>NC_064808.1:10819643-10877687 GCF_023721935.1 Panthera uncia | reverse complement strand
ACTTCAGGGCACCTGGGTGGCTCAGTTGGTTGAGCATCTGACTTCAGCTCAGGTCATGATCTCATTGTTTGTGAGTTGGAGGTCCACATCGGGCTCTGTGCTGACAGCTGGGAGCCTGGAGCCTGCTTCAGATTCTGTGTCTCCCTCTCTCTCTCTGCCCCTCCCCCTCCCCTCAAAAATAAATAAACATTTAAAAAAAATTTTTAAAAAGGAAAAAAAAAAGATTTCTTGCTGAGCCCCAGGCTCTTTCTTCCTGAGGTATAGCTTGGTGGAGAGCCTTGACCTACCCTCTTGGCTGCCTGCATCTTGTGTTCTGATTACGTGTCCTTTACTGTGGATGGGGTGGAGATAGTGGGGCTAAGAGCCACTCGTCCCAGCAGCATCTCTGAGCTGGTCCCAGCAAATGTACAGTGAGGCTGCCTGGGTCCTTGCAGAGGAGAATCTCCATGTTTCTGAACCAAGTCACTGCAGATGGGAGTTGAACAAAACCAAACTGTTTGCTGACAGCTGAACCATGCAGAGAAAAATTACTGCAACTGACTTTAAAGCACAGCAGTTTATTATATGGCTTTAGCATGATATACCCCGAGGATAAAAATAAATAGAATTGCAATAACAGTTTATAAAATTTTCAGTGATAACGTTATTAGTAATGCTATCAACATTGTTGTTCTGAAGTTGCTATATACATATACACACACTTATACATGATTAGGCAGTTAAGTAAACAATTATGTTAGCAATCTAAATAATTATACTAATGTCATTAGGATCCAAGATTGTCACTGTAAGAGGGAAGAATTACAGATAAAAACAAAGACATTAAATAAAAACCATGTAATCTGAAATTTGCATTGGAAAAGATCAGTGTGAACTCATGATGAATTTTACCCTTAGGAAAAATAAAGTGCAAATGCATGTTTTCAGATCACACATATTTTTCATGTCCAGGCTGGAAAAAACCCAGAAACAATGACTAACCCAGGTTATGATCTCTTAAGCTAATTTCCCAGTGGAAGAAACCATTGCCCTTGAAGAAATGGTTGATTGCAGGTCTGAGAAAGGGAATTAACAAGATAAACCTGGAAGACCTTTTTGAAGCTGAAGGAAAGGAAGTTGTCAAAGAATAGTGGAATCGTGTCAAAGGGCTCAGAAGCTAACATGAAGGGAGTCCCACTGACCAAGAACTCAATGGACAGAAACTTTTCGAAGATGACAAAACCCAAGGGTTCATAATGATACCACAAATATAAAGATCTTTGCTAACCAACTCATTGTTCTGAAAGCTGCTAAGTAAAGGGAAAGAGTTAAGAATTGATTCTGCTTTTCCTGCCCTAATTAATGCTGTCTCACCAAATAAGTATTATGGGACAGTTCTCTAGAGGAGAATTCTAGCTGGTGAATGCAGAAGGAATAACAGAATTAGAATATCACACACATTGGTTTGTGTTCTATGGCTGTTGGACGGCACCTCTCTGGAGCATGGTTTTGAAGGAAACAGCATGGATGGTCCAGCTCACCATGAGGCCAGAAGGTGCTGCTGACAGTGGACACAGACTTTGATTTGGAGCAGTGCTTTGCAAAGGTTGGTCCCTCAGATAGCATCATCGGCATTACCTGGGAATTCTTAGACTCCCAAGAATACTCTAAAAAATAAAGCCTATCAATCTAAACAAAACAAAACACCAATTGTTAATGCACTCCAGCAAATGTCATCAGTGGCTCCTAAAACTGATAGGTGAATAGCCAGCGGGGAACTTTGTAATGGTTGGAAAAGTCTGATGAAAAGTCAGGACCCACGGATCAGTACTGACCATCACAAAAATAGAGATGGTCACACTTTATGTGTACCCTAATGAGATGCACTAGGAAGTTCACAACCACAGTCAGGCAGTGTTCTTGCTATAGAATTAAACCCGATCCTGATTAAGATTCTCCATCTAATTGCAAGTTTGCAGGAAATACAAATTGCAGAAAAACAGGTTAAACAACACATAGGCTTCAGAAAAACAGGTTACACAAATCCAGAATGTGGGAACGTCTATTGGACAATTTTTTTCAACAAATAATTTGAATGAAGATAACGACACGAGTGAGAAATCTTGTTTGAATTTTGATTCAAACAAATCAACCGTAAAGAGGTGCTTACAGGCAGATTAAACCCTGACAGGATGTTCTGTAACAGCAAGAGATTATTAATTATTTTATCCATGTTAATTGCATTGGGTATATTTTCAAAAGTCATCTTTTACAGATACATAATGAAGTGTCTGCAGGTACTATGATACGGTATCTGGAATTTGTTTCAAAATAATCCATACTTGATGGTATGTATTGCGGGAAGGTTTACTCTCTTTTGTGTTTGCCATTCTATCATGGATACTCAAAATTTAAAAGCCTTTTAAAAAATATTTGGAGCATGTTCCCACTCTCCAAGGCAAAGCCAGTCTCCCAATATTGAAGGTGTTGAAAATGCTGACTACAGGGGCTCCCAGCCTCATTTATAGCTAGGACACAGGCACCAGACACAGACTCTACCAATTATATGCGCTGTTCCTTGACTTTGGATAAGCAGCCTGGTGGCCAGGGACTTGGGAGTATCAGCAAGCAGTTCTAGTGGCAACACTTAATATTCTTGATCAGAGGCGTCTGGGCACAATGTAACAATGGGGCTTCCACAGGGCACCTGCAACACGATTAGGGAGATGATTGCATACTAAATAGCATTTAGGCTATATCCTAAGAGACATTCCAGCCCAACTAGAGGGAGATTCAGGTTTTTCACCCATTTTCTATTCGTTTCCTGCTTAAAGAGAACTTCCATGAATTACCACAAGATGGCGGTCTAACACCCCACCATCTGCCGCACATCCTCTTCCAAGCTACCCATTAATGCAAGTGAACCTTACTTCCTTTCTGCTAAAGCCACCCCCACTTGCCTTCTCAAGAATATCACTTTAGCCATTTCCCCCTTTTCCCAGAATCATTGATTTTTCATGCTCTTATTGGGTCATTACCTCCAGCATACAAGACTGTGATTTTTCCTGTCGTAAAAGAAATAACTTCTCGAGTCATTTACACTTCATTCCTTTGCTCCTATTTGTCTGTATTTGGTGTCTCCGTTTCCTCTTTTACAGTTGTCTCTTTAAACAGCTCCAGTCAGGCTTCAGTCCCCCTCAGTTTACGGAGGGGCATCATCAGAGTTTACCGGTAACTTCCACCTTCATACACCCAATGGTCAACAATCAGTTCTCATTTTATTGGACCCATCAGTAGGATTTGTATATTTCTCTTTCCTTGATGGACACACTTGTCTTCAAGGGTTCCCTGAATTCTTCTATTCTAGTGAAAGAAGAAGTGCGAGGAGGAAAAAGGATAGGGGAAGGGAAAGCAGATGTTGAGTGTTCACTAAAATTCAGACACTGCTCACTACTTTATATATAAATTACCTCATTTAGTATTTATAGCAACTGAGTGAGATATGTGCTATTTCTTCAGATTCTGCAGATGACAATGTGCTCCACAGAGATTAATCTCTAGGTGGCTCCATAGAGATTATGGTCTCTAAAACCATTTTCACACTGAAAAACTTGTTGGAAAAATAGCTGATTTCACATTTGGATAAGGCAGATTTTTATAAGACCAACTTTTTTTTTTGTAAGTTCTAGGAAGTTTTTCATTCTACAATGCAAGAAAATGTCTTAAAATTAATGAGGTCATGTCAAATGAACACAGCAGCTGACCTAAAAGGGAAACCACTGACCAAAGTTGTCACAATTTGAGCTCAGAAAGGAGAGTAATGATTGTAGAATGTAGGAGGGTGTTCAATCTGAGTCTACAATGATCCACAGAAAGTTACAGAAAGAAAACATGAATGGGTCTAAAAAAAGTTGATGAGTGTTGTTGGTTCATTTCATTTTTAAAAATCAGAAAATTTCTAATGCTAAATAGCTTTTTTGTTGTTGTTACGATTGTATGTTTGAAGAATTTCAGACCTAATGAAGTCCATGAGTTGTAAATTGAACAGCCTGGTACTCTTCATTTGGATTCAAAATCATCAACATTTGGCACATTTTTAGGCGTCATGCTCCTTTAGCCCTTCACTAGTGTATAAATACAGTGATATTTTCTTATATAACCGCAAAACAGTTGGCTTTAATCAGAAAACTTGGCTTTAATACAATATAATTAAAATATTATTAATACATAGTCCATATTAAAATTTTTCTAATTTATCTCAATAATGCCCTTTATAGCAATTTATTTTTCTGGCAGCTTCTTATCTGTTGACACACTTTGCACTTAACTGCAATCACTTTAGCCCTCTCTAACCTGAGACTGTTTTTCACATTTTCATTTTCATTCATGATGTTGATGTTTTTGAAAAGTGTAGGCCAGTGTTTTTCAGAATACCCCCAATTTGGGTTTGAATGTTCACTCATTAATCGATTCAAGTTATGCGGGACGTACTTGATGTACAAACTCAAGACTGTGTTTTTCTCAATGCATCGCATCAAAGCACAGGATGTTGGTGACTTTGATGGCTTGGCTAGTGGTGTCCACCTCACGAGATTGTGTTTTCTTACGCAAGGAGAGGTGGCGGTAGAATGACACTGATAAAGCCATGTGAAATGTCCAAAATTCTGTTCATTTTAAATATCCTCAGTAGTTGTATGCTCCTAAGACTAGGAGAGAATGAAACATTAGCTACAGAGAGAGGTCTTCTATATTTGCATTTCTTAAGAATCCATCCATTTCGTGCACAATCCCGGCAGCTGGCTCTAGAGCCCAGGGCTTCCCATCACGTGCTTTCTTTCCTTCTTTTCCCCTCCTGGGGTCCCGGGGTCATGCACACCACGCTGAGTGGCCAGTTGTGGGAAGGGGTGAGTAGGCTGCGTGAATGTGGAGGACAAGGCACGTGGACTGGAGAGAGGCACCCAGCACGGCAGGAAACTGAGCGCCCCATGGGACCCTTGAGACAGAACTGGACCTGGTGGAGCACACTCTTCGGAAGCAGTTCCCCCACTGACTGCCCCGGAGGCCCAGTGACATTTATGTCAACATGAAGACTGACTTAAGGCCCAGCTGGCCTGCTGCCAGAAGCTACTGGAGGTACTTGGGGCCAGAACTGGTCCAGTGAGGTCTGCATTCACCCTTGAGCCTGGCCATCAACACTGCCATCAACTTTGCCCTACCACTGCAGGTGGACAGCCTCCAGTCCTTGCAGGTGGCTGCCAGTATGCCCCCTGGGGAGCTTGTAGAGGAGCTGGAACGAGTGTTTCACAAGAACCCCTGACCCAGATCTACAACTCGGCCATCCATCTCCTGTCTTCAGGGTCACACCAAGTAACTGAAAGTAGGCTGGCCATCTTTATACAGCCAGCCCCACACAGCCAGGCCCAGATGTGGCCCCACTTGTACGGAGTTCTGTCACGGACCTCCTACCAGAGCCGTGTAAGAAAAAAAAAACCAGTCCCCTTCACAGCTCAGGGGACTCTGAATTGAGAGGGGGAGCAGTGGGTCTTCCTGTGTCTTCCTCTCCCTACTCCGTTACCCAATAAACTCTTTTCAAATGCTTATTTTTTAATGTTTATTTATTTTTGAGAGAGTGTGCGAGAACACATGTGGGGAAGGGGCAGAGAGAGAGGGAGACACAGAATCTGAAGTAGGTTCCAGGTTCTGAGCTGTCAGCACAGAGCTCTACACAGGGCTCAAACTCATGAACCGTGAGATCATGAGCTGAGCTGAAGTTGGTCGCTTCACTGACTGAGCCATCCAGGCACCCCTAAACAATCATGTGGGGACTGATCGTATGGTTGCTGAGGAAAGGCAGGCTATCCCTACTGAAAATAGTACAGAATTAAGTGGACTAGTCTTTTCCAATATTTATCTAGTTTAGAATGCAAAATATTGCAATCCAGTTTGATGGAGCTATCCATTGTGACATGGGCCTGTGGGTGAACAGATCATACCCATAGATGATGGGATATAATGGGACATTATCAGCAATACACCAAGTAAAATACTGAGATGTGCAACAGCACTGATGTGTCTCACAGGCATTTTGGTGAATGGAAACTCAGGCATAAAATGGTACCCAGTATGTGGTGCTAATTTTATGAAGTTCAAGAACTTGAAAAATGAATCACTAAGGAAATCTTAACCATGGTTGTGTCTAGTAGGGCTGTGAATTGACTGGCAAGGGGGCATAAAAGAACTTTCAGAGGTGATAGAATTGTTTTATTTTTTGGAAGGGATGCAGGTTTCAAGAGTGTAAGCTTGTTTCAACTCTCTGAACTATAACCTACGATCTGTGTGTTTGTCAATTATACCTCATTTTAAAAGACTCTCTGTGTTAAGCTTTCCAAGTTACTGTATGTGCAAAAATTATTTTAATCTGTCCTTCTAATTAAGTGTTGTTTTGCCTGTCTTTATGACTGTAGTTGGCCTTAAATTAAACCTTATAATTAGAGCTGAACCTTTCCTGAGAACTTAAATGTTATCACTTCTCTGGTAAGTATCTGGGGCTGCTCATGAGGACCCTGAAGTCAGTGTGATTGTTATTCTTCTGAACATAACCAGCCTGTTCCCTCTTTCTGGAGGCTTCTCATATCTTGTCAGCATCATTGATGCTGGAAATTTCATAGTAATATATCTAATGAGTTATTTTCACACTCAGCTTTTAAGTGAGTTCTTTCAATCTGAAGGCATTCTTCATTTTTTGAAAATCTGCTGCTTCCGCTACCTCTTTCCTCTTTTTCCCTTTAAATTGTTTATATCACCCCATTTGCTCTGTTCTCATTTTTTGGAATTCCATTTGGATGGATGTTAAGACTTGTCAGCGTTGTTCGCTTCTCTTTTCTTTCGTGTTTTCCATCGCGTCTTCATTTTCAGGTTGTGTTCTGAGAGAATCTTCTAGATCTTCCAGCTTTGTGATTGTCAACTCTATCCACTTTGCCACTTTGCTGTTCACTCCCTCTATTGAGATTTTTTATTCAGAGTTCCAGTATTTCATTTCCAAAATCTATACGTGGTTCTTTTTTACGCACGTAACAAATAGCACAGTTATGCTTATTTGAGGTCTTCTAATTGCTCTGTTTCTCTCTTAGCAGGTGTGACTTCATCTACAGGTGAGTTTCATTCCTCTCTCTGGTTGTCATGTCTTTAGTTATTCCTGGTTTTCTTTTCATCTTTGAGTTTGAGAGTTCCTCTTCACACTTTTATTTATTTATTTATTTATTTATTTATTTATTATTTTTATTTTTTTTCCCAATATATGAAATTTATTGTCAAATTGGTTTCCATACAACACCCAGTGCTCATCCCGAAAGGTGCCCTCCTCAATACCCATCCCCCACCCTCCCCTCCCTCCCACCCCCCATCAACCCTCAGTTTGTTCTCAGTTTTTAACAGTCTCTTATGCTTTGGCTCTCTCCCACTCTAACCTCTTTTTTTTTTTTTCCTTCCCCTCCCCCATGGGTTTCTGTTAAGTTTCTCAGGATCCACATAAGAGTGAAACCATATGGTATCTGTCTTTCTCTGTATGGCTTATTTCACTTAGCATCACACTCTCCAGTTCCATCCACGTTGCTACAAAAGGCCATATTTCATTCTTTCTCATTGCCACGTAGTATTCCATTGTGTATATAAACCACAATTTCTTTATCCATTCATCAGTTGATGGACATTTAGGCTCTTTCCATAATTTGGTTATTGTTGAGAGTGCTGCTATAAACATTGGGGTACAAGTGCCCCTATGCATCAGTACTCCTGTATCCCTTGGATAAATTCCTAGCAGTGCTATTGCTGGGTCATAGGGTAGGTCTATTTTTAATTTTCTGAGGAACCTCCACACTGCTTTCCAGAGCGGCTGCAACCATCAAAACCTTAGAGGAGAAAGCAGGAAAAGACCTCTCTGACCTCAGCCGTAACAATCTCTTACTCGACACATCCCCAAAGGCAAGGGAATTAAAAGCAAAAGTCAATTACTGGGACCTTATGAAGATAAAAGCCTTCTGCACAGCAAAGGAAACAACCAACAAAACTAAAAGGCAACCAACGGAATGGGAAAAGATGTTTGCAAATGACATATCGGACAAAGGGCTAGTATCCAAAATCTATAAAGAGCTCACCAAACTCCACACCCGAAAAACAAATAACCCAGTGAAGAAATGGGCAGAAAACATGAATAGACACTTCTCTAAAGAAGACATCCGGATGGCCAACAGGCACATGAAAAGATGTTCAACGTCGCTCCTTATCAGGGAAATACAAATCAAAACCACACTCAGATATCACCTCACGCCAGTCAGAGTGGCCAAAATGAACAAATCAGGAGACTATAGATGCTGGGTAGGATGTGGAGAAACGGGAACCCTCTTGCACTGTTGGTGGGAATGCAAATTGGTGCAGCCGCTCTGGAAAGCAGTGTGGAGGTTCTTCTGGGTTATTTAGGCAGGTGTAGGTGGAATCCAAGTGATCAGCAGGACGCGCGGTGAGCCCAGCGTCCTCCTACGCCGCCATCTTCCTATATCTGTCCTCCTCTTCACACTTTTAAAAAGGACATTACTGTTGCCTGTCCTGGCATTGGGGGGGGGGGTGGGATGGGACATGTTACAAAATGTGACTACAGTTTGCCATCTTTGTGTGAGGCCCTCTGCTCTTCCAAGAGTCAGCTACGGTTGCTCTCAGTCCCCAGTACCCTTCCTAACTGCCTCGTGTTGCAGTAGTCCTCACACTGGCAATACGCTTAGCAAAAAATCAGTATAGAATCAAGGGTCAACCAGCAAAGCATTTCATCATCTAGCTCTGATAAATAATAGCCCTGAGTTGTGTTTGCTAAAACCTGTATGCCTATTGACTCTGGACTGAATGTGCCTCTTATGCTTTCCTTCCTTCCTTCCTTCCTTCCTTCCTTCCTTCCTTCCTCCCTCCCTCCCTCCCTCCCTCCCTCCCTCCCTCCCTCCCTCTTTCTTTCTTTCTTTCTTTCTTTCTTTCTTTCTTTCTTTCTTTCTTTTTGAGAGAGAGAGGGATGGAGGGGCAGAGAAAGGGAGACAGATGATCTGAAGCAGGCTCTGCACTGACAGCAGGGAGCCTGATATGGGGCTTGAACCCATGGGCCATGAGATCATGACCTGAGCCGAAGTTGGATACTCAACTGACTGAGCCATCCAGGTGCTCAGAACCAAGACCTCTTGACTGAGTGATTGATTCTATGTTTACCTGTATAGAAATGCGAAGTACATTGAGCCATTTTATGTGTCAGAAAGCAAGAAAGCTTTCAAACATTAATGAGGCCATGTCCAAAGAATTAGGAATTAAAGTCCAGACGAACAGGATGTTCTACAGGCTGAAGCTGTAATAATGAAGAGTTATGACTGAGGTTCAAATACACTGAATCTGAAAATTATGAGTCTGTGTGACACACAAAAAGATACTCAGGGAAAACTGACAAAGTCTCAAAAAGTGTGATATTATTTGCCTATTGAATCATTGAAAAATGTGAAAATTAATCTTAACTACAACAGGCAGTATTTTCTTTTCTTTTTTTTTTCGAGTTTTTATTTAAGTTCTAGTTAGTTCAGATATGATGTAATATTGGTTTCAGGTGTAGAATTTAGTGACTCATAACATACATATAACACCCAGTGCTCATCACAAGTTCCCTCTTTAATCCTCATCACCTATTCAACCCATCCCCCATGCACCTCCCTCCATCAACCCTAATTTGTTCCCTATCATTAAAAGTCAGTTTGGTTTGCTTACCTGTTTTTCCCTTCCCCTATGTTTATCTGTTTTGTTTCTTAAATTCCACACATGAGTGAGATCATATAATATTTGTCTTTCTCTGACTTATTTCACTTAGCATAATACACTCTAGTTCCATCCATATGGTTGCAAATGTTAAGATTTCATTCTTTTTGTCATTGAGTAGTATTCCATTGTGTGTGTGTGTGTATACCACCTTCTTTTTTAAAAATTTTTTAACATTTTATTTTTGAGAGACAGAGAGAGAGAGAGAGAGAGCGAGCGCATGATCGGGGGAGGGGCAGAGAGAGAAGGAAACAGATTCCGAAGCAGGCTCCAGGCTCTGAGTTGTCAGCTCTGTGCTGACACACACAAAGCAGGGCTTGAACCCACAAACTGTGAGATCATGACCTGAGCCCAAGTCGGACACTTAACCGACTGAGCCACCCAGGCACCCCTTTAACACCACTTCTTTATCCATTCATTGCTTGATGGACATTTGGGCTCTTTCTGTAGTTTAGCTATTGTTGATAATGTCCTATAAACTTTGGGGTGCACCTGGCCCTTTGAATTTCTAGTTTTGTGTCCTTTGGGTAAATATCTAGTAGTGCAATTGCTGGATCTCAAGGTAGTTCTAATTTTAAGGAGATATTTTAAGTTCTATTTTAAGTTTTTGAGGAAGCTCTATACTGTTCTCTAGAGTAGCTGCACCAGTTTGCATTCCCACCAACAGTGCACTAGGGTTTCCCTTTCTCCACATCCTCCCTAACATCTATTGTTTCCTGAGTTGTTAATTTTAGTCATTCTGGCAAGTGTGAGGTGATATGTCATGGTGGTTTTGATTTGTATTTCCCTGATGATGAGTGATGTTGAACATCTTTTCATGTGTCTATTAGCCACCTGTATGTCTTCTTTGGAAAAATGTCTGTTCATGTCTTCTGCTCATTTCTTAACTGGATTATTTATTTTTGGGTGTTAAGTTTGATAAGTTCTTTATAGACTTTGGATACTAATCCTTGATCAGATATGTCATTTGAAAATATCTTCTCCAATTCCATAAGCTGTCTTTCAGTTTTGTTGATTGTTTCCTTTGATATGTAGAAGCTCTTTGTCTTGATGAGGTCCCAATGGTTCATTTTTGCTTTTGTTTCCCTTTCCTCAGGAGACATATCTAGAGAGAAGTTGCTATGGCTGATGTCAAAGAGGTTGCTGCCTGTGTTCTCCTGTGGGATTTTGATGGTTTCCTGTCTCACATTTAGGTCTTACATCCATTTTGAATGGTCTTTATTTTTGTGTAGGTAATAAAGTTGTCCAGTTTCATTCTTCTGCATGTTGTTGTCCAGTTTTCTCAGCACCATTTGTTGAAGGGATTGTCTTTTTTCTATTGGATATTATTTCCTGCTTTGTTGAAAATTAGTTGACCATAGAGTTGTGGGTCCATTTCTGGGTTTTCTACTCTGTTCCTTTGATCTATATGTCTGTTTTTATGCCAGTAGCATACTGTATTGATGACTATAGTTTTGTAATATCGCTTGAAATCTGGAATTGTGATACCTTTAGTTTTGTTTTTCTTTTTCAGTATTGCTTTGGCTATTTAGGGTCTTTTGTGGTTCCATACAAATTTGAGGGTTATTTGTTCTAGCTCTGTGAAAAATGCTGTTGGTATTTTGGTAAGGATTGCATTAAATGTGTAGATTGCTTTAAACTGTATAGACATTTTAACAATTGTTCTTCCAGTCCATTAGCATGGAATATATTTCTATTTCTTTGAGTCTTATTCAGTTTCCTTCATCAGTGTTTTATAGTTTTCAGAGTACAGATCTTTCGCATCTTTGGTTAGGTTTATTCCTAAGTATCTTATGGTTTTGGTACAATTATAAATGGGATTGATTCCTCAATTTCTCTTTCTTATGCTTCATCATTCGTATATAGAAATACAACAGATATCTGTACATTGATTTTATATCCTGGGACTTTGCTGAATTCATTTATCAGTTATAGTAATTTTTTGTTTTGGGTTTTTAAAAAAGTTTTTTTATTTATTTTGAGAGAAAGAGAGAGAGCATGAGCAGGGGAGGGGGAGAGAGAGAGAGAGAGAGAGAGAGAGAGAGAGAGAGAGAATTATAGGCTGGCTCCATATTGTCAGCATAGGTCTTGATCCCACAAACTGTGAAATCATGACCTGAGCTGAAACCAGGAGTCGGATGCCTAACTGACTGAGCCACTCACACACCCCATTTCTAGCAATTGTTTGGTGGAGTATTTTGGGTTTTCTATGTAAAGTATGTCATCTGAAAATAGTGAAAGTTTGACTTCTTTGCCAATTTGGATGCCTTTTATTTCTTTTTGTTGTCTGTTTGCTGAGGCCAGGACTTCCAGTACTATGTTAAATAACAATGGTGAGGGTGAACATTCCTGTCTTTTTCCTGATTGTAGAGGTGACTAGTTTGCTCCATTGAGGATGATATTAGCTGTAGGTCTTTCATATATGGCCTTTATGATGTTGAGGCATGTTCCGTCTATCCCTACTCTGTTGAGGGTTTTTATCAAGAATGGATGCTGCATTTTGTTAAATGCTTTTTCTGCATCTATTGACAGAATTATATGGTTCTTATCTTTAATTAATGTGGTGTATCACCTTGATTGATTTGTGGATATTGAGCCACCCCTGCAGGCCAGGAATAAATCCCACTTGACCATGGTGAATCATTTTTTTCATGTACTGTTGGATTCAATTTGCTAGTATCTTGTTGAGAATTTTTGCATCCATGTTCATCAGGGATATTGGCCTATAATTCTCCTTTTTAGTGAGGTCTTTGGTTTTGGAATGAAAGTAATTCTGGCCTCATAGAATGAATTTGGAAGTTTTCCTTCCATTTCTATTTTTTTGAACAGTTTGAGAGGAATAGATATCAACTCTTTAAATGTCTGGTAGAATTCTGCTGGGAAGCCATCTGGCCCTGGACTTTTGTTTCTTGGGAGATATTTGATTACTTATTCAATTACTTTGCTGGTTAAGGGTCAGTTCAAATTTTCTAATTCTTCAGGGGAGAGGGGAAAATGGGTGATGGGCATTGAGGAAGGTACTTCTTGGGATGAACACTGGGTGTTGTATGTAAGCGATGAATCATGGTAATCTACCCCCAAAACCAAGAGCACACTATATACACTGTATGTTAGACAACTTGACAATAAATTATATTAAAAAGAAAATTGTTGTAAAAATTAAACAAAATTTTTTTCTATTTCTTCCTGTTTCAGTTTGGCAGTTTATATGTTTTTAGGAATTTGTCCATTTTTTCCAGATTGCCCAGTTTTTTGGCATATAATTTTTTATAATATTCTCATGATTATTTGTATTTCTGTGGTGTTGGTTGTCATCTTTCCTCTTTTATTTGTGATTTTATTTATTTGCGTCCTTTCTCTTTTCTTTTTGATAGGCTTGGCTAGGGGTTTATCAGTTTTATTAATTCTTTCAAAGAACCATATCTTAGTTTCATTGATCTGTTGTAGTGTGGTTTTGTTTGTTTCTATATTATTTATTACTGTTTTAATCTTTATTATTTACCTTCTTCTGCTGGCTTTAGGCTTTATTTGAGTTTCCTTTTCTAGCTCCTTTTGGTGGAAGATTAGGTTGTGTATTTGAGACTTTTCTTGCTTCTTGATGTAGGTCTATATTGCTACATACTTCTCTCTTAGGACTGCATTTGCTGCATCCCAAAGTGTTTGGACTGTCATGTTTTCATTTTCATTTGCTTCCTTGTATTTTAGATTTCTTCTTTAATTTCCTGATTAACCCATTAATTCTTTAGTAGGATGTTCTTTAACCTACATGTATTTGTGGTTCTTTCTGATATTTTTTCCTGTGGTTGACTTCAAGTTTCATGGAGTTGTGGTCTGAAAATAAGCACGGTATGATCTCAATCTTTTTGTACTTGGTGAGGCCTGATTTGGGACCAGTATGTGATCTGTTCTGGAGAATGTTCCATGTGCACTAGAAAATAATGTGTACTTTGCTGCTTTAGGGTGAAATGTTCTGTATATATCTGTTAAGTCTATCTTGTCCAGTGTGACCTCAGCCGAAGTTAGATGCTTAACTGACTGAGCCACCCAGATGCCCCATCCCATTCAGTACTTTGAATATATCATGCCAATCCCTTCTTGCCTGCCAGGTTTCTGTGGAGAGCTCTGCTGTGAATCTGGTTTGTCTTCCTTTATAGGTTAAGGACTTTTTTCCCCTACTGCTTTCAGGCTTCTTTCCTTGTCTGTGTATTTTGTAAAATTTAGCAAAATATGTCTTGGTGTTGGCCAGCTTTTGTCGATTTTTATGAGACTTTTCTGTGCCTCCAGGATTTTGATGTCTGTTTCCTTCCCCAGATTAGGGAAATTTTCAGCTATAATTTGCTAAAATAAACTTTTTGCTCCCCTTTTCCTCTCTTTTTTGGGGACTCCTATGATACTCATGTTATTATGCTTCATGTAGTCACAGAGTTCTCTAAGTTTACATTTGTGATCTGATACTTTCCTTTCCCTCTTCTTTCAGCTTCAGTATTTCCCCTAATTTTATCTTCTTTATCACTTATTCATTCCTCTGCTTCTTCCAACCTTGCTGTCATTACATCCTATCAGTTTTGCATCTCAGTTATGGTATTTTAAAATTTTTGCCTGACTAGTTTTTATTTCTTTTATCTCTGCAGTAAGGGACTCTGTAGTGTCTTATATGCCTTTCTCAAGCCCGGCTAGTATCTTTAAGATTGTTGTTTTAAATTCTGGTTCAGGCATATTACATACATGTTTTGATTAAATCACTGGCCGTGACCTCTTCTTGTTCTTTTTTTGGAGTGAATTCCTCCATCTTATTTTTTCTAGGTCACTGTGTGTGTGTGTGTGTGTGTGTGTGTGTGTGTGTTAGGAAAGCCTGTTTTATTTCCTTCTCCTGAGAGTAACGGCTATGTTAAGAAGAGGTCCTATACTGTCCAGGGCCTGATGCTTCAGGAAGTGTTTCAGAGTGTGTACTCTGCTTTTGTGTTTTGGCTGCTCTTACCCTCAGTTGATCCTCTGCAGAGTTCCTCCTTGCCTGCAGTGGGGTGTTTGGACTTTGTCCAGTGTGTGGCATTTTAACTAGTTATGCTTTGGTCTCATTGTTAAAAGAAGTCTGATCCTATATGCACTAGAGCTGAAGCTTTTCAGCACTCTATGAACAGTAGACTTGGTGTGTGCAAGGGTTTGTGCTGGTTGTCTAGGGTAGGAGCCTGCTGCACTGGTTCTCAGGCACACTTGCCCTAGTCCAGAAGCATCTGCAGAGCACAGGGTGCAGGGCATGGTATAAATGGCTCCAGCCTCCACTGGGGTGCTGTGTTGCTCATGGAAGTCTGTCAGCAGTGCTGATGGGAGAGGGGGAAAATATTATTTCCCTGGCTTTCTCATCCCTGGAGAGGAGCATTCATGCCTGCTGCTGTTCAGGAAGCCCTCACAGAAGAGTGAACAATCTCCCCTTTGTGTCCCTGGCTTCTATTAGATCCCTGCCTTCATCCTGTGTCCAAGCCAGTTCTGTGTTATACCTCAGGTGCATGGCTAGGTTTCAAAACTCCAAATTTTGGGGACTGGCACATTGTGGACTCACACTGATCATCTGGGGGAGGGTCTTACCATGCTGTGGCTGGTGCTAGTTTGTCCCAGAAAAGCAGTTGCACAATCACACAAGGGCTCAGACTACATGGTAAAGCACCGAAAGAAGCCACCATCAAGGTTTGCTACTCTCATCTGATGTCTCTGCTCCTATGTTAATGAACAGGGCAGCACATTGGTGCCTGCCAGCATTTTTGTCTCCTGAGAGGCTGTGCCACATCTCCCAAATGCATTCCAAGAGGGGAACTGTCTTTTCCAGTGCAACCCAAAGGGTCTCAAACCACACTGTCCACTCCGGAGCCTCTGGCTCCTTCCCCACGGGAGTACCACTCTTGCTGCCAGGCTTTACCTGGGGATGGTGCAGACTCCTGAAACTTCAGACTTTGAGCTTCCCTGCTTGTAAAAACTTGTGATAATCAGCCTCTCTACTTTTCCTAGTCAATGGTTTTGGGAGAATGTTTCTCTTGTGCAATTTCCTGTGTGTCACCTTCTCTCTGTTTCTCTCTCTCTTTCTCCTCTCTCCAAGATCAAGGCTCCCTCCCCTCTGCAGCACCCACAGTTCTTTTCTCCCCAGTCATATCTCCACAACTTCTATCTTCCACAGTGTGGCTTCTTTTCTCCCTCTGGTTCTGCAGTTTGTTCTCTCAGCATTCAGATAAATTTCTTGGGTGTTTGGAGTGATTTGGCATTTATATAGCTGTGTTTGAGGGACAAGGCAAGCATAGGACCCCCTACTGCTCCACCATCTTAACTCCTTTTCTGTATGTCCCAGCATTTTCTTTTCTATTTGAACTTTTATTTTGTTAAAAAAAATCAGAAAAATTGCAAGAGCATTACATTAAACACACACATACTCTTCACCTCTATTCACCAATTAGAGTTTGCCATATTTTCTGTATATAGTCTTTTAAATTCTTATGTAGGCTACAGACATTATGACAATTTATTCCAAATATTTTAGCATGTATCATGGAAGTATAGGGATATTCTCTTATATAACCATAGTATAATGATCAAATTCAGAAAATTTAATATTGCTCTACTATAGTAACTAATACACTGACCATGTACAAATTTTGCCAATTATGGCAATAGTATCCTTTATGGAATTTTTTTTTTCTGATCCAGTATCCAATCCTGAACCTTAGATTGCTTTTAGATGTTGTGTTTTTTAGATTCATTTTCTCTGGAACACTTCTTCCACCTTCCTTCTTCTTTCATGATATTTAGCATTTTTACATGTACATGTCAGTTGTATTATAGAATGTCCTTTAATTTTGGCTCTTGTATTCTTTTCTGAGGTATTTAATTTTTTCCTATTGACCATATTCAGGTTATAAATTTTATTTTTTTCAGGTTATGCATTTTAGATGGTAATATATTAACATTATTATTTCTTCATTGGTGAATCACATCCAGAGACCCATGATAGGTTCCACGGTTGATGATATTAAATTTTGTTCACCTGGTTAAGGAGGCACTTTAAAAAACTCATATGTTGTATTTGAAATCTCCAAAGCCATATGAAATATCCAAATTTTAGAGATTTTTTAAAAGATATCCTTAGGACTTGTGATGTCCTAAGTACAAAAGAATACAAGCGTCCCTCAGTGGTTCCCTTCAGATCCAAAAAGTTCTCCAAGTTTATAGTTTTGCATCTGAAAACACTAAACCCAATTAGTTCTCAAGGAACTTTAAGGAATGCCAGATTGTAGATATAACTGATCATGGAGTGATGTGAAGGACCTTCAAGACAAGGGACTGGGAAGCTGAGCTGGTGCTGAGCAGTGTAGATGGAGAATGTGGCCTTGAATTGAGGCCATGGAGGACAGTAAAGATGTTACTCTGAATACAAAAGATCCTTCAGGTCACATTTCCAACTCATAGCACTGAAAGATCTTGTTTTTCCATGGCACAATGCTCAACAGCTGAAGATATTATTTCGCTTTATTAAAAATTAATCTATGCTATTTTCTAGTGACCACATTTTATGAAGAAGTAGTGAAAGTGTAGTTTGATGTCTGCCTAATTCACTCTTTAATGACAATGTTTATAGAAGCTTTAAGAATTTGTAATGAAGTAATATTATCAATCAATTAAAGCACAATGTAAATTATAATTACAAAAGTAAAATGATATACCTAAGTAGTGTGCAATATGAATTTTCATCTATTGTTCTAGGACATAAAATATGTTCAATTATTTCTCTAAACCAATGGTTTTCAAAGCCCGATTCATGGACCAATGCCAGTATCAGGATCACTTGGAAAGGTGTTAGAAATTTAAATTCTGGGGCTCTACCCAAAATCTACTGAATCAGAAACTTAGGAGATAGGCCTCACAGTCTGTGTTTTAACAGGTCTGACAGTTAAATCACAGTCTGTGATTCTGATGCAGGCTCAAATTTGAGAATCCTTCCTCTAGACCACTGGCTCTCAGTCACAGGTGACTTTGCCTTCAAGGCACATTTATCAATATCTGCAGACATTTTTGGTTGTCATAACTGGGGCAGAAGGTGCTACTGGCATCTAGTGGATGGAGGCTAGGGGTACTACTAAGTATTCTAAAAATGCACAAGACAGCCCTCACCCCACAACAAAGAATTGTCCAGCCTAAAATGTCCATTGTGCCAAGGTTGAGAAACCCTAACTTGCCAAGAAATTAAACCTCAGTTAGTTTCTGAGGGTTGGAGGGACTTCATTCTCAATCTGTAGCCTAAAGTCAGGCTTAGGTGGACCAGAAGGAAACAGGTTCTTAATCCAGGTGATTACCTTCATTCCAGTGTTCTCTTTGCTATTTCTTTTGAACTGTTGGGGCAAGGACCCCTCCCAGCTCACCTGTCACCACCAGGAAGAATATCCCTCCACACTCCCAACTAGACTCTCCCATGAGACAATTATCAGAACTTCACAGAATCCAGGCATCCTGAAATAACGTGCCGAGGGCAAGTGGGGGCAATGGGTAACCATGCCCTCCCCATCACCTTCTGTCTCTCTCAGTTAATATCCACTCCTTAGGTCTTGGCACTCCTACTTCTCTCTCTCCATAAACACCCATGCGCTCTCCATTATGAATCATTTTGTTTCAACCTATACAGTGAAACACAAAATCTTTGTATTGTCTGGGGTTTCAGGTGGGTTTAGGAAGGTCTGCTTTTAGAAACAATATTGAGCCAGGGCACCTGTGTGGCTCAGTCAGTTAAGCGTCCAACTTTGGCTCAGTTCATGATCTCACAGTTTGTGGGTTCGAGCCCCGGCGTTGGGCTTGGTGCTGACATCTCAGAGCTTGGATCCTGCTTCGGATTCTAGGTCTCTCTCTCTGCCCCTCCCCACTTGTGCTCTGTCTGTCTGTCTCTCTCAAAAACAAATAAACATGAAAAAAATTTTAGAAACAATATTGAACCATTTTCCCTGGTGTGAGTGTGAGGAGGGGACAGACAGGCTAACATTAAGTCTTTGTCTTATTAACCCTCTCTGCTATATCATGTGTATCACATTTAACCTAATTTCTCCTATGTACTTGTATATATTTAGTGTACCTCTAAAGCAGTAATCAGAGGAAAAGATAATCTCTACAGACCTAATGAGCAGAATATTCTTGCTGACCACTAAGGAAAAGGCCATAGAAAGAAAGAGGAATAAGTTATAATGCTCAGAAAATATTACCCCTCCCTGGAAGATTTGGCAGGGCTCTACCAATCCGTGTACTAGGAGTTCTAGGAGAAGCCATTTGGGGCACCAGGTAGCTGATGAAGGAGCATCACAGAGATCCCAGAAGTGTGGGAGGCTAAATTATGTGGGGCCCACTGAGGGAGTACCTGGGCTGCTTCATAGTGATAAATCTAAAGGAATCCCATCTGCAGTTCAAGTGCAGGGACTAGGGTGGTCTTGCTGACAAATCACACTGCTTCCCTGGAGCCCAAACAGTGCCATTTTTTACTGATTATTACAATTATAACTTATTCTTTCTGTCTTCCCAGGCCCATCTGACATGGTCTTCTGTGCAGGGCTGCTTCCAGGGGCACACAGTGCCACTGGTTCCAGCCACAGGGTATGGTGATATGATCAAGTTTGTTACAAACTTTCTGCATAGTTTTGTTACTCTTGTCAACGTGAGAATATATGGGGAAGCCAAGTTTGTTTAGATAGTGACTATGGGAATAGATGACTTGGGTGATAAGGCCGTGGGCCCGGTACTCAGGCAGGGTACCCGCCATCCGTAACTCTCCTGTCTGGTCCATCAGGTTCCAGGATACAGGTGTCCTCTCAGGCCCCAGCAGGCAGAAGGTGGGGAAGTTCTGGATACAGCGCTCGATGAATCTCTGGCTCCTCTCATTGCCGCCAAAATGCCAGAATTTATTCACCAAGGCAGCATGGGTAACATCCAGGGAGGAGGGTTTAAACATCTCTTGGCAGCTATGGAGGAAAAGCAAAGTCTGTGAGTATGGAGGTTTTTATTTGTTCTTCCCTCTACTGTTTTGAGAGGCAGAGTAGGTAGAGGAAATAAGAAACACAAAGCCCTGGAGTGTAGGTGAGTTTGTGATGACAAAGGGATGGAAAAGTCCACTGTTGTTGGAATGAGTGAGCAGGAAGAACAGGATAGGTCGAAGAAGCTGGCAGAAATCGGATATATTCCAGATGAGAAAAGAAATGGTGGAGTATTTTAAGCAAAGGAGGAATATGGTATGAATTACATCTTAAGAAAAGATTACTCTGACTGTTTTGAAGAATATTGACTGCAGATGGGCCAGAGTGGAAGCAGGGTGGGAAAATGGGAGGCTGTCTCAGTACTGAGAGCAGTAAGTGATGCAGAGTGATTTGTATCAAACTCACATGGCCTTGGGTTTGCCACTGTTGGGTGATAAGTTCTTTCCCTCCAGCAGGGAAGGAACTAGTTTCTTTATCGTCTCAGCCGTCATATAGAGAATGCAATGTGTTTGCTTGACTTGGAAGGATTTAGTAGCTGCAAGATTTTGTATCACCTCATTCAGGCTGGGCTGTGAACCTAGATGGGATTATGAGGAGAGACAATGATTTAATAAGTACATGCTGTGGAGAAGCTCCCCATTGGAGTAGGAAGTGTCTGGGATTTACAGTCAGAGAACCTAGGTTCTGGGCTCAGTGCTGCTGCTGTGTAACCAGAGTCAAGTAGTCAGGATTTGTGCAATTTTCCCTGTTTTATGTAAGGGAAAACATGCCCAGAAATTCATTAAGCCATTGGTGGCAAAGAGAGACTGGAACGAGCTTTTCTGGGCTACATAATCATGTAGTTTTGATAATTAAAGGAGAGGAGTTTTTTTTTAAAAAGTGGTAGCCAACATCCATTGTGTACTTACTATGTTCCCAGTGTAGGAGATTGTTGCAGTAATGGCCTATATTTGCCCACATCTCCTTGTATCCATTCCTTGGCGTAGTCCTCGCCTACACTGCATCTGACCTTGGCCATATGATTTGCTTTGGCAATGGGGAAGAATGAACTTGATGCAGAGAGAAGCTTAAAAGTGCTTGCACATCGGGGCTTGCCCTCTCCTTGTGATCTCAATTACTTTGAAACCAATACCATACAAATAGCCTAGGCTAGCCTGCTGAGGTCAGGTGCTCCTATCATTCCATCACCATGGCAGCCAAGGCTGACAGCCAGAACCATCATTCAGACATGTGACTGAGGCCATGTTAGAGCAATCAGGCCATAGTCCACCCATCAACTGATGGCAATTGCATGAGTAAGCCCAAGAGACACCAGCAGAACTGCCTTGCAAAGCCTAATACAAACTGTAGATTCACAGAATTATGCAGCAAAAGTCAACTACACATCCAGGTATTATAGTAAGAAATCCCTATTCAAGATTTCATTTAATCTTTTCAATGCCCCTGTGTTCTAGGAACTATTATTATCCTCATTTATGTATATGAAAGTCATGGTCTCCAAGAGGATAAGTCATGTGGCTAGGATCACATAGCAAGTAACAGGCAGATGCCATCCTAGGGAGTCTGACTTGGGGCGGGGGGCATATCCACACCATGACAGTTGTCCTTTATGATCTGGGAGGTGCTTTATGGCACAAGTCATCATTCTCATTCCAGGAATGGAAGGCCTTGGGTGAAGCCCTCCTTTGGTACCCAGTTACCCTAAGGGATCCTGCATATGTCTACAAAATATGCCATAAATCGTTGGCTATCCAGGAATTATATTATGTTCCCCTATATGAAGCCCATTCTTTGCAAGCTTTGAAGGTATTTTTTTCTCCCTTTATGAGGGAGTTAAAAAATTGGCAGGAGGCTGAGGGTCTGGAGCTTGGGGGCAGGAGATATGAGTCATAGGGAAAATTGTTCAGGACAGAGAAGTATGTCCGCACCCATCCCATTTCTCTTACTTTGGATCTGCAAATGCTGTTTCCAGTTGATGACTTCTGGTGAGACAAGACATTTCTGACAGTTCTTGAGGTCCTTGGAGTAGATTTGGTAAGTATTGGTGTAGTGATCAAGATCATCTGTCATCTCCTATGATCATTGGGAAAAGGGAAATAAAACAAATTACTTATATTTCACTATTGCAATACTTTTTTCTAAATTCCACTATACTGTGAGTTTTTAACATTGAAATATTGTTGACACACAATGTTACAATAGTTTCAGGTGTACAATATAGGGATTCAACAAGTCTATACTTTATGCTGTGCTCACAAGTATAGCTACCATCTGTCACCCTATAACACTATTACACCACCACTGACTATATTCCCTAGGCTCTACCTTTTATAGCATGAGTTATTCATGCTATAACAGGAAGCCTGTATCTCCCACTACCCTTCACCCATTTTGCCCATCCCTCTGCCCTCTTCCTTCCGGCAACCACCAGTTTGTTCTGTGTATTTATGGGTCTGTTTCTGATTTTTGTTTGTTCATTTGTTTCTTAGATTCCACATATGAGGGAAATCATACAGTATTTGTCTTTCTCTGTCTGACTTATTTTAGTTTGCATAACACCCTCTAGGTCCATCCATGTTGTCATAGATGGCAAGATCTCATTCTTTTTATGGCTGAGTAATACTCCAGTGTGTGTGTGTGTGTGTGTGTGTGTGTACACACTACATCTTCTTTATCCATTTTTCTATCGGTGGACATTTGGGTTGCTTCCACATCTTGGCTATTGTAAATAATGCTATAAACATAGAGGTGCATATATTTTTTCAAATTTGTGTTTTTGTTTTCTTTGGGTAAATACCCGGTAGTAGAACTATTGGGTCGTATGGTATTTCTAGTTTTAATTTTTTTTCTATTTTTTTTTATTTTAGAGAGAGAGCACAAGCAGGGGAAAGGGGCAGAGGGAGAGAGAATCCTGAGCAGGCTCCATGCTGAGCATGGAGCCCCATGTGGGACTCCATCCCACGACCCTGGGACCTTGACCTCAACTGAAATCAAGAGTCAAACCCTCATCTGACTGAAGCACCCACACGCCCCTCTATTTTTAATTTTTTTGAAGAACATCCTTACTGTTTTCCACAGTGACTATGCCAATTTACATTTCCACCAACAGTGCACGAGGGTTCCTTTTTCTCCACATCCTCGCCGACACTTGTTTCTTGTCTTTTTGACTATAGCCATTCTGACAGCTGTAAGGTGATACCTCGTTATGGTTTTGATTGGTATTTCCCTGGTGATTAGTAATGTTGAGGATCCTTCATGTTTCTGGGCTATGTGTATGTGTTTTTTGGGAAAATATCTAATTCATGTCCTATTTTTTTCTTTTCTTTTTTAAATTGTATTTAATTTGTTTTTTAAATTTACATCCAAGTTAGTTTATAGTGCAACAATGATTTCAGGAGTAGATTCCTTAATGCCCTTTACCCATTTAGCCTATCACCCCTCCCACATCCCCTCCAGTAACCCTCTGTTTGTTCTCCATATTTAAGAGTCTCATATTTTTGTCTCCCTCACTGTTTTTATATTATTTTTGCTTCCCTTCCCTTATGTTCATCTGTTCTGTGTCTTAAAGTCCTCATATGAGTGAAGTCATATGATATTTGTCTTTCTCTGACTAATTTCGCATAGTATAATACCCTCTAGTTCCATCCATGTAGTTGCAAATGGCAAGATTTCATTCTTTTTGATTGCTGAGTAATACTCCAGTGTGTGTGTGTGTGTGTGTGTGTGTGTGTGTGTGTGTGTATAAACATAAATAAATATAAATATATATACACATCATATATATGTGTGTGTATATATATATGAATATATATATACCCCACATCTTCTTAAACCATTCATCCATCGATGGACATTTGGGCTCTTTCCATACTTTGGCTATTGTTGATGGTGCTGCTATAAACATTGGGGTGCATGTGCCCCTTTGATATAGCACACCTGTATCCTTTGGGTAAATATCTAGTAGTGCAATTGCTGGGTCATAGGGTAGTTAGAATTTTAATTTTTTGAGGCACCTCCATACTGTTTTCCAGAGTGGCTGCATCAGCTTGCATTACCACCAATAATGCAAAAGAGGTCCTCTTTCTCTGTATCCTCACCAACATCTGTTGTTGCCTGAGTTGTTAATGTTAGCCATTCTGACAGGTGTGAGGTGGTATCTCATTGTGGTTTTGATTTGTATTTCCCTGATGATGATTGATGTGGAACATTTTTTATGTGTCAGTTGGCCATCTGGATGTCTTCTTTGGAGAAGTGTCTATTCATGTCTTTTGCCCATTTCTTCACTGGATTATTTGTTTTTTGGGTGTTGAGTTTGATTAAGTTCTTTATAGATTTTGGATACTAACCCTTTATCTGATATGTCATTTGCAAATATCTCCTCCCATTCCATTGGTTGCCTTTTAGTTTTGCTGAAGTTCCCTTCGCTGTGCAGACTTTTTATTTTTATGTGGTCTCAATAGTTCATTTTTGCTTTTGTTTCCCTTGCCTCTGGAGATGTGTTGAGTAAGAAGTTGCTGTGGCCAAGGTCAAAGAGGTTTTTGCCTGCTTTCTCCTCTAGGATTTTGATGGCTTCCTGTCTTACATTTTGGTCTTTCATCCATTTTGAGTTTATTTTTGTGTATGGTGTAAGAAAGTGGTCCAGGTTCATTTTTTGCATGTCACTGTCCAGTTTTCCCATCACCACTTGCTGAAGAGACTGTCCTTATTCCATTGGATATTCTTTCCTGCTTTGTCAAAGATTAGTTGGCCATTCATTTGTGGGTCCATTTCTGGGTTCTTTATTCTGTTCCATTGATCTGAGTGTCTGTTTTTGTGCCATTGCCATACTATCTTGAAAATTACAGCTTGGTATTACAGCTTGAAATCTGGATTGTGATGCCTCCTGCTCTGGTTTTCTTTTTCAAGATTGCTTTTGTGGTTCCATACAAATTTTAGGATTGTTTGTTCTAGCTCTGTGAAGAATACTGGTGTTATTTGATAGGTATAGAATTGAATATGTAGATTGCTTTGGGTAGTATCAACATTTTAACAATATTTGTTCTTCCTATCCAGGAGCATGGAATGTTTTTCCATTTTTTTGTGTGTCTTCTTCAATTTCTTTCATAAACTTTCTATAGTTTTTGGTGTATAGATTTTTCACCTCTTTAGTTAGAGTTATTCCTAGGTATTTTATAGTTTTTGGTGCAATTGTAAATGGGATTGATTCCTTGATTTCTCTTTCTGTTGCTTCATTGTTGGTGTATAGGAATGCAACCGGTTTCTGTGCATTGATTTTATATCCTGCCACTTTGCTGATGAATTCATGGGTCAGTTATAGCAGTTTATTGGTAGAATCTTTTGGGTTTTCCATATAGAATATTATGTTATTTGCGAAGAGTGAAAGTTTGACCTCCTCCTGGCCGATTTGGATGCCATTTATTTCTTTGTGTTGTCTGATTGCTGAGGCTAAGACTTCCAATACTATGTTGAATAACAGTGGCAAGAGTGGACATCCCTGTCTTATTCCTGACCTTAGGGGGAAAGCTTTCAGCTTTTCCCCATTGAGGATGGTATTAGCATTGGGTCTTTCATGTATTTATGCCTATTTTTAAATTGGATTCTTTGGGTTTTGGTGTTTAGTTATATAAGTTCTTTATGTATTTTGGATATTAACTCCTTATGGTAAAAAACTGAGAACTTTTCCTGTAAGGTCAGGAAGAAGACAAGGATTTACACTCTTGCCACTTTTATTCAACAAAATACTGGAAGTTTTAACCACAGCAATCCAGCAAGAAAAAAAAAGAAAAGGCATCCAAGTTGGTAAAGAAGAAGTTAAACTGTCACTATTTACAGGTGATATAATCCTATACAAAGAAAACCCTAAGACTTCACCCACAAACTATTAAAAGTAATAAACGAATTCATTAAAGTTCCAGGATACAGAATTCACAGAAATTGGTTGTGTTTCTATACACTAACAATTAGGTAATAGAGAAATTAAGAAAACAATTCCATTTACAATTGCATCAGAAAGAATAAAAATACCTAGGAATAAACTTAGGAAGTGAAAGACCTGTACTGTGAAAATTATGAAATACTGATGAAAGAAATTGAAGATGACACAAAGGAAAAGATATTCCACGTTCATGGGGCGGAGGAATTAATATTGTCAGAATGTCCATACTACCCAAAGCAGTGTATAGACTCAGTGCAATCCAAATCAAAATACCAATAGCATTTTTCACAGAACTGGAACAAATAACACTAAAATTTGTATAGAACCACAAAGACCCTGAAAAGCAAAAGCAGTCTTGAGAAAGAAAAGAAGTAAACTTATGCTTATGCAGTCCATTGTTCTATGACAAAGCAGGAAAGTGTATCCAATGGGAAAAGGATGGTCTCTTTAATAAGTGGTGTTGGGAAAACTGGACAGCTACATGGAAAAGAATGAAACTGGACCGGTTTCTTATACCATACACAAAAATCCATTCAAAATTTATTTAGGACCAAAATGTGAGATATACTGTGATATTTTTTAAGTGCTAAAATGTTGGTATTTTCATTGGTGCATTACAATTATTCCTGAATCATTTAAATCATGAGGTCAGAGGAGAGATTCAAGTATTCAATTTATGATGGAAAATTGCATAGCAATACTGCTCTCTACCCACATATCACATTAAAATTTCAAATCAAACAAAGACACAATTATTAGGAAGCATTCTTCTATACTTCTATTATTCTCAGTGGGAAGAAGAGAAAAACAATTGACAAGGAAAAGCAAAACTTCTGTTGCAAGAATGCATGTAATAAACAGTTCAAATAGTTGCAGAACATGCCAACCATGAACATCACAGTATTAAATTTAGTTATAGATATTTCTGGATTAAAATCTCCATCTATATTTAATGAAGCCAAAGAAGATGAAAACCAATTAGAAATGCTTCCTTAAAACAATGCTATAGTTAAACAAACGGTAGTTCCAGAAAAATAAAGAGAGTACTTATTTAAGAAGACCCTCTCAACTTACTAAACAGATGAGATTATTGGGAAGTAGGAGGCACAAGAAAATATTACCACAACTCAGTGCAGAATTCAAAAGCTTTTTAAAAAATGGTTGGAAAATGTTGCCCCAAAATACACTGACAAGTCAGCAAGGATATCCACTAATACATTTTATTACTTAAGATCACATTTAAGATAAAAGATCAAGTAATTTTATTTCAGTTCAGTTGTTACTACTAATACAGATTTCTTTATATATTTGTTTAACTTAGTGGTTTTCAAATCACTTTTTATTTCTATGAAAGGTATAATATTTGTATTTTTATAAATTTATAATTTTACTGAATGTTTAAAAATAAGCTTGTGAATTTTTGTCTTTGAAATGTGTTTACTATTTACTTTTGCTAGTTTTTAAATGTTTCCTCAAAATGCATATGGCGATTATAGTATTATAAGTTTGCTTTTTATAATTGTCCTAACTCACTGTACTGTCTCACACCTTCCTATCTTTGCCCCTTGTGTTTTCTCTGTTGGAATGTCCTCTTTTTTTTTTTTGTCAGCCTAACAGTATCTACAAAATATGTACAAGATCCAGTGCAGATGAAACCTCCCATCGGGAAGTGTCTCGGACCTTAACCTTCATCTCCAGCCTCCGTTGTTGAATCAGCTTTCGCTATTTCTGTGTTGTACATCTTCTCTTCCCACACACTTCACTCTATATTGGAATTTATTTGCTTATTGATCTTTTCTTCCAAGGCTCTGAGCTCCTTGAAGAGAGGGGCTTACTTTCCGTCACACAATTCATTTCTGTATCCCTGGGCTGCCATATTGTCAGGCACATGGCAGGTACACAGCAAAAATGAACACAGAGGCATATTCATTCCACGTCTGGCACCTTACCTGCTCCTGAGGGCGGATAACCACTGTGTTAAAATCAGGCCACTTGTCCACTAGAGCCTTCAGCTTGAATGGGTTTCCCTGGTTCATGTGGAAGACAGTCCCATAAACCTGCAGCATCCCAAGAAAGAGAGAGGCTCAGCTTGTTAGGAAGGACTGGTAAAGTGCCTTGTTTGGTCAGGACAAGGATCATTTCTATCATGAAATTTTATGTTGGAAAAGGGCCAAGAAGGGCATCTAGGTCAAACAGTCTCCATGTACTACATTTTTTTTTAACCTCAAACGAGAAGAGCTTTTTCTCCCCACCCAATATGAGTCATACATGCATATAGTAAAATGTTTGGCCAGATAAAATTTGATTTTAAGAATACCATTCTTCATTTTAGGATTTAAAATTCTCTCCTTCAAGATTTTCTTCTACTCATACACATAGACACAATTTTACAAAAATTAAATGATCTGATACATGTTCCCTCCCCCCGAATGCATTGTGAGCATATTTTTATGTTCATAAACACAAACATTTTCAATTGTTTTATGATGGCTGCATAGGATTCCATCGTATGGATATATCACAGTTCATTTATTTGCTTATTGATGGTCATTTCAGCTGTTTCCAGCTTTTCACTTTGACAAATAATTCTTCATAGAGCATGCTTGACAGAAAATTTGCATGCGCTCCTGATATTTTCTTAGAATATTCAGAAGAGTAGTTGCTGGCTCAAATGTTATGCACATGTTTAAAACTTCTTAACATAAATGACCACGTTATTCTCTGGAAGGATTAAATGAACTTCCACCAACAAACAGGCTACAGCATAGTGCTCAACAGAATGTGCTGTGTGGTCCCATGGCCTGGGGTCCAAGTCCAGTCTTGGATCCCCCTACCCCCATTTGTGTTGTGCAGGCTGTTGAGAGACAGGAAGATGGGGAGAGAATGAATGAGAACAAGTCTTGTGGACATTGTGTTTTTGTGGTTTGGGGGATTGGAATGCAGCAGCAGATACTAGCATGGGCAACTGTGAAAATGAAGCCTCTCCAGATACCAGCATGGAAGCATGCCAATGACCTGAGGTCAAAAAGATGGTATATGCTTTAATATTTCCACCTTGGATACATGATGACTAAGAACTATGCCTGTATCTTTCCCCCTGCTGCTCTCCACCCCACATAAACTATTGATGTTAGACAAAGAGAAGGGGGAAAAAAGCTCAGTTGACTGAATTTATCTGAATTTATTTTGTTTTCAGCCTTGAGTGGAGGCTTGATATAGAATTCAGCATAATTTGGGAAAATACAGACATTATCTTTTTACATATTTGCATTTGGGCCCTGTAAAACTGATTTACACTATACTATTATCCATTATAGGATCTGAAAATATGTAGAACTGTTACTCTTTGTTATTCCCATGGCCTAATTAATTAAAAAAATTTCTTTTTTCCTGCTCAGTTCAGAACATACCAGGCAGCTACTGTAAGTTGACTCAACTGGAGTTGATACACGCACTAAAATGTATTTAATATCTAGCACTAAGAGGAATGGCTGGGCTTTTTCTCAACTGAGACTCAAATAAGTATTGAATTTTAGGTTATACATCCATTACAAGTACTACACATATTCTGTATTTTAATTAGGGGGCAATGTATGTCTTTAATATGCAACCAAAAATTGAAGGTGCTATTAGGGCCACCTTATCTTACAACGGAGATCTTCCAAGAAAGGACACTTGGAATACACCATTTTCTCAAAATATTTGGGCTCAACTTAACATAAGCAGTAAAGAGAAATTTAAGTGACAAAATTCTACACTAAATTCATGGGGAAAAAAAACCTTTGGCCTGAAGAATTGTTAAAAATAACTATTCACCATAAAAATATCTTAGGCAACTGTTTATAGAGTTTCTAACTGATGTAACCTCCCTCCCAACCCCGCAGAATTGGTTGTCTCTCTGTAAGGTTGCATGGATCTTAAGGATTATGAAGTGAAAGGAGTTAAATAGTGGGTGGTAGAGATTAATGGTAGTAGGAATCTACTAACGTGGTTGACTTTAGTTTTAGATCACAGTTGACCCTTGAACAACATGGGGGTTGGGGGGCACTGATCCCCCACTTGCAGTGGAAAATCTGTCTAGAATTTTTGATTACCCCCAAACTTAACTACGAATCACCTACAATTGACCAGAAGCCTTACCAATGATTTAAACAGCTGATTAAGATGTACAGTATGTTATATACTGTATTCTTACAATAAAGTAAGCTAGACATAAGAAGATGTTATTAATCAGATTACAAAGAAGAGAAAATCCATTTACAGTACTGTGCTATATTTGTTGAAAAAAATCCAAGTGAATATAAGTGAACTCGCATATTTAAGGGTTAGCTGTGGTAGAAGTCATTTTTTTTAGTAGGAACTAAAGAACAGTTATTTCGTTAGTCTGTTTCTAATAATTGAAAATTAAGCCTTAAAAAAATAAATAAAATAAAGAAAATTAAGCCTTGTGATCTACAAATAAAATAATGCTAATATTTTTCTCCTTATACTGAAAGAAGGGAGTAGCAGAGCTATAAGGGAGTAAAGGAGGCAAATGCATTTATCTTATCTAAATTGTATGCATCTTTATAGGAATGTCTTATAAAATAGTAAAAATCTCATTTCTATGTCTACAGAGTTTTTTTTAGGGAAAAGTAACTGTCCTCTAACACACACACACACTCACACTCACACACACACACATGGACCCTATGCTTTTGGTTGCTAAAAAAAAACACAAGCAAGTACCGTAGCCTATCACTAGAGTTGCTTTTGCACAGTTCTGGATGTAAGTATTTATGTGTACATCTTGTTTAATTCTGAGATTTCTAATCAGTTGTACTAGGTTAAAGGAGACACCTAGTTATACTAGGTTAAAGGAGACACTAGGTTAAAGGAGACACCATAAAATAGCCTGATATGCAGTCAGCTCAGGGAAATTGGGAAATTTAAGTCAAAATTGGAATTGAACTCCTTATTAATTTTAGAGAAGACTCCTGATGGTTAACCTCTCACCTAGCAAGTGTTCTTTTAAGAAGAACAATTTTAGCACTAATATGTAGTCTCAGCCAACTTTTGAGGAAAACCCTGGAAAAAACACCAATGTTATTATGGAATGTTTTTTGGAAAGGAGCAAGGGAACACTTTATGAATGACAGAGCAAAAGCTGGTACAGTCCTGTGTTCATGCCATGGCATTGCAACTGACTATTTGTGTGATATTGGCTAAATCACCCTAACTGAGCTCCATCTTCTCATCAGTAACACAGACATAGTAGCAAATATCTTCTAGAGAGGTAATGCAAACTAAGCTAGAGAAAACATGGACTAATGCTGGACACAGAACAGAGGCTCAGTGTTAGTCTCTTTTCTTCTTGACTCATGGGGTTTCTATTCCTTACTCTCAACCCAGAATTTTCCATTGTCACCTTTAAGGATTCAGGAAGGCTCTTCCTCAAGGACCTCTCCAGTGACTGCAGCATTTGGGCACCTTGCAGTGGGAACATCATGGAAGGTACCTTAGCCTAAAGAGAGAAACAGGAAACAGCTAGGAATGAGAAGAAGCTGGAAGAGATTCAGAAATATGAGTAGTAAGTTCTCTTCTAATGGCGAGGTCCCCCTTCAGTGTCTCTCATCTGTGTCGCCTTCAGTAAAGTCTTCATTAGCTCTCACCAACTTCAAGGAAGGACAAGACTGGTAGAAAGCATGGGGGGTGGGAGGATTTATACATTTTTAAATTCACTTTCTTACACTTTAATGCATTCCAGCCATCTGTTTCATTTTAGGTTAACAAGCGCATTTTTAAGTACATATAACATCTTTTGAAATTTAGTTGCCATTAGTGATTCTCGTGACACTACCAGTAATAAGCCGTATAACATTGTGGAAGTTATTTACTCTTTCTGTGCCTTGCTTGCCTCTGTTAACCTCAAAAATAAAACTATCTTGCCATCAAAAATGGCTTATTTGGAAATAGCAGGGAATTGCAATACCAGATAACGAAGCTATAGAAAATTATAAGCAAGTCTGGAGAACAAAAGAGAGGAACATTCTTTTATAAAAAGGAGAGGAAGAGGACTGTTATAAACAAAAAGTCCATTGGTAGAAAGGTGGAGTTCCCAGTATTGGGGCTTTTTCTTGGCTGAGTGGTGACTGTCTCTCATTGGCTGGGCTGTTGCTGAAGGGAGGAGGAAACCTGTCTGCTCAGTAGGAAAGTAGTAGCTAGAGTAAAATGGAATTTGGAAGCAATGAATCATAGGAATCTACCCCCACCCCCCAAACCAAGAGCACACTGTGTACACTGTATGTTAGCTAACTTGACAATAAATTATATTAAAAAAATAATTATAAATAAAATGGAATTTGGAAGGCACTCTATTCCTGTTGGGTCTGCGGTGAATGCAGGCAGGAGTTGTATGGCAAGAGCTCCCCGCTGCTGGCTTCCTGACTCCATTCCAGAGGATTCCTTTTATTGATTTTCACACTTGGAAGGTGGATGGGATAACAGCACCATCTAACTTAAAGACTTTTTTTTAGGGTTAACTGAGTTATTACATTAAAGGAGTCAATAAGTGCTTGGAATAGTATCTGTCAGGGGCTCCTGGCTGGCTGTCAGTACAGCATGTGACTCTTGATCTTGGGATCATGAGTTCAAGCTCCATGTTGGGCATGGAGCCCACTAAAAAGAAAAAGATTATCTCTTGTATAAAAGCACTGAACATGTTATTTTATTACTCCTCCTCCCTCTCCTCTTCCTTCCTGTCCTTTTTCATCCCCTCCTTTTCTTCCTCCTCTTCCTTGCCACCTGAGTTAAAGTGCTGTTTATTGCAGTACATTTTGCCGCAATCTTTTTAATGTGGGCATTTGGACATGGTCTAAAATATAAACAATTAACCTTTTAAAAAATTTCCAAGCTATATTCCAAGCTGGTATTTTCACCCTATTTTTTTTTTTTAGCCTTACTGTATCTCACTCTTACATCTGTCTTGCATATTGTACGGATTACGAGGTAGAATAAAAATAGCATTTTTACATATTTGATTCACTGCGTGAAATTGGGATTTACCAAAACATTCTATAAAACCCCAACTACATGAAAAAGCAGAAAGGGCTGTGTCACAGCATTCTATTTTGGAACCAGGATCCCTGGAGGAATACAACATCACTTCTAAGTGAAGGAACCAAAGAAGTGTTGAGAGAGGATGTTGCATTAAAACTGGCTGTGTGTGAGATTCCATGTGGAACTGGGTAGCTGATTTTACAACAGCACGGAGGAGGCTTCTGCTTCTGGCCAAGAGAGCATAACAGGATCTGGATTTACCTCCTCACCTGAAAAAAAAAAAAAAAAAAAAAAGACAAAACTAAACAGTAAATGAAACAGCATTGCACAGAGCAGAGCCACTATCCCCAAGAAAAGGAAAAAAGAAAAGGTGAGTTTAATGATTGCATAGCTTATTGTTGGAAGACTGCAGCTCAGGGAAATGGAGCCTGACACTGGGGTCTCAGTGACTTGAGCATATAGAAGTAGAGGCCAGTGTGGAACTTGAGAAAGAGACAAAGCAGAGAGGGAGAAAGAGAGAGAGGGAGAATGAGAAGGAGAGAGAATGCATGAGAGAGGGAAAATGAGGGAGAGAGAGGGAGAATGAGAGAGAGTTCTGGAGATCTTTGGGAAAGAGCAATCTCCTAGAGTCTTTGGCTCATCACTGAACTGTATAAGAGGAAACTACCTTGGGCTTTGGCCTAGGGAGAGAACCACTGGAAAGGATCAGGTGGAAAAATTCTTATAGCTGACACAAGTCTGGGAATAGTTTATGTTCTGACACACTGAAGTGAAAAGACCTTGTAGCATAAGGGCATTGAGTAAGAAGCTCAACAAGGGGGTTAAATTCAGACTTGTCTGTTCTAAATTCACCCTGCACTGATTAAAAGAAAGTCTTGAAATGATCCATCTGATTCCAATAACTTAATTGTGCACCAGAACAAAACGTACTTAAAAATGTAAGTACAACAAAATTTATCAACTAACAGTATATAATTCACATTGTCTCACCTCCAATAAAAACTGATACGATGGAAAGAAGCAGTAAAATATGATTCAGAAGCAGAAGACAAACACAAATCAGTAAAGACAGGCCCAGAGGAGACACTGTCAGACCTACAATCAAAATGTTTTTTCTGTTACAACAGTGCTTCTCCATGATGCAATAGTCCTTCTCTCACCTTCTTGCAACATTTTCAAATAAGGTTTATCTTTACCTGAATAAATAAAAATGAGTAGATGCAGATATATTGCAACTAGCAGGCAAGGACGTTAAAAAGCTATAATAATGCTGCTTTTCATGTTTAAGAAGATAGAGGGACACATGATCATGATAAGAGAAATGGAAGCTACAAAAGATGCATATTGAACTTATAGAAATGAATATATACAGCATTTAAAATAAAAAATACAGTGGATGTGATTAGCACTAGATTAGACATTCCAAAAGAAAAGATCAATGAGGTTGAAGATGCAGCAATTGAAATTATCAACAATGATGCATGGAGCAAAAAACAAGCAGGATCAGAAGACTTATTATTGCTAGTATGTCACCATTTATCCCCCAAATTGATCTACAGTTTCAAATTAGCCATAAAACATTCCAAGTTTTATTTGTAGAAATCTCAGATTCTAAAATTTACATGATATCAAGGCTTACTAAAAAGCTACAGTAATCATCATGGAGTGGTCTTGGAATAAAGATAGACAAACCAATGAAACAGAATAGAGAAATTGATAGACATTTGTGGTCAATTGATTTGCTACAAAAATATCCAGACAAATGGGAGATAGGATATTCTTTTCAATAAATGGTGCTGATTATTTTTAAACAGTCAAGATTACTTCTTGATAGACTCAGTAGTTGTAAATTTCTAAATGTAGATGTTAGAAGAAAGTCACTCTTGTCTATACTTACTTGTCCCTCTGCTACTTTCTGCTCCCCATGTCATTTATCTAAAAATAGATCCCCATTCCATTTAGGGTGTTTTATGAATTAGAGAAAGAAAAAAAAGCACCCAAAACATAACATTTTCACAGAACACCAGAACCTGGCAAGGTCATTCAATGGCCTTGATGGAAGGGGACAAAAACGAGATCATTCCACAATCATGTTTGAGCATGGACAAAACAAGAAGGCAGTCTTATCTGCAAAAACAGCCAAATACTCTCCCCAGGTAACAAGTGGCTGCCACTTCTTTACCACTAATCTTTCTTCCTGCTTCGTGGACAAAAGTCTTCCATACAATTGCAGTGTTTTCTGACAATATTCAAGGCAGAGCAAATCCATGCTTCCTTGAATCCTTCCCCAAATCGTGTGTCAAGTCCCTCCTGACACTGTTACTGAGGTGTACCACATTTCCTTCCTTATGGTGTGCTCTCCCTTTTGTTGCAACAGACAATAAATCCCAACTTTGCTGGGTTACAGGTGTGTTCTACATGGCCTTTGACTAGAAGTTATTGATAATGTTTATAGCAGCATTATCAACAATAGCCAAACTATGGAGAGGGCACATATGTGTATTGACTGCTGAACGAATAAAGATGTGGTACACACACATACACACACACACACACACACACACACACTGGAATATTACACAGACCTCAAGAAGAATGAAATCTTGTTATTTGTAATGATGTAGATGGAGCTACAGTGTATTATGCTAAGCAAAATAGGTCAATCAGAGAAAGACAATACCATATGATTTCACTCATATGTAGAATTTAAGAAACAAAGCAGATGAACATATGGGAAGGGAGGGGAAGAAGAGAGGGAAAGAAACCACAAGAGACTCTTAACAATAGAGAACAAACTGAGGGTTGATGGAGGGAGGTTGGTGGGATGGGTTAGATGAGTGAGGGGTATTAAGGAGGGCACTTGTCATGATGAACACTGGGGTGTTGTATGTAAGTGATGAATCATTGAATTCTACCCCTGAAACCACTATTGCACTGTATGTTAACTAAAATTTAAATTAAAAAAAAGTTATTGACACTTATTTAAATATTTGGCTCTGAGGCATTTGTTCCTACTGGATTGTTCTCTGTTCACTTTGACTTCCTAGGACTCAGAGACTTCTCCTTTTCAGCTTAGCTCCTCAGGACTACTAGTTTTTCAGGGTGGCCATGAAAGATTTGGATTTGCAAAAGTGGAACCAATATTAGTTTGTTTCTATGGAAAAACATATCTAGGTTACAAAGATTTCACTATGTTTTGGTTGCTTTAACATGTTGGGTAATGTGTAGATCGTCGAATGTTCCTGATTTTTCTATGTGTGTGTCCTCTGTCTCCTTCCAAGTCCCTGTCAATCATTTGAAGAAAACAAAATGATGAAATGGCATTATGTGATAAATGTGAAATAGCATTATGCTGCAAAAAAAACCCTATGTACATAACCTTAATTTAAAAATGCTAACCATTATCTCAGCTTTCAGTGAGTCATAGTCTTTTTTTTGCCTTGACATTGATGGCTGCTGACTGATCAGAGTGGCGGTTGCTGAAGGTTGAGTGACTGTGGCAATTTCTTAAAAGAAGACAACCGTGAGCTTTACCACATCGATTGACCTCTTGTTTTGTGAATGATTTCTCTGTAGCATGTGATGCTGTTTGATGGCATTTACCCACAGTAGAGCTTCTTTATTTATTTTTTTAAGTTTATTTATTTATTTTGAGGGAGAGAGACTGAGAAAGAGAGTGTGCATGCATGCATGTGAGCAGATGAGGGACAGAGAGAGAGAGGGAGAGAGAGAATCCTGAGCAGGCTCTGCACTGTCAGCGAGGAGCTTGATGTGGGGCTCAATCTCCTGAACCATGAGATCATGACCTGAGCTGAAATCAAGAATCGGACGCTTAACCCACTGAGCCACTCACATGTCCCTGAACTTCTTTCAAAATTGGAGTCAATCCCTCAAACCCTGCCTCTGTTTCAGCAATTAAGTTTATGTAATAGTGTAGACTCTTTGTTGTCATTTCAACAATCTTCACAACATCTTCATCAATAGTAGATTCCAGCTCAAGAAACCACTGTCTTTGTTCATCCATAGAAGCAGTTCCTTATCCATTGAAGTTTTATTATGAGACTGCAGCAGTTCAGTCCCATCTTCAGGCTCCAGTTCTGATTCTAGTTCTCTTGCTCTTTCCACTACATCTGCAGCTACTTCCTCCACTGAAGTCTTGAACCTCTCAAAGTCATCCATGAGGATTGGAAGCAACTTCTTCTGAATTCCTATTAACATTGATATTTTGACCGCTTCCCATGAATCACGAATATTCTTAGTGGCGTCCAGAATTGTGAATTTTTTCCAGAAAGTTTTCAATTTACTTTGCTAGGATCCATCAGAGGAATCACTGTAGTCTTATGTGGAAGCTATAGCCTTATGAAATTTATATCTTAAATAACAAGAATGAGACTTGAAAATCAAAATTAGTCCCTGACTTATGGGCTTCAGAATGGATGTTGTGTTAGCAGGCATGAAAATAACTTTAATCTCATTGCACATGTCCATCAGAGCTCTTGGGGGAGTGGGTGCATTGTCCGTGAGAAGTCATATGTTGAAAAGAATCTTCCTTTCTGAGCAGTAGGTCTGAACAGTGACTTAAAATATTCAGCAAACTGTGCACAGATGTGCCGTAATCCAGGCTGTTTTGTGCCATTTCTAGAGCACAGGCAGAATAAGTTTACCATAATTCTTAAGGGCCCTAGGATTTTCAGAATGTAAATGAGCATGGGTTTTAATTTAAAGTCACAAGTTGTGGGGCCATTGGGTGGCTCAGTCAGTTAAGCATCCGACTTTGGCTCAGGTAATGATCTTGTGGTCTGTGAGTTTTAGCCCCGCGTTGGGCTCTGTGGTGAGAGCTCAGAGCCTGGAGCCTGTTTCCGATTCTGTGTCTCCCTCTCTCTGACCCTCCTGCGTTCATGCTCTGTCTCTCTCTGTCTCAAAAATAAATAAACGTTAAAAAAAAATTAAAGTCGCCAGTTGTATTAGCCCCTAACAAGACAGACGACCCATCCTTTGAAACTTTGAAGCCAGGCATTGACTTCTTCTCTGTAGCTAGGAAAGTCCCAGGAGGGCATCTTATGCCAACAGAAGGCTATTTCATCTACATTGAAAATCTGATGTTTAGGGTAGCTTCCTTCATTAATATCTTGGCTAGATCTTGTGGATAACTTGCTGCAGCTTCTGTATCAGCACTTGCTCCTTCCCATTACACTTTGATGTTGTGAAGACATCTTTCCTTAAACCTCATGAACCAACCTCTGCTAGCTTCAGACTTTTCTTCTGCAGCTTTAACTCTCTCAGCCTTCATAGAATTGAAGAGACTCAGGGCCTTGCTCTGCATTAGGCTTTGACATAAGGAAATGTTTTGGCTGATTTGATTGTCTACCCAGATAACTAAAACTTTCTTCATATCAGCAATAAGGGTGTTTTGCTTTCCTATTATTCATGTGTTCACTGAGTAGCATTTTTTATTTCCTTCAAGAACTTTTCCTTTGCATTTACGACTTGGCTAAATCTTTGGTGGAAGAGGCTTCACTTTTGGCCTGTCTTGGCTTTCGGTAAGCCTTCTTCACTAAGCTTAGTCTTTTCTAGCTTTTGATTCACAGTGAGAGACATGTGACTCTTCCTTTCTCTTTGACACTTAGAGGCCATTGTTGGGTGATTTCTTGTCCTAATTTCAATATTGTTGTCTCAGGAAATAGGGAGGCCCAAGGAGGAGGAGAGAGACAATTTAAGGGCCACACACACAGAACACACACAGCATTTATTGATGAAGTTTGTCATCTTATAAGCACACAGTTGGTGGCACCTCCCAAACAATTAGAAATGTAACATCAAAGATCACTGATCACAGAGCAATGCAACAAATATAATAATAATGGAAAAGTTTGAAATATTGGTGAGAATTACCAAACTGTGACCTAGAGACACAAAGGAAGCAAATGCTATTGGAAAATGGTGCCAATAGACTTGCTTGATGCAGGGTCACCACAAATCTACAGTTTGAAAAAACACACTATCTGCAAAGCACAACAAGGTCAAGCTTGATCAAACAAGGTTCACTTGTATTCATCTACTTATTTCTTTTCTAACTTTAAGTATGGCAACCTTCTTAGGAATCACAGGCAGGGAACAAAACTGCCTACCTGGTAATACAACCAGAAGGATTAAATATGGTAATATGTGCAGTGTCTCCACACATTAAAGACTCCATTCACCCCCACCCCCGACGCTTCCAGAAAGCATCCAAATCTCTCCTCATTCATTTATTAGTTCAAATCAGAGACCTGTAAGAATTTTTCATAGTACCTAGCAAGTTAGCCTTCACAGAGTAAGTGCTAGATATAGGTTTCTTAAGTTAAAGTTATTTCTTTCCCTTAAGTATGTTTGCCATCATATTCTGATGTAACACAGTATGGGCATTTTGATTTGTCTCATGTAAGTGGAGATGATGTCACCAATGACTATCTTTTTTTTTTTTTTTGTATGAGCCCCCACCTGGAAAGCTGTCTCCACACCAATCTTTGCAGGTGTCCCCAGGAATAAATGAAGAGCAGACTTCCAGGCGATGAAATTTCCCTCTGATGGTGTCAGTTCGGCAAGATCTCTCAGACTGAGTTTAGGTCTGTCTCCTCCAGAGATTGCTGAGCTGAGGCTCAAAATGTGGACCTTGCACATAAGCAAACAATTCTAGGTGTCAGCTCTTGTAAAATCCAATCTTCCTCTTTGGGACTCATGTTGTGGGAGCTCTTTATGCAAATTCAGGGGCTGGGAGTGTGTCACCTGAGCTTCTCTTTGCAAAACACCAGGTTGCTCTTTGCTCCCACCAGCCTGGCTATGACTCTGGAATCCAAAGCTGTGTGAACCCAACAGGCCAGGTATCAGAAGGGGGGTCATGTTACATAAACCATACTGTCTACCTCCCCTTCCCATTCTTAACAAAATGCAATCAGAGCAAGGCAATAGGAAAGATAGGGATAAGGTCTGATTTGCAGAATCTGGTCTCTTTCCTTACACGTATGCAGAACAGAAAATATTTGCGTGGAGTGACTAAAGCCTTTCGGATCCTCCTTTTTTTTTACGATAAACTGTGCCCTCTTCCCTGCCTATTGTGAGGCTGCAGTTAAACATCCCAATGATTCAGCGTACACACTTCTTAGTCTCACTATTATGGAGGAGGACACGGAGGCTCAGTGTGCCTGAATTAGATGGAATTTAAACCCAGAGCCTTCTCACTCTGAAGTATCCACTACTCCACATTAGCATTTGCTCTACCATTCTCAGGAAAAGAAGGAGGATTCATAGAAAAGATATTTTGAGTCACAGCTCCTCTGTGTGAAACTACCAAGGAGGGAAGTTTGACACTGTCTGGTCCTTGCCTTCATCACCCTCGTCCTTCTTCACCATAAGTAGTTGATTTCATTATGAAAGAAAGAAGGGTCATTCCCATCAGAGGAGCAGAGACAGGGGTGGCTAGTGTCTAGAGAAAAAGTAGAAAAAAGCTTGTGTGCTTCTTCAGTCAATGGGCCAGCAGAGCACATATTTCTCCCTGTCCTTTCTAGGAGCCTTGATTCCTAGAATACTAATTCTCAATTTTATCCCCTGGTGTTGAAGTCATTATAATCATTCCTTATTCTTTCTCCAAAGCCAAAAACCACTGAAGCTGCTTTGTCCCTGGACAGTCAGCAGAGTGGACCCCTGGGTCCCTGTAGAGTCTCACAAAGGCTATTACAAAAGAGTAGTGTCCCCTCTGCCCCAGTCCCAGAAAACCTCTATCTCCTCTATAGAACTCTATCTCCTTCAGCACTAACAGTCAGTAAAGATTTGGGTCTCTACCACCCTTGTATCTTAAACTAGTCTCTTAATCTCTCTAGGTTGGTTCCCCAGCTGCCAAAAGTGTTGTTGTATTAGGTAGCCAAGAATTTTTCATGCTCTTCCTTGATTCTGTGGTGGTTATCCTTGCTCTGTTATATGAAATGATACATATAAACCTTCTCACGTACTTTGGGACCAGATACAAGGAGAAAGATTCAGGAGCACTGGACCTCAGTGTATTTATGTGTTTTCCTCTGGGTGCTGGGTGCAAGTCCAGACAACGATGATAGAAGCAACATTGCATAGTGGCTCAGAGGGAGGACAGTGGGGCCAAACTAACATGGTTGAGATCCTGACTGATCCCACATACCTACTGTGTGACCTTGGACAAATTATTTCCTCTTTCCATGCCTCTGTTCTTCTATCTAGAAAGAGGAGTAAATAATGGCACTTACTCTGTAGGGTTTAGAGGAATATTAAGTTCTCCCCCCGCCCTGCCCTGCCACAAGCGACCCAATCCATGTGTCCCTTTTTGCTGAAGAAGTTCCCATCCAGGCTCATGGGTTGCCCTGTGCCTGCAGGTCCTTAATGAGTTCCAGGAAAATGTATGAGTTGTAGTTTATCCAGCCTTTTCTGATCATTAGTGTGGGATCAGTGCTTTTTACAGCTTTCTAAACCTAACTTAGAAGCAGAAATCAGACCATATATTTTCTTAATTTAGATATACATAATAATTATAATGGCGTAGACAGTAATTGTTTAGACAAGCTCCTGGTACATGGTAAGCATATATAAATGTTTTATTAAATAAAGAATTATCGAATACAATGCATTACGCATGTACAGGTATTTAGTGGAAATATTGTTTCCCTTACTATAAACCATTTCTGCTTTCTATAGTCAGCATGTTTAATGGGGAATGTGAAAAGGGTAATTTGTATCTGCCTACCAGGTAATCCAATGGAAGGGTTTCAACTGACGTCCATATTGGGAGTCTCACCAATAGAAATGTATATTTCCTTTTCCTGCCACTGAAATTTTTGATACAAGAACCACTGCACATATATAAGGGGTAGATGCTAGATTGTACCCAATTATTATGAATCCAATTTGTAAATTATACTCTGGAAACCTTATAGCTCAGTCCCACCTAATTTTCTAACCATTCCCTGCCCCCCCCCCCATGTAATAATAATCTTTAGTCCAGATCGTACCTGTTCCTGGTGCTTAATACCAAAAATTACAACTAATGTTTTTGGAATGCTTAATATGTGCCAGATATTTTTCCAAGTTGTTCATTTAGATTTTCTCATTCATTTGATTCTTGAAATAAATCTGTAGTTTGGGAACTGTCATTTTCCCTCATTTTAGAGATAAGGATTCTGTGGCACAGAGAGGTCAAATCATTTTCTCCACTTTACAGAGCTGACAAAAAGCATATCTGGGATTTTCATTCAGAGAGTACAGCTCCACCGTATATATGAGAATGCACTACACTGCCCTACCCCATAGTGTTTCTAGCATTATGGATGTGCTTTATTTTATATTAATAAGTAATCATTGAAATGCAGGCTCACCAAGGGATCTGTGTTTTATTCAATATTTGACCAAATTCCTAGAACAGTCCCTGGCACATAGTAGGTGATCAGTTAATATATATTGCTGTTGTTAAAATGAGAAAATTGTGGAGGGTTTAACACACGTTTTGTGCTACCAGCATGGAGAAAGAGCATGAGAAGTTCATATGAAAAGGCAGGAGAATCTTTGCTTGTTTTGACATCACTACATCCCATTCTGGAATTTTCCCCAAGGAAAATAATTTTTTTAAGAGGTAAGAAAAGAATAAAGGAAAGAAGGAAGAGTAGGAAATAGAGTGGGTGCCCCCACTATCTCCTCTCAATGTCTTCCAACTGATGGACCCTCTAGTTTAACTTCTACAATCAAACACAAAATTTGTTTATGGCAGGGTGATTATAGGGGTAGAAATTGACCCATTTCAAGAAAGATAACACTGTTCTCACTTTCTTGGGGTTTCTATGAGGAAAAATGCTACCACTAGTCAGTCTTTCTCCTAAGAACTCCCCCAGGATCATATGCACTTAGTGTCAAGTATTCATGTGCCTAATGTGTTAACATGATTTTTTAAATTTTAGTTAATATATACAGTACAAAATTGGTTTCAGGAGTAGAACTCAATGATTCATCACTTACATACAACACCCAGTGTTCATTCTAACAAGTTCCCTCATTAGTACCAATCACCCATCTAGCCCATCTCCCACCTATCTCCCTCCATCAACCCTCAGTTTGTTCTGTATCATCAAGAGTCTCTTGTGGTTTGCTTCCCTCTCTTCTCTAGCCTCCTTCCCCTAAGTTTATCTGTTTCATTTCTTCAATTCCACATATGAGTGAAATCATATAGTATTTGTCTTTCTCTGATTGACTTACTTTGCTTATCATAATACATTCTAGCTCCATCCACATTGTTGCAAGTGGCAAGATTTCATTCTTTTTGATGGCTGAGTAATATTCCAACGTGTGTGTGTGTGTGTGTGTGTGTGTGTGTGTGTGTATTTTTTTTCAATATATGAAATTTATTGTCAAATTGGTTTCCATACAACACCAGGGCTCATCCTAAAAGGTGCCCTCCTCAATACCCATCACCCACCCTCCCCTCCCTCCCACCCCCCATCAACCCTCAGTTTGTTCTCAGTTTTTAAGAGTCTCTTATGCTTTGGCTCTCACCCACTCTAACCTCTTTTTTTTTTTCTTCCCCTCCCCCATGGGTTTCTGTTAAGTTTCTCAGGATCCACATAAGAGTGAAAACATATGGCATCTGTCTTTCTCTGTATGGCTTATTTCACTTAGCATCACACTCTCCAGTTCCACCCACGTTGCTACAAAGGGCCGTATTTCGTTCTTTCTCATTGCCATGTAGTACTCCATTGTGTATATAAACCACAATTTCTTTAAACATTTATCAGTTGGTGGACATTTAGGCTCTTTCCATCATTTGGCTACTGTTGAAAGTGCTGCTATAAACATTGGGGTACAAGTGCCCCTATGCATCAGTACTCCTATATCCCTTGGATAAATTCCTAGCAGTGCTATTGCTGGGTCATAGGGTAGGTCTATTTTTAATTTTCTGAGGAACCTGCACACTGCTTTCCAGAGCGGCTGAACCAATTTGCATTCCCACCAACAGTGCAAGAGGTTTCCCCTTTCTCCACATCCTCTCCAGCATCTATAGTCTGCTGATTTGTTCATTTTGGCCACTCTGACTGGCATGAGGTGATATCTGAGTGTGGTTTTGATTTGTATTTCCCTGATAAGGAGCGACGTTGAACATCTTTTCATGTGCCTGTTGGCCATCCGGATGTCCTCTTTAGAGAAGTGTCTATTCATGTTTTCTGCCCATTTCTTCACTGGGTTATTTGTTTTTCGGGTGTGGAGTTTGGTGAGCTCTTTATAGATTTTGGATACTAGCCCTTTGTCCGATATGTCATTTGCAAATATCTTTTCCCATTCCGTTGGTTGCCTTTTAGTTTTGTTGGTTGTTTCCTTTGCTGTGCAGAAGCTTTTTATCTTCGTAAGGTCCCAGTAATTCATTTTTGCTTTTAATTCCCTTGCCTTTGGGGATGTGTCGAGTAAGAGATTGCTACGGCTGAGGTCAGAGAGGTCTTTTCCTGCTTTCTCCTCTAAGGTTTTGATGGTTTCCTGTCTCACATTCAGGTCCTTTATCCATTTTGAGTTTATTTTTGTGAATGGTGTGAGAAAGTGGTCTAGTTTCAACCTTCTGCATGTTGCTGTCCAGTTCTCCCAGCACCATTTGTTAAAGAGACTGTCTTTTTTCCATTGGATGTTCTTTCCTGCTTTGTCAAAGATGAGTTGGCCATACGTTTGTGGGTCTAGTTCTGGGGTTTCTATTCTATTCCATTGGTCTATGTGTCTGTTTTTGTGCCAATACCATGCTGTCTTGATGATGACAGCTTTGTAGTAGAGGCTAAAGTCTGGGATTGTGATGCCTCCTGCTTTGGTCTTCTTCTTCAAAATTACTTTGGCTATTCGGGGCCTTTTGTGGTTCCATATGAATTTTAGGATTGCTGGTTCTAGTTTCGAGAAGAATGCTGGTGCAATTTTGACTGGGGTTGCATTGAATGTGTAGATAGCTTTGGGTAGTATTGACATTTTGACAATATTTATTCTTCCAATCCATGAGCAGTGTGTGTGTGTATTTTATTCATTCATCAGTTGATGGACATTTGGACTCTCTCCATAGTTTAGCTATTGTTGATAATGCTGCTATAAACATCGGGGGCATGTACCCCTTAAAATACATATTTTTGTATCCTTTGGGTAAATACCTAATAGTGCAATTGCTGGATACTAGGGTAGTTCTATTTTTAGTTTTTTGAGGAAACTCTATACTGTTCTCCAAAGTGACTGCACCAGTTTGCATTCCCACCAATAGTGTTAGAGGGCTCCCCTTTCTTTGCATCCTCACCAACATCTGCTGTTATTGTGTTGTTAATTTTAGCCATTCTGACAGGTGTGAGGTGGTATCTCATCATGGTTTTGCTTTGTATTTCCCTGATGATGAGTGATGTTGAGCATCTTTTAATGTGTCTGTTAGCCATCTAGATATCTTCTTTGGAAACCGTCTCTTCATGTTTCCTGCCCATTTCTTAACTGCGTTGTTTGTTGTTTTGGGTGTTGAGTTTCATAAGTTCTTCATAGATTTTAGATACTAACCCTTTATCAGATATGTTGTTTGCAAATGCCTTTCCCATTCTGTAGGCTGCCTCTTAGTCTTGTTGATTGTTTCCTTCACTGTGTAGAAACTTTTTATCTTGGTGAAGTCCCAGTAGTTCATGTTTGCTTTTGTTTCCCTTGCCTTCTGCCATGTGTCTAGTAAGAAGTTGCTCTGGCTGAGGTCAAAGAGGTTGCTGCCTGTGTTCTCCTCTAGGATTTTGGTGGTTTTCTGTCTCATATTTAGGGTTTTCACCCATTTTGAATTTGTTTTTGTGTTTCACCCATTTGTGAATTTGTTTTGTCTCATTTTTCTGCATGTTGCCATCCAGTTTTCCCAACATCATTTGCTGAAGAGATGGTCTTTTTTCCATTGGATATTCTTTCCTGCTTTGTTGAAGATTAGTTGACCATATAGTTGTGGGTTCATCTCTGGGTTTTCTGTTTTGTTCCATTGATCTGAGTGTCTGTTTTTGTGCCAATACCATGCTGTCTTGATGACTACAGCTTTGTAATACAGCTTGAAATGGAGAATCATGGTGCCTCTAGCTTTGTTGTCTTTTTCAGGATTGCTTTGGCTATTCGGGGCCTTTTGTGGTTCCATAAATGTTTTAGGATTGTTTGTTCTGCCTCTGTGAAAAATGCTGATGGTATTTTGACAGGGTTTGCATTAAATGCGTAGATTGCTTTGGCTATTATAGACATTTTGACAATGTTTGTTCTTCCAATCCAGGAATGCTTTTGCATTTCTTTGTGTCCTCTTCAGTTTCTTTCAAAGTGTCCTATAGTTTTCAGAGTACAGCTCTTTTACCTCTTTAGTTAGGTTTATTCCTAGGTGTCTTACTGTTTTTGGTGCCGTTGCAAATGGGATTAATTCCTTGATTTCTTTTTCTGCTACTTCATTACTAGTGCATAGAAATGCAACAGATTTCTGCACATTGACTTTGGTATCCTGCGACTTTGCTGAATTCATGTATGAATTCTAGCAGCTTTTTGGTGGAGTCTTTTGGGTTTTCTACATAGAGTATTATGTTGTCTGCAAACAGGAAAGTTTGACTTCTTCCTTGCTGATTTGTATGCCCTTTATTTCTTTTTGTTGTCTCATTGCTGAGGTTAAGACTTCCAAAACTATGTTAAATAGTAATGGTGAGAGTGGAAATCCTTGTCTTGTTCCTGGCAGTAGGGGAAAGGCTCTCAGTTTTTCCCTACTGAGGGTGATATTAGCTGTGGGTCTTTTGTATATGGCATTTATGATGTTGAGGTATGCTCCCTCTATCCCTACTTTATTGAGCCTTTTTATCAAGAATGCATGCTGCATTTTGTCAGATGCTTTTTTTGCATCTATTGACAGGATCATATGGTTCTTATCCTTCCTTTTATTAATGTAGTTATCACATTGATTGATTTGCAAATATTGAACCAGACCTGCAAGCCAGGAATAAATCCCACTTGATCATGGTGAATAATTCTTTTCATGTACTGTTGGATTTTATTTGCTAATATCTTGTTGAGAATTTTTGCATCCATCTTCATCAGGGTATTGGCCTGTAATTCTCCTCTTTAGTGAGGTCTTTGTATGGTTTTGGAATCAAGGTAATGCTGGCCTCATAGAGTGACTTTGGAAGTTTTCCTCCTCTCTCTCTCTCTCTCTCTCTCTCTCTCTCTCTCTTTCTGCTTTCTTGCTTTCTTGCTTTCTAACAATTTGAGAAGAAAGGTATTAACTTTTCTTAAATGTCTGGGTAGAATTCTGCTAGGAAGGCATCTGGCCCAGGACTCTTGTTTGTTAGGAGATTTTTGAATCCTGATTCAATTTCTTGCTGGTTATGGATCTATTCAAATTTTCTATTTATTCCTATTTCAGTCTTGTTAGTTTTTGGGTTTCTAGGAATTTGTCCATTTCTTCCAGATTGCCCAGTTTGTTGGCATGAAATTTTTCATATTATTCTTACAATTGTTTGTATTTCTGTGGTGTTGGTTGTGATCTCTCCTCTTTCATTTGTGATTTTATTTATTTGGGTCCTTTTTTACTTTTGATAAGTCTTGCTAAGTGCTTACCAATTTTGTTTATTCTTTCAAAGAATGGGCTCTTTGTTTTGTTGATCTGTTGTTGTTGTCATTGTTATTGTTTCTATTTCATTTATTTCTGCTCTAATGTTTATTTTTTTTTTTAAATGTTTAACGTTTATTTATTTTTGAGACAGAGAGAGACAGAGCATGAATGGGGGAGGGTCAGAGAGAGAGGAAGACACAGAATCTGAAACAGGCTCCAGGCTCTGAGCAGTCAGCACAGAGCCTGATGCGGGGCTTGAACTCACGGACCGTGAGATCATGACCTGAGCCAAAGTCGGACGCTTAACCGACTGAGCCACCCAGGCACCTCTTTATTACTAATCTTTAATTCTTCTGCTGGCTTTAGGTTTTATTTGCTGTTCCTTTTCTAGCTCTTTTAATTGTGAGGTCAGGTTGTATATTTGGGACCTTTCTTGCCTCTTGAGATAGGTCTGAATTGCAATATACTTCTCTCTTAGGACTGCGCTTGCTGCATCCCAAGGGGTTTGGACTGTTAGTTTTCATTTTCATTTGCTTCCATGTATTTTTTAATTTCTTCTTTAACTTCCTGGTTAACTCATTCATTCTTTATTATGATGTTCTCTAACCTCCATATATTTGAGGGCTTTCCAAATTTTTTCTTGTGGTTGACTTCAAGTTTCATAGCATTGTGATCTGAAAATATGCAGGTATGATCTTGATCTTTTTGTACTTGTTGAGGGCTGATTTGTGACCCAGTATATGATCTGTTCTGGAGAATGTTCCATGCACACTCGAGAAGAATGTGTACTCTGCTGCTTTAGGATGAAATGTCCTGAATATATCTGTTCAGTCCATCTGGTCAAGTGTGTCATTCAAAGTCATGTTTTCCTTCCTGATCTTCTGCTTCGATGATCTGTCCATTGTTGGAAGTGAGATGTTGAAGTCCCCTACTATTATTGTATTATTACCAATGAGTTTCTTTATGTTTGTTATCAATTGAGTTATATATTTGGGTTTTTCCAAGTTGGGAGCATAAATATTTACATCTTCTTGATGGATGGACCCCTTAATTATGATATAATGCCCTTCTTCATCTTTTGTTACAGTCTTTGGTTTAAAATCTAGTTTTGTGATATAAGAATGGCTATTCTGGCTTTCTTTTGATATCCATTAGCATGATAGGTGCTTTTTTTACCCTTAACTTTCAATCTGCAGGTATCTCTAGGTCTAAAATGAGTCTCTTGTAGGCAGCATATAGATGGATCTTGTTTTTTTATCCATTCCGATACCCTATATCTTTTGATTGGAGCATTTAGTCCATTTGCATTCAGAGTGATTATTGAAAGATTTGAATTAAGTACCATTGTGTTGCCTGTAAAGTTGGTTTTTTTAGTCATGTTCTCTGGTCCTTTCTAGTCTTTGTTGCTCTTGCTTTTTTTTTTTTCTTCTTCAAGGAGTCCCCCTTAAATTTCTTGCAGAGCTCGTTTAGTATTCACAAACTCCTTTAGTTTTTGTTTGGGAAACTCTTTATCTCTCCTTCTATTCTGAATGACAGCCTTGCTGGATCAAGTATTCTTGGCTTCATATTTTTCCCATTCAGCACAATGAATATTTCTTCTCACTCCTTTCTGGCCTGACAAATTTCAGTGGACAGGTCTGCTGCTACCCTTATGTGTCTACATTTGTAGGTTAAGGACCTTTTATCCCTAACTGCTTTCACAATTCTCTCTTTATCTTTGTATTTTGCAAGTTTCACTGTGATATGTTGTGGCATTGATCTGTTTTTGTTGATTTTGAGGGGGGTTTTCTGTGCCTTTTGGACTTGAATGCCTGTTTCCTTCCCCAGATTAGGCAAGGTCTCAGCTAATATTTATTCAAATGATACTTCTGCCCCCTTTTTCTGTGCTTCTGGGATTCCTAGGATATGGATATTGTTTCACTTTATGGAGTTGCTGAGTTCTGTAATGATGTAATGGTATTCATGATCTAATAGTATTCTTTCCCTCTTCTTTTCAGCTTCAGCACCATTATTTTCCATAATTTTATCTTTTATGTCACCTATTCTCTCCTCTGCTTCTCCATCCTCATTGTGATTATATCTAGTCAGTTTTGCATCTCATTTATAGCATTTTTTATTTCAGCCTGACTAATTTTTGGTCCTTGATCTCTGTAGTGAGGGTTTCTCTGGGGCCTCCGTTTGTTGTTGTTGTTGTTGTTTTGTTTTGTTTTGTTTTTGAAGCCCAGCCAGTAGTCTTATGACTGTTGCTCTAAATTCTTATTCAGGGGCACCTGGGTAGCTTTGTTCATTAAGCACCTGACTCTTCATTTTGGCTCAGGTCATTATCTCACATGTCATGTGTTTGAGCTCCACATTGGGCCCCATGCTGATGGTGCAGAGCCTGCTTGGGATTCTGTCTCTCTCTTTCTGCCCCTCCCCTGCTCGCTCTATCTCTCTCTCTCAAAATAAATAAACATTTAAAAAAATTAATTATTCTTGAGATATGTTGCTTATATCTGTTTTGAGCAAGTCCCTGGCTGTGATTTTTTTTAAGTTTATTTATTTGTTTTGAGAGACAGAGAGAGATAGCATGTATGCAAGCAGGGGAGGGGCAGAGCAAGAGGGAGAGAGAGAATCTTAAGTAAGCTCTGCACCATCAGCACAGAACCCAACATGAGGCTCAACCCCAGGTGTATGCTGTGTGTACTCTGCTGTTGTGTTTTGGCTGCTTTTTCCCACTAGTCAGTCTTCTGCAGGGCTCCTCCTTGTTGCAGTGGGGAGTGTTTGGGTCTTTAACTAGGTGTGCTTTGATTTGTTTGTTAAAATAAGCCTGGAAAAAAAAAAGGGAAAAAAAGCCTGATTCCCCCCGCCCTGCCAAAACAAAAAAGAGAAAAGGAAGAGGAACAAAGAAAACCAAGCAGACATCAAAAAACCATAAGCCTAAAAAAAAACAACCAAACAAACAAACAAAAAAAACCATAAGCCTGATTCCAAGGAAAAAAGGAAAAATGATAGAAAAAGAAAAAAAGAAGCCTGATTCTGAAAGAGAGAGAGAGAGAGGGAGGGAGAGGGAGGGAGAAGGAAATGAAAACACAAACAACAGACTATTAGCCTGATTTCAAAGGGAGAAAAAGAAGGGAAAAAAAAAAAAAGTAAACCTGATCCTATTTTTACCAGAATTGTAGGTGACACTTTGAAGCACTCTACCATAATCAACTTGGTGTTTGCAGGGTGATGCTTATTTTGGTCTTCTAGAGGAGACACCCACTGTGTTGACTTAGAGTCAGTCCTGCCCCCATAAATAGGCAGTTGCCAGGCACAGAGAGGTGGGGTTTGGTGTACACAGGTCCTGCCTCCACTGGGGGCTACTGTGTTGCTTTCTGAAGTCCCATGGTGTTGGCATGGATGGGGGAAATGGTGCCCCTCCACTTTCTCAACCTCAGAGGATCTCACACCCCCCACTGTTCTGGAAGCCCTCACAAAATAGTGAGGGCAGTCAGTGTGCCCTGCACCACAGCTCTCTTGCCTTTTTGTCTTTGGCCCCCAGGTGGGATTCCAAACTTGAAATCTTAAAGGACCCAGCATAACGTGGACCCTCCCACCTCCTCTGGAGGACAGCCTTTCCACTGTGTCTGATGTTCTTTGTCCTAGAAAAGCAGCCCCACTCTTGGGCACTCTACACAATCTGTGGCCTAACACCGTGATAAGCAGTAACCGGGTAACCTGCCCTCTGTGTGTGCTTCTGTCCCTGCCTATGAAAGGCTTTTGGTGGAGCTTGCAGGGTGTTTTGTCCTTGGGGAAGCAATACACCCTCTTCAAATGTACTCCAGGAAGGGGAATGTTCTTTCCCACTGCGACCCAAGAGATCCCTACGCCATGCTATGCACTCTGGGGCCAGTGCCCTTCTTCTCCCCAGAAGTGCGTGCCACAGCTTCACTCCAAAGTTGCACACTTCCAAAACCTCAGATTTTGAGCTCCACAAGTTTGCAAAATACCTGCAACACTCAGTACCTCTGGCTCCCCAGTCCTTGGTCTGGTGAGGCTTTCCTCTTGTGCAAACCTCCCACCATACTTGCAACCCCTCTCTCTTCCTCTCCCTTTTGTGTCTCCAGGGAAAGCGTTCCCTCCCTTCTGCAGCACTGCTGTTTTTCCCTCCCTCCTTTCACCTGCCATGTTGTCTCCTTCCAAATGTGGAGATCCTTCTGCCAGCCCTCAGATTGATTTCCTGGGTATTCCAAGTGAACTGACCTCAATATAGCTGTGTTTGAGGGATGAGGAAAGAACAGGGTTCCCCTACTTCTCTGCCATCTTAACTCCTCTCTTAACATGATCGTGAAACAAAGACCAAAGGTCTACTGGTCAAACAATCAATTCACTTTGGTCCCTAAATTACATGGGGGTCACAAGTGATGTTACCAAGATGATGGGATGGGAAGCTCTTGACTTTCTCTGTTCCTAAGGACACATTCAGAGGGGGCAATTACCTCTGAGAAATCCAGAAACTGGCTGAGTAATCTCTACACATTAAGTGAATTAAAAAAGAGCCACACTGAAATGGGTAGGAAGGGCTGAGATACACTTGCAATAAACTCTACCCTCAGCACAGCCCCTTACAATCAGGAGGGAATCCCTAACTCTCAGTTTCTTCCTGAGAAGCAAAAGATTTGGACCACACATCTAGTGCCCCATTTTTTTAAAATTTTTTTAAACGTTTATTTATTTTGGGGACAGAGAGAGACAGAGCATGAATGGGGGAGGGGCAGAGAGAGAGGGAGACACAGAATCAGAAGCAGGCTCCAGGCTCTGAGCCATCAGCCCAGAGCCTGACGCGGGGCTCGAACTCACGGACCGTGAGATCGTGACCTGAGCTGAAGTCGGACGCTTAACCGACTGAGCCACCCAGGCGCCCCAAGTGCCCCATTTTTAAAGCTGCCACCCAAGGGATAGATCCGTGAATCACCTCGCTCTGAGAGCCATTGTGGCTTGGCATCCATGAATCTTACAGGGCCGCATCAAACAAAGAAGCAGTTTTAAAATGGGTGCATGGGCATTTCTTTTAGCTATCTCTTCCAGGCTCAGCACAGAAGGAACAGGCAAAATGCCCATCACCCAGTCTCCCTGGAAGGCTTTGACTGCATACTTTCCCAGCTGCTACCTGAGGTTCTGGCTTCTAATCAACCCATATGTGGGAGCTCACTGGGATCTTCCCAGAAACCTAAAAGAGCTAGTGAAGACATCCTCTGCCTTCTCTCCTCAGTTAACCCCACTAATAAAGCCAAGTGTCCAGCTTCTCCCTAAAAAAAGAGTTTGTCTACAAATCTAACACCTCGTCTTCTAAGGCTGCCTGGGAGGGACTGGCTTCTAAATCACCTAACTCTGGGAGCTGGCAAGGCTCAGTATTCATGAATCCTTCCGGGAACACACAAAATAGAGGTGGCTCTACGTTTGCAATAACATGGATGAAGGTAGAGTGTATTGTGATAAGTGAAATAAGTCAGAGAAAGACAAATACCATATGATTTCACTCATAGGTGGAATTTAAGAAACAAAACAGATGAACACAGGGGAAGGGGAAAAAAGAGAGAGGGAAGCTAACCATAAGAGGCTTAACTATAGAGAACAAACTGAGGGTTGATGGAGGGAAGTGGGTGAGGGAAGGGCCAAATGGGTGATGTGTATTAAGGAGGACACTTGTGATGAGCACTGGCTGTTACATGTAAGTGATGAATCACTAAATTTTACACCTGAAACCAATGTTACCATTTATGTTACTTAACTAGAATTTAAGTAAAAACTTGAAATTAAAAAAAAAAAAAGAGGTGGCTTGGGGCGCCTGGGTGGCTCAGTTAGTCAAGTGTCTGACTTCAACTCAGGTCATGATCTTGTGGTTTCCAAGTCTGAGCCTGTATCAGACTCTGTGCTGACCACTCAGAGCTGGAGCCTGCTTCAGATTCTGTCTCTCTCTGTTTCTCTCTCTCTCTGCCTGCCCCCCAATGCTCTTTCTGTCTCTAAAATAAACCATTAAAAAAAGAGAGGTGGCTCTAAATGGGTACAAATGCATTCCCAGAGGCTATCCTCTCTGTCTAAGCACAGAATACATAGACAAAAACAGCCATCTCCCAGTTTATTCCTGATTGCATCATATCTAATATTTTGACTTGCCCAAGTGCTGTCTGGAGATTGGGCTTCAAATTAGCTTGCATTGGAAACTGAAGGAGCTGGCTAATAATAGTTCTCTGGGAGCCTAAACAGGCATGTGTGCAATTCCCATGCTGTTGGGATATCAACAGGTCTTGGACACCCTAGTCTCCTGGGAATCACTAAGAGCAAAGGCAGTGGTTTACAGAAACACGGAGGCTTGAGGAAAATAAACACTCAGGTCAAGCTTATTGACAAAGTTTATTTCCTACACAAGACCAGTCTGTTAAGACTGGGATAGGTGGCTGTTTTATCTAATCTATAAAAACCAATACAGAGAGTCAAGGAAAATAAACAGAAGAATATGTTCTAAACAAATAAGCAAACTCTCTCTCTCACACACACACAAACAAGATAAATCTCCAAAAACCAATCTTAATGAAACAGGGATAAGTAACTCTCTGAAGGAGAGTTCCAAATAACAGTCATAAAGATGCTTACTAAGGTCAGGAGAGCAATGCATGAACAAAGTGAACATTTCAACAAAGAGAAGATATTGTTATTTTTTTAATGTTTATTTATTTTGAGACAGAGAGTGAGAGTGGGGTAGGGGCAGAAAGAGAGAGAGAATCCCAGGCAGGCTCCATGCTGTCAGCACAGAGCCTGACATGGGGCTCAATCCCACAACTCTGGGATCATGACCTGAGCCAAAACCAAGAACTAAATGCTTAACTTACTGAGCCACCCAGGCACCTTGAGACAGAAGATATTTTTTTTTAATTTTTTTTAACTTTTTTTAAATTTATTTTTGAGACAGAGAGAGACAGAGCATGAACCGGGGAGGGGCAGAGAGAGAGGGAGGCACAGAATCAGAAGCAGGCTCCAGGCTCTGAGCCATCAGCCCAGAGCCCGACGCGGGGCTCGAACTCATGGACCGCGAGATCGTGACCTGAGCTGAAGTCGGACGCTTAACCGACTAAGCCACCCAGGTGCCCCGAGACAGAAAATATTTTAAAAGTAGCAAATAAATCATTGAGCTGAAGAACACAATAAACTGGAAAATTCAATAGAGGGGTTCAACAGCAGACTAGATCAGATGAGGAAGAGGATCAGCAAACTCAAAGACAGGTCAATGAAAATCATCTAATCAGAGGAGCAAAAATAAAAGAGTGAAAATAGCTTCAGAAACTTATGGAACACAATACAGTGGACCAATATACCCATTATAGATGTCCCAGAAGGAAAAAGAGAGAGAATGGTGCAGAAATGTGTTCAAAAAAATAATGGCTAAAATCTTCCCAAAGCTGGGGAAAGAAACAGACACTGAAATCCAAGAAACCCAAAAGGGACCAAAAATATTAATCCAAAGAGGCCCACACCAAGGCACATTATAATTTAATTGATAAAAACTAAAGACAAAGAATCTTAAAAGCAACAAAAGAAAAGTGATTTTGGGGGCACCCCTGTAGCTCAATTGGTTAAGTGTCCAACTTCAGCTCCGGTCACGATCTCATAGTTCGTGAATTCAAGCTGACAGCACAGAGCCTGCTTTGGATTCTCTGTCTCCCTCCCTCTCTCTCTCTGCCCCTCTCTTGATCTCTCTCCCTCTCCCCCCACTCAAAAAATCAATAAACACTTTTAAAAAGGTTTAAAAAAAGGAAATTTTTTTACATACAAAGAAACCCTCATAAGACTATAAGCAGATTTTTTTTCAGCAGAAAGCTTGCATACTTGAAGGGAGTGGAATGATACATTCAAAGTGCCAAAAGAAAAAACATCTGACAACCAAGAATTCTTTACCCATGAAAGTTTCCTTCAGAATTGAAGGGAGATAGGTCTTACCAGACAGATGAAAGCTGAAGAGTTCGTCATCACTAGAGCAGCCTTACGAGAAATGTTAAAAGGAATTTCTTCAAGTTGAAAGATATTCCATACAAATGTAAACCAAAAGAAAGTAGGAGTAGCTATACTTAATCAGGCAAAATAGACTTTAAGTAAAAAAAAAACTGTAGTAAGAAAGAAAAAAGGTCATTCATAATGATAAAAGGGTCAGTGTATTCAAATAATAAAACAATTGTAAATGTCTATGTACCAAATGATGGAGCACTTAAATATACAAAGCAGATATTGACAGATCTGAAGGGAGAGATAGAAAACAATACAGTAATAGAAGGGAATTTCAGGACTCCACTTTCAACAATGGATAGATCATCCAGGCAGACAATCAGTAAGGAAACATTGGATTGGGGCTACATAGTAGACCAAACGGACCTAACAGATACATACACACATTCCATCATACAGCAGATGAGTACACATTTTTCTTAAGTGCACATGGAACATTCTTCAGGACAGGTTATATGTTAGGCCACAAGACAAGTCTTAACAAATTTAAAACAATTGGAATCATACCAAGCACCTTTTCTGACCACAATGCCATACAACTAGATATCAATAACAAAGATGAAAACTGGAAAATACACAAATATGTGAAAATTAAACAATATGTTCCTGAAGAAAAATGAGTCGAAAAATTGTTTAAAGAAATTAAAAATTTTTTTTCAGACAAATGTAAAAGGAAATACCATATACCGAAACTTATGTGATACAGCAAAAGTATTTCAAAGAGAAAAGTTTATGATGACAAATGGTTAAGTTAAGAAAAAAGAAAGATTTCAAATATACAATCTAATCTCACACCTCAAAAAAATGGAAAAAGAAGAAATAAGTACAAGTTTAGTAGAAAGAAGAAAATGATCAGAGCATAAATAAGTAAAATAGAGACTAGAAAACTAACAGAAAGATAAATGAAGCTAAGAAGTTTTTTTGGAAGATAAACAAAATTCATTTACTTTTAGCTAGACCAACTAAGGCAAAAGAGAGAACACTTAAATAAATAAGGCCAGACAAGAAAGAGGAGACATTACAAATGATGACACAAAATGAAAAAGATAATAAGAAACCACTATGAACAATCATCCACCAACAAATTGGATAACCTAAAAGAGACTGATAAATTCCTAGAAACATACAACCTATCAAAACTAAATTATAAAGAAGTATAAGATCTGATCAAACCAATTACTAGTAAAGAAGTTGAATAATCAAGAACTCCCAATAAATAAAAGCTCAGGACCAGAAGACTTCACTGGTGAATTCTACCAAACATTTAAAGAATTAATGCAAATCTTTCTCAAACCCTTCCAAAAAATTGAAGAGGAGGGAATACTTCCAAACCCATTTTATGTGGCCAGAATTACCCTGATACCAAAGCTAGACAAGAATCCAAGAAAAGAAAGCTAAAGACCAATATCTCTGATGAGCAAAGATGCAAAACTCAACAAAATAGCAAGCCACATGCAACAACACATTAGAAGGATGATAAAACATGAGCAATGGGATTTTATCCCTGGATATTAGCCCACAGCTAACATCATACTCAATGGTGAAGAACTCAAAACTTTTCCTTTAAGACTAGAAAAAAGACAGGGATGCCTACTCTTGCCACTTATCTTCAACATATCAGGGAAAGGAGACAAAAGGCACAGGTTAGAAAGGAATAAGTAAAATTGTCTATACTGGTGACATTATTTTATGTATAGAAAACATTAAAGATTCTACCAAAAAACTGTTAGAACCAAGAAATCAGTAGAGTGGCAGGATACCAAGTCAGTATACAAGACTGAGTTGCATTTCCATACATTAACAATGAATTATAAGAAAGAGAAATTAAGAAAATTCCATTTACAGGGGCTCCTAGGTGGCTCAGTCAGTTTAGTGTCCGACTTTGGCTCAGGTCATGATCTCACAGTTCCTGAGCTTGAGCTCCATGTCGGGCTCTGTGCTGACAGCTCAGAGCCTGGAGCCTGCTTCGGATTCTGTATTTCCCTCTCTCTCTGCCCTCCCTGGCTTGCATTCTCCCTCTCTCTATCAAAAATAAATAAACTCTAAAAAATAAATCCCATTTACAATAGCAAAAAAAAAAAAGAATTAAATGCTTAGAAGAGTTTTAATTAAAAAGGTCAAAGATTTGTACACTGAAAACTATTAAAAGATTAATAAAAGAAATTTAAGAAGATGCAAATAAATGGAAAATGATTCTGTGTTCATGGACCGGAAAAATTGTTATTATACAGATGTCCTCCATTCTACCAAAAGCAATCTTTATCAACACAATCTTTATCAAAATTCCAATAGAAATAGAAAAAAAACAATCCTAAAATGTGTATGGAACCACAAAAGCCAAATAGCCAAAAAAGATGTTGAGAAAGAAGAACAAAGCAGGAGACATTGCACTTTCTGACTTCTAACTATGTTACAAAACTATAAAAACAAAGCAGTATAGTATTAGCATAAAAACAGACACATAGATTAGGGGAACAGAATAGAGAGCCCAGAAATAAACTCATGTAGGTATGGTCAGGTAATTGTTAACAAAATTGTCAAGAAAGGACAGTCTCTTCAATATACAATGTTGAGAAAACTGGATATCCACATGCAGAAAGAAAGGAAAGAAAGAAAGAAAGAAAGAAAGAAAGAAAGAAAGAAAGAAAGAA
>NC_064808.1:10683840-10819633 GCF_023721935.1 Panthera uncia | reverse complement strand
GAAAGAAAGAAAGAAAGAAAGAAAGAAAGAAAGAAAGAAAGAAAGAAAGAAAGAAATTGGACCACTATTTTACACTATATACAAAAAATCAACTCAAAATGAATTAAAGACCTACACATAAGATCTGAAACCATAAAACTAGAAGACATAGGGAAAAAAACTCCTTCACATTGGTATTGGCAGCAGTTTTTTGGATTTGACACCAAAAACACAATAAAAACAAATATGAATAAGTGGGATTATATCAAGCTAAAAAGTTTTTGCACAGCAAAAGAAACCATAAACAAAATAAAAGGCATGGTATGAAATGGGAGAAAATATTTGCAAACTATATATCTAGTAAGAAGTTAATATCCAAAATAAATAATGAACTTATACAACTCAAGGGCAAAACAAAACAAAACCCCATACACCCAACGAAAAAATGAGCAGAGGACTGGAAAAGACATTTTTCCAAAGAAGATACACAGATGGCCAACACGTACGTGAAAAGATGCTCCTCACTAATCATCAGGATAGGCAAATCAAAACCACAGCGAGATACTACCTCACACCTGTCAGGTTTCTGTTATCCAGAAATAACAGAGACTGGCAAGGATTTGCAGAAAATGGAACCCTTGTGCACTGTTGGTGGGAATGTGAAGTGTTACAGCCTCTATGGAAAACAGAGGGGAGGTTCTTCAAAAAATTAAAAATAGACCTTCATATTATTCAGAAATCCTACTTCTGGGTATATATAGAAAGGAAATGAAATCACTATCTAGGAGAGATTTCTACATTCCCGTGTTCACTGCAGCATTGTTCACAATAGTAAAGTCATGCAAACAAGCTAAGTGTCCATTTAGATGAATGAATAAGGAAGATGTGATACACACACACACACACACACACACACACACACACACACAGAAGAATATTGTTAAGCTATAAAATAAGAAGGATATCCTGCCATTTGTGACAACATGGATGATTCTGAAGGACATTATGCTAGTGAAATGAGACAGATAAAGACAAATACTGCATGGTATTACTTATGTGTGGAATCTAAAAACAAAAACAAAAACAGGATTTTTGAAACTTTTAGAAACTCATATAAACAGTAGAATGATGGTTGCCAGGGGCTGGGATGTGGAGGAAATATGGAGAGGCTCATAAAAGGGTTCAAATTTTCAATTTTAAGATGAATTGTTTTAAGGGTGTAATGTATAGGATGGTGACTATTGTTGAAAATTCTTTAATGTGTCATTGAAATTTGCTAAAAGATTAGATATTATGTGTTCTCTCTCTCTCTCTCGCTCTCTCTCTCTCTCTCACACACACACACACACACACACACACACACACACGGTCACACGGTAAATGTATAAAGTAATGGAAGTATTAATCAACTTGGTTGTGTGTTGTAGACTCTGGGTCTGGAGTTCTCTCTCGTTCAGCAAGAGAGCAGGATGCAGGAAATGAAAACACAAGAGAGGCTAATGTCCAGGAGGAGACAAGAGCCCTGAATAAGGGTCCTTGCTACATTTTAATTAAGATCAGAAGGCTTACAAGCGTGATGGATGTGCACAAAGAGACAATGAAACTGTGAATTAACTTATGGGCGTGGGGGAGAGGGGGTTTTGAAGATATGCAGTGTTAGGAGTTTGGGTCAATATAAAACAAAATCCTGGTGCTGGGCGGATGGTTGTTTACAGCAGACATGAAGCCCCACCTGTGTTTACCTAAACTGGCCTAGGGGACAAGAAAGACAGAGCATGCCACCTCAGGGTCAACAAGGCATCTTTCTTTTGCTACTTAGCTCCACTCTAGGCAACTTTGCCTGCTGTGGTCTATAGCCCCATTTACCTGTTTACTTAATTTGGTCCTTCCTTCCCTTGAAAGCAGCTTTCTGATATTGTCCCAAACCTTTGTCCTATACTGGGACCTTTGCCCTGTTTACCTAATCTTATTTACCTAATCTTTGATGTTTTCATCCAGAGGTTTCCTGTTCCTATATCTTTGTCCTATACTGGGGGCCTTTGCCCCATTTGTCCTATACTGGGGGTCTTTACCCCATTTACCTAATCTTGTTTACCCAAACTGGGTGTGTTCATCCTATGGCTTTCTAATTCTTTATGCCTTATTAACCCATCGGTGCAAGCTCAGGGAATTCCTAAGCTTATTTCCCATAGTTGTGGAAATCCTTCCACAACGTGTGTGTGTGTGTGTGTGTGTGTGTGTGTGTGTGTGTGTATCACCATGTTTCATACTTTAAATAGATTACAATTTTATTTGTCAATTATACCTCAGTGAAGCTGGCTGGGGGTGGGGGACAGAGAGAGGGAGGGTAAAGCAAAAAAGAGAGAGGAAAATTAGACTACACTTAAGGTAATACCACATCTTGGCAAAAGGGGCAAGATACGCTCATTAGCAATTATCCACTTGTAAGATAGGAGAAGCATTAGGGCAGCATGCAAATGAATAAAGAGTGTCACTGGTACCCAGAAGTGCAGGAAACTAAACAAAAGCAGGGTCCACTATAGGAGGGTCTGGCCATGGTAGACCTGCTGCATGGCAGGTCTGCTGGACCCAAAGGGGAGTCCATGAGTGGTTTGAGAGCAAGGATTGTGGTGGTTCTGTTGACCATTCACACTGTTTCCCAGAGCCTAGACAACACACACTACTTTAAAGCTAATTACAATTTATTATTTCTCTCCATCCACCCATACACTCCTCCTGCCACATCAGCCCATCCAACACTGTCTTGTGTTCAGGACTGCGTCACAGAGGCTCACAGTGCCACTGGTTCCAGTCACAAGGCATGATGATATGGTGCAGACGGTGACTGATTTTCTGTATGATTTTGTTGGTTATGAGTGTATGGTAATATGTAGGGTAGTCAAGTTTGTCCATAGTGCGGATGTGAACATCCATGACATAGGTGGAGAGACCCTGGGCCCGGTACTCAGGTACAGTACCCCCCATCCGTATCTCTCCTGTCTGATCCATCAGGCTCCAGGATACAGGGGTCTCCTCAGGCCCCAGAAGGCAGAAGGTGGGGAAGGTCTGGATACAGCGCTTGATGAATCTCTGGCTCCTCTCATTCCCACCAAAACGCCAGAATTTATCCACCAAGACAGTGTGGGTAACATCCAGGGAGGAGAGTTTAAACATCTCTTGGTTACTATTGAGAACAAGGGAAAAGAACACAGATAAAGGTATAGATTCTGCAACCAGATTGCCTGAAATAATAATCTTTTTTATAAAATGAGACATTAACATAAGTAGGGGATTAATAGCACCTCTGTCAAATAATATAAGAGCTATTGCATGATAAGTACCTAGGACCTGTGCCACGCAAAAAATAAGAATTACACAAAAATTAAACATTAATTAATGCTGTGTCACTAAGCATTAGTCACTGTTGTGATTCTCCACTTAAGATGAGAGAATTGATAACATCCCTGTTCTACACAAAAGAACAGGTAAGCAGCAAATAAACAAGTGCCCCCAAAGCATAGGCTAGCAAGCTGCAAAGCCAGAGCTTAGAATCTTGGGATCTTGGAATGTTGGTGTCACAGAATCCTTAGCCACTGTGGGAAAGCTGAAGTCCAGAGAGAGGCAATGGTGTGAAGTGAAGGCAAGCCGCATGTTACAGAACACTGAAGTCTGAAGGCTGCTGCAGTGGGGTGAAAGGGCTTTGGGAGGTGTCCTGGAAAGATCCCACAAGGTGGAATGAGATCTACCAGTGAGCTCCAGTTATGCCCTTAACCATCCACAGTACCTGAACAAGCTATTTCATTAACTGAACCTATCTTCTGTCAGGAAAATGGGGATAATGTCTTCTACCTTGTTTATCTCATGGGATAGACAAGAGAATCAAATGAGATTGTAGATTTAGAGGTGTCTTTCAGGTGTTAGGTGCAATACAGTATGAATACAGCTTTTCCAGGCATATTAACACACACAGGGCCACAGGACTGGACATCTGCAGATCAAATCCCTATATCAGTTTTAATTCTATTCAGGCATCAGTGGAGGGAAATATATAATATGTTTAAGTTCTCCATATTAGAAAACTTTTGCTCTGAGAAGTAAATTCATTGAATGCATATTTACGAAGCAGTGTTTTCTGTTCTGTTCTGGCTACTGAAAACTTATTGGTGAACAACATAAATAGTGTCCCTCCATAAATAGTGGACAACATAAATAGTGGAGTTTGAAATGTTGCAGGGGAGGATCAAATAGCAAACAGGTCAATAAAATACAAAGAAGCTGATTTTGGATAATGGTAAGTGTGCCGAGGAAAATAAAACTTGGGTTTTGTGATGAAGTATTATGGGAAAGGGTAGTTTTAGGTTGTTCTGCAGAGAACTCTCTAAGGAAATGACTTTTCAGAGAGTGAATGTCAAGAAAGAAGCAGATATGTAAAGATGAGAGGAAAGGACATTTTAAGCAAAGAACAAATGCAATGGTCCAAAGGCATGGGTGAGTGTATGCGAACAAGTCTCAGAAAGAAGGCCAGAGCTACTGGTGGGAGTGAGCAAGAGAAACAAGGTGAAATCCAAGAGGTGGTGGATTACAGGTCTTACAGGACCCTGAAGGTCCATAATGGGTATGTGAACCGAGAAACACTGATGGCTTTTAAGCGGATGAATTGACACAGTCCTTGTCACATACCAAAAGGATCACCCTGGAAATGGATTGTAGGGAGGCAAGAGTGAACATAGGGAGAGAAGTTGGGAGGCCACTTCCATACAGAAATATGAGAGTAATGCAGAGCATCTTTTTTCAAACTCACATGGCCTTGGGTCTGCCAGATTTAGGAGGTAAGTTCTTTGCCTCCAGCAGGGAAGGGATCAGTTTACTTGCTGTCTCAGACATCATATACATAATGGCTTGATCTTGCTTGACCTTGACCAATTTAGCAGCTGCAAGATTTTGTATCACCTCGTTCAGGCTGGACTGTGAACCTAGAAAGGGGTAAGGTAAGGTGAGAAGTAATTTCTCCTGTAGACACTGAAGAAGCTTCCTGGTGGAAGTATGCGGAGTTTAAAGTCGGACAGTGTTGCTTCTGGTGTTGTCATTAACCATGTGACCATAGCCAAGTCACTCCTTGAGCAACTTCCTCTTATGTAAGACAGATAGTATTAGAGATCCTGACTTTATCATTGTGAAATCAATGGAACAATGGTATTTAAAAGCAGTAGCCAACCTTGAGTGTGCACATACTTCATGCCAAGGTATTGGTCTAATACCACATTTAATTCTTCCATTGACCCTATGTTTTGGGAATTTCTGTTATACTATCCTCACTTTCTACATGTAAGGAAACTGAGTAACAGATAAGTTACATCAGTTGCTCAAATTACAAAGCAAGTAACAGGCAGAGCAAGAATGCCATTCTAGAGAATCTGACTCTGTAAGGCACACTCATTACCATGGTAGTTATCCTTGTAATCTGGAGGTCCTCTGTGGCACAAGGAACTGTCATTCTTCTTCTAGTAATGGATGGCCAGATGGGGAGTTCTACTCTCACACCTAATCATGGTAAGGGATCCTGAATATGTCAGCAAAATATATTATGAATGCTCAGCTAACAATAAATTCCATTGCTCACAGTTCCTTGTATCAACTCCATAGTTTGCAGTGTTTGAATTCTACTCCACTAAAGAGGTGGTAGCAGCTGATGCAAGGAATAAACATCAAGCTGAGTGTCTGGGGTTTGGAAGAGAAAGTAAAGGCTGTAAAGGAATGTGCTCAGGATGAAAAGTGACCCTGCAGATGTAAACATGAACAGTCACAGAAGCCAGCATACCTCCTAGATCCCTTACTTACTTTGGATCTGCAAATGTTGCTTCCAGTTGATGACATCTGATGCACCAAGGAATTCTTGGCAGTTTGTGGGATTCTTATAATAGATTTGGTAGGTGTTGGTGTAGTAATCAAAATCATCTGTCATTTCCTGTTTGGTTAGGTAATGTGGAATAAATCAAATTGATCTATACCCAGTGATTGGAACACTTGGCTTTAGTTCATTATACTGTGCTATTTTATAAACTTATGGGGGTGCCTGAGTGGCTCAGTCAGTTAAGCATCCGACTTTGGCTCAGGTCATGATCTCATGGTTCGTGAGTTCAAGCCCCACCTCAGGCTCTGTGCCGACAACTCAGAGCCTGGAGCCTGCTTCGGACTCTGTGTCTCCTTTTCTCTCTGCCCTTCCCCGACTTGTGCTCTGTCTCTCTGTCTCTCAAAAATAAATAAGTGTAAAAAAAATTATAAACTTATAAATAGTGATGTTTTTCTTGATATAGTCATTACTCCTGAATCATTTATATCATGTAAACAAGTCAAGGATTTAATCAATTACTCAACCTATGATTAAGAAAAATATACTGAACTAGATATTTATATGTTGCTTTATAATTTCAAATCAATCAAATGTGCACTGTTTAGAAAGCATTCTTCTATAATTCTGTAATCCTCAGGAGAAAGAAAGTATTATTGTCAAAGCCAAGATTCTGTTGCAAGAGTAAATCTTACTCTATTTAAAGGAGTCTCAAAAAAATGAATAAATAAAAGAATCTCAGAAAAATTGGATTATAAATGTAACAATGTTGAAATTGACACAAGTAACCTTGTATTACAATTTTCACTTATATATGATATAGCTACACAAAATAAAGACACATGGTGTCTTTATTTTTTCATTAAAATTTTTAAAATTCAAAGTATAATTAATATACAACATTACATTAGTTTCAGGTATGCAATATATTGATTCAACAATTCTATACATTTCCCAGTGCTCATCATGATAAGTGTACTCTTAATCCCCTTCACCTCTTTCACCTATCCTCTCCCCCACCTCCCTCTGGATACCATTTGTTGTCCTCTGTATTTAAGAGTCTGCTTTTTGTTTGTCCCTTTTTTCTTTGTTTGTTCATTTGTTTTGTTTCTTAATTAACACATATGAGTGAAATCATATGGTATTTGTCTTTCTCTGACTCATTTCATTTATCATTATACCCTCTAAGCCCATCCATGTTGTTGTAAATGACAAGATTTCATTCTTTTTTTTTTTTTTAATTTTTTTTTTCAACGTTTATTTATTTTTGGGACAGAGAGAGACAGAGCATGAACGGGGGAAGGGCAGAGAGAGAGGGAGACACAGAATCGGAAACAGGCTCCAGGCTCCGAGCCATCAGCCCAGAGCCTGACGCGGGGCTCGAACTCACGGACCGTGAGATCGTGACCTGGATGAAGTCTGACGCCTACCCGACTGCGCCACCCAGGCGCCCCAAGATTTCATTCTTTTTGATGGCTGAATAGTATTCCATTACATATATACACCACATCTTTATCCATTCATCTATCGATGGACACTTGAGTTGTTCCATATCTTGGTTATTGTAAATAATCCCACAATAAACATAGGGATGCATATATCTTTTCAAATTTATGTTTTCATTTTCTTTGGGTAAATACCCAATAGTAGAATTATTGGATCATATGCTAATTTTATTTTTAATTTTTTGAAGAACCTCCATACTGTTTTCCATAGAGACTGCACTAATATACATTCCCACCAACAGTGTATGAAGGTTCCTTTTGCTCCACATCCTCTCCAACACTTGCTTCTTGTGCTTTGTATTTTAACCATTCTGACAAGTATAAAGTGACATCTCATTGTAGTTCTAATTTGCATTTCCCTGATGATTAGTAATATTGAGCATCTTTCCATGTGTCGATTGGCCATCTATATGTCTTTGAATAAATGTCTATTCAGATCCTCTGCTAATTTTTTAATTGGGTTATTTGTTTTTTTAGTGTTGAGTTGTAGAAGTTCTTCATATATTTTGGATGTTAACCTCTTATTGGACACATGATGTCTTTAAAATGTAAACCACATGCACTATTATTTAAAAAAATAATTTACATTCCTCAAAAAATGAAATTTGAACACAAAATTTGTTCAAAGAGATCCTCTGAAATTTAACAAATGAAAGATTAGGTTATTTGAAGATGAAGGAAGGGATCAGAAAACAACCACCCAACAAGGGGGTAGAAAAAGGTAGAGGGGCGCCTGGGTGGTGCAGTCGGTTAAGCGTCCGACTTCAGCCAGGTCACGATCTCGCGGTCCGTGAGTTCGAGCCCCGCGTCAGGCTCTGGGCTGATGGCTCGGAGCCTGGAGCCTGTTTCCGATTCTGTGTCTCCCTCTCTCTCTGCCCCTCCCCCGTTCATGCTCTGTCTCTCTCTCTGTCCCAAAAATAAATAAAAAACGTTGAAAAAAAAATTTAAAAAAAAGAAAAAGGTAGAAGGTGTTGCACAGAAATGCACTAATAATTTCATTTATTATTTCAATAATTAATGTAAATGTCTTCATTTTTGTATTCTGTTTAGTTCAGTATTTTTAAACAGCACTATACATTTAAATTTTATTTGAAAAAATTTATGTTAAAATGACATTATATGGTTGCATATTTTGCATGCATAAATTTTTACTTTATATTTTCCAATATGCTTATAACAGATTTGTATTTGAAATGTATTAACCACTTAGTGTGAGTGATAAGTTGGCACTGAAAATGTATTCCCAAATATAGGCATTGCAATTTGTTGTTTACATTTCCTTAAAACTCTTCATATTTACCTTTACATATTTTTAGGTGTCATTTTTCTGCTTAGAATGCCCCTCTAGTCTTGTCAGCCTGTCAAACACCTATTGATCTTCAAAATCCAGTTTGGGTGAAATGTCTACTAGGAAGTTGCTCTGATCCTCTCCTTGTACACCCTGACTTCGGTGGTTTAATCATCTCTTGGATAGTGCTGCTGTGTGTATCTTGTATGTTGTATGTTTTTGTACAATTTTCACCCCATGTTGTAATTTATTTGCTTATCTGTCTTTTCCTCCAAGCCGTGAGTTTCTTGAGAACAAGGACTTTTTCACCATTATGCAATTCATTTCTATATCCCCTGTGTCTACCGCATTGCCAGGTGCATGGTAGGCACATAGCAAATATGAACACAAAAGCATATTCATTCCACATCTGGCACCTTACCTGCTCCTGAGGGCGGATAACCACTGTTGTAAAATCAGGCCATTTGTCCACCACGGCCTTTAACTTGAACGGGTTTCCCTGGTTCATGTGGAAGACAGTTGTATAAACCTGTAGCAACCCAAAAAACTCAGAGGGTCAGCTTATTAAGAAGGGCTGATGAAGTGCCTTGTTTGATCAGGACAAGGATTATTTCTGCAAAATCAGGGTGATAATTTATAAGGCATATGGTTGAAACCACCTTCAGATTCCACTTCATTACTCCAAATAGAAATAGGGTTGGGAGTCAAACCATAAGAATATTATATGAATATAGTTAAATATCCAGGTAAATAAATTGATTAATTAAAAATCAGGGGTGTCTGATTGGCTCAAGTCAGTTGAACATCTGACTCTTGATTTGGGCTTAATCATGATCCCAGGGTTGTGAGATCAATACCAGCAGCAGGCTCCATGCTCAGCTTAATTTTCTCTCTCTCTCTCTCTCTCTCTCTCTCTCTCTCACTCCCTCCCTCTCACTCTCTCTCTGCCCCTCTCCCCAACTCACACTCTCCTAAAATTAAAAAAAAAATCATCCACTATCACATTGTAGAACTTAGTGTTATAGCTTTCCATTTTATTTCATTTATTTACAAATACACATAAAATTTTTAATGTTAATTTTTGAGAGCAAGAGAGAGTGCAAACAGGAGAGGGGCAGAGAGAGACAGAGACACAGAATTTGAAGCAGGCTCTAGGCTCCGAGCTGTCAGCACAGAGCCTGCTGTGGGGCTCAAACCCACAGACGGCAAGATCATGACCTGAGCCAAAGTTGGATGCTCAACTGACTGAGCCACCCAGGAGTCCCATACACATACAATTTTTAAGCAATGAAATTACCTAATATATATTAGTTTAACATGTACCCCCCCACACACACACACTATACTATGGGTATATTTCCATATCAATAAACACAAATCTACATAATCATTTTTAATGACTGCATAATATCCATCATATGAAAGAACTCCAATTCAATTTTCCTATCTCCTATTGCTGGTCATTTCAGCTTTTTTGAATTTTTTAGTTTAACAGTTTATTCTTCAAGGAATTTTTTGTATAAATCTTTGCAAATATGTCTATTATTAGAAATATTAGAAGGGCGATTTCTGGGTCAAAGGTCAACTGCTGTTTAAAGACTTTTTTGTTCTTACACATATCTCCAAATTGCTTTCCAGAAAGGTTGAGTTCTGACCTATTTAATAAGTAAAGACAGAATAGTGCTAAGAACCTGAGTTTTGCTGACCAAAGTCTGTGAATATCACATATTCAGCAATCTGTTTTTTAATCTTTTCCACAAGCATTTATTTGAACACCAGTGCTATCAAGAAGGACATTGTAGAGTCTGAGAAAGAGAAATCCTCCAAACTGGAAGGGTCCCTGTGGTTGTGAGGGAAGGAAATACAGCAATGCATACCAGTGTGGACCTTGGGAGCTAAGTGCAGTTGGAAACATGATGCTTCAGCAGATTGTATGGAAAGATGCTAAAGACCAAGGACCAATGAAATGATAAGTTCCATGACAAAGGACCACACCTCACCCTGTACTTCCCTACTCCTGGCATATTTAATACCATATTAAACTTAATATGAGAGGACATACATGGTATTATTTCAATTCTTTCAAAGGTCTTAAAAATATGATCTATCTTTGTACATGTTCCATGTGCACTTGAAAAGAATGTGTATTCTTCTATTGTTGAGGGATGTACTCTGTAAATATCAATTAAATTGGTTCATAGTACTTTCCAGATCTTGTATATAGGTTATAGACTTTCTGCCTATTCTATAAATTACTCATAGAATCTTTAATGTCAAAATCTTTTTTTTGTTTTGTTTTTTGTTTTTTAATTTTTTTTAATGTTTATTCATTTTTGAAACAGAGAGAGACAGAGCATGAATGGGGGAAGGTCAGAGAGAGAGGGAGACACAGAATCTGAAACAGGCTCCAGGCTCTGAGCTGTCAGCACAGAACCCAACGCGGGGCTCGAACTCACAGACCGCGAAATCATGACCTGAACCAAAGTCGGACGCCCAACCGACTGAGCCACCCAGGCGCCCCTAATGTCAAAATCTTTAATTACACCTATGGGTTTACCTATTTATTCTTTCAGTTCTATCAGTTTTTGTCCCGTGTTCTTTGAGCCTCTGTTGTTAGGTATATACATTTCAGCATTTCTCATGTCTTCTTGGTGAATTGATACCTTTATCATAGTGCAATGGCACCTTTATCCCCAGTAATTCTAGTCCTTTTGCAACATGTTATTGCCCCCCCTAAAAAAAGACCCTACCTCTTTATGTACATGATCACTGATCTATTTCTAAAACGAAATTTCTGTCTCATCCCAAATTAAACGTAATCATTTGGGGGTTGACAAAATAGAATTTGGCCTCTTAATTTCAAAGGAGAATCATACTGGTTAACTTTTTCAGGCACTTGATTATTTAGAAAGAATAAATCAAACATTAATGTGTTCAGCCAATTGTGCAATTCTGGGAAATCTTCCAATGTTATGTAATGGCACATGGAATGGGACAAAGGGATGTTTTTGGTTTATCACACAGCAAAGATCATAGTGGATTTAAATCACAAGATTGCCACTCACTAGTGGCGTGACCTTGGTCAAGTCCTACAGCTGAGCTTGCATTTTCTCTTTGGTTACATGGATATGAAAGACTTGCCTTGCAGTGAAGTGATGTAAACTAAATGAGATGCAAGATGAGTGAGTGCCTGGCACAGAGTAAGTGCTCAAAGAATACTGATTCTCCCTCCTACCTCTTTCATAGGTCATTGCTAGTCCTTTTTTTTTCTCCCCATGTGTTTTACTCTCACCTTTAAGGACTCAGGGAGGCTCTTCCTCAAGGATTTCTTTAGCATCTGCAGCACTTGGGGGCCTTGTAAGTGGTACATCTTGGCCTTACCCTAAAGAGAGGATGAGGAAATATCAAGGAATGAGAAGTGATAGCAGACATACAAAGACACAAAACAGACACAAAAGTCTGTTTTAGCTAATGGCCAGGCCTTCATTCCTGCTGTTTTATTAGTGTCCCATTCACTGAATTCTTCATTGACTCCTAGGAAGAATAAGACTGACAGAAAGCACAGATCCCTCTTTCTGAAATTATTTTTCAATATTTCCTAAACTTTAAAAAATCTTTATGATATAGTTTTTTTAATTTTTTTACATTTATTTATTTTTAGTAGACAGAGACAGTGCAAGTGGGGGAAGGGCAGAGACAGAAGGAGACACAGAATCTGAAGCAGGCTCCAGGCTCCGAGCTGTCAGCACAGAGCCCGACGCAGGGCTCGAACTCACAAACCACGAGATCATGACCTGAGCCAAAGTCAGACGTTTAACCAACTGAGCCACCCAGGCATCCCTCTTTATGATATCTTTATTTTAATTTTCATATCACCCAGAATACCAATAGTTAAGGATGCACTAAGATTACCATATATATTATCTAAACATGCATGAGCATCTTTGAGATTAAGTTTCCATCCATGACACACCTGAGGTTGCCATTTAGAAGCTGTATGATGTTAGGCAAGTTACTTGTCCATGTCTTCATTTTCTCATCTATAAAATGGCAGTGACCATAGTGCCTGTCCCATAAAGTGGTTGTGACAATTATATAAATCAGTACAGGTAAGCTACTTAGACCAGTGTGTTTGAACAAATGCTTTTATTTCTCTTGAGTAAACATGTGGAAGTGCACTTGCATGGTCATATAGTAAGCGTGTGTTTAACTTTATCAAATGCTTCCAACGTCTTTCCAAAGTGGCTGAACTATTTTATATTCCCTTAACAGTGTATGAGTTCCAATTTCTCTTCATTCCCTCCAGCACTTCTCCAGATGATTTTCTTATGCAGCCACATTTAGAAATCATTGCTATAATAGGTAACAGTTTTATAGGGTAAGTTCTCAACAATATCCTTCAGGGGTCAGAGAGAAGAAGATGATGGCAGAGTAGGAGGACTCTAGGCTTCTTTCATCCCACAAACACAACTAAATAAGTATTCAATCATCCTAAATACCCCAGAAATCTACCCGAAGACTAGCAGAACAAACTCCACAACTAGGGGAGAGAAGAGGCCACATCAAGGAAGGTAGGAAGTGCAGAGACATGGTTTGGGGGAAATATGAATAGTGGGTGCAGCAGAAGAGAGGGAGACTTGGTCATGGACAAAGGCAAGAGGGGGAGGAACACACAGGGGAATGTACAAGGAGAACATTTCCCCAAAGCCATTGGCTTGCAAAATGAGAGGGGCTGATTTTTGTGAACTCTTGCAACCAGCAGCACTTAAAACTTGGAGTTTTAAAGATCAGCAGGCTTGGTAGACACCATTTCCATCCCCCATGCATAAACACAGACCTACCTGCAGAAAGCAGCTCAGCACAGACAGTAGCTACCTAACCTGCCTAACACCAAGCTCCTCCCTCCTATGCTCTCACGGGTCTGCCTTTCTCAGTCAAGCTTGCCTCATCCCAGGGTGACAGTTCTCTCCCACAAAAGACCAGCACAAACCCCCTCCCACACCACGTCTCCCAACCAGAGAGTCCTGCAGGGTCTCATTTTTGGTAGAGTTGGTGTGGGGTCTCATTTCATAAGTGGACCAGAGCACACCTAGTTAAAACTCACCACATTTCAGAGAGATCAAACACTACTCACTGCAGGCAAGGAGAGCACCTGCAGATGACTGGTCATAAGAATAAAGCAGCCACAACACGACAGCAGAGCACACTCAGCACACACCAGAGTCATACCCTGAATTTCCAGGCCCTGGGCACTACATGATCTCTTCTTCATAAGGCCATTACTTTCAGAATCAGGAGAAATTGCTGGTTTTTCTAACACACAGAAGAACTCAGAGAGACTTAGACAAAATGCCAAGATGGAGGAATTTATTCCAAATGAAAGAATAAGATATGGCTACAGCCAGGGATCTCAGTGAAGCAGATATAAGTAATATGGTGATGCAGAATTTAAGGCAACAATTGTAAAGATACTCACTGGGCTTGAGAAAGCAATAGAAGACATCAGGGAGACTCTTCCCTCAGAGGTAAAAGAGTTAAAAAGAATCAATTAGAGGTGAAGAATGCAATAAATGAGATTGGAAGCAGGCTTAATGCAATGAACAGCAGGCTGGAAGAAGCAGAGGAATGAATTTGTGATATAGAAGACGAAATAATAAAAAATAATGAAACTGAACAACAGAAAGAAGAATTATGGAACATGAGAGTAGACTTAGGGAATTCAACAACTCCATCAAATGTAATAACATTGGTATTATAGGAGTCAAAGAAGAAGGAGAAGAGGAGGAGGAAGAGGAGGAGGAGGAAGAAGAGAGACTAAACAACATGCTACTAAACAAAGAATGGGATTGGGAAATCAAAGAAGAAATTTAAAAATACATGGAAATAATATAAATGAAACATGATGGTCCAACACCATTGGGATGCAGCAAAAGCAGTCCTAAGAGGAAAGTATATACAGGCTTACCACAGGAAGCAACAAAAATGTTAAATAAACAACCTGACATTACACCTAGGGAGCTAGAAAAAGAACAAACGAAGCCTAATTCAGAAGAAGGAGGGAAATAATATAGATTAGAGCATAAATAAATGATACAGAAACTAAAAAAAAAAAATAGAACATATAAATGAAGTGGAGCAGGTTCTTTTTAAACATCAATAAAATTGATAGACCTCTAGCCAGACTTATCAAAAAGAGAAGAGAAAGGATCCAAATAATATAAAACCACAAATGGGAGAGAAGAAATAACAACCAAAAGCACAGAAATACAAAAAAATCATAAGAGAATATTATGAAAAATGATATGCCAACAAATTTGACAACCTGGAGGAAATTGATAAATTTCTACAAACATATAAATTACCAAAACTGAAACAGAAGGAAACAGAAAACTTGAACAAACTAATAAGAAATTGAATCAGTAAACAATCCAATCTGTAAACTCCCAACACAAAAAGTCCAGGGCCAGATGGCTTCACAGGTAAATTCTACCAAATATTTATTTATTTATTTATTTATTTATTTATTTATTTAGCATGAGTGGTGCAGAGAGAGAGGGAGAGAATCCCAAGCAGGCTCCACACCCAGTGGGGAGCCCCATGGAGGGTTTGATCTCAGAATCATGACATCAAGACATGAACCAAAATCAAGAGTAAGATGCTTAACCGACTGAGCCACTCAGGTGACCCTACCAAATATTTATTTAAAAATATCTGTTAATGTTTATTTATTTTGGAAGAAAGACAGAATGTGAGTGAGGGAGGGGCAGAGAGAGAGGGAGACAGAATTTGAAGCAGGCTCCAGGCTTTGAGCTGTCAGCATAGAGCCTGATGTGGGGCTCAAACTCACGAACCATGGGCTCATTACCTGAGCTGAAGTCGGATACTCAACTGACTGAGCCACCCAGGCGCCCCTTAAAGAAGAGTTAATATCTATTTTTCTCAAACTATTCCAAAAAAAAAAGAAAAGGAAGAAAGACTTCCAAATTCATTCTATGAGGCCGGCATTACTATGATACCAAAACCAGATAAAGACTGCAGTAAATAAGAGAACTACAGGCCAACATCTCAGATAAACATGGAAGCAGAAATTCTCAATAAAATACTAGCACACCAAATCCACAACACATTTTAAAAAAATCATTCACCATGATCAAGTGGGATTTATTCCTAGGCTGCAGGGATGGTTCAACATTCACAAATCAATCAACATGATACAGCACATTAATAAAAGAAAGGATAAGAACCATATTATCCTCTCCATGGATGCAGAAAGAACATTTGACAAAGTACAGCATCCATTCATGATAAAAACTCTCAATAAAGTAGGTTTAGAGGGAGCATTACCTCAACATAATAAAGGCCATACATGGAAAACCCACAGCTAATGTCATCATCAATGGGGAAAATCTGAGAGCATTACTCTACAGTCAGGAACAAGACAGGGATGTCCACTCTCACCATTGTTATTTAACATAGTACTGGAAGTCCTAGCTACAGAAATCAAATGACAAAAAGAAATTAAAGGCATCCAAATCAGCAAGAAAGAAGTAAAACTTTGTTCATCTTTGCAGATGACAGGATACTCTATGTAGAAAATCCAAAAGATTCCACCAAAAAAACTGCTGGAACTAATACATGAAGTTAGTAAAGTTGCAGGATACAAAATCAATGTATGGAAGTCTGTTGCACTTCTGTACACCAATAATTAAGCAGTAGAAAGAGAAATTAAGGAATCAATCCCATTTACAATTGCACCAAAAACAATAAGATATCTAGGAATAAACATAACCAAAGAGGTGAAAGACCTGTACTCTGAAAACAATAAAACACTAATGAAAGAAATTGAAGATGACACAAAGAAATGGAAAAACATTCCAGACTCATGGATAGGAAGAACAAATATTGTTAAACTGTTTATAGTACCCAAGGTAATCTACATACTTAATGCAATCTCTACCAAAATACCACCAGCATTTTTCACAGATCTAGAACAAACAATTCTAAAATTTGTACAGAACTACAAAAGACCCTGAATAGGCAACGTAAAGCTGGAGGCATCACAATTCTGGACTTCGGGTTATATTACAAAGCTGTAGTGATGATGACAGTATGGTCCTGAAATAAAAATAGACACATAGATCAATAACCAGAATAGAAAACACAGAAACAAATCCACAACTGTATAGTCAGTTCATCTTCAACAAAGCAGGAAAGAATATCCAGTGGGAAAAAGACAGTCTCTTCAACAAATGTGTGTTGGGAAAACTGGACAGCAACATGCAGAAGAATGAAACTGGACCACTTTCTTACACTACACACAAAAATAAATTCAAAGTGGATGAAAGACTTAAAAAGACCTTTTGAGCCCATAAAAATCAAGAAACAGACTCTTAACTGTAGAGAACAAACTGATGGTTACCAGGAGGGAGGTGTGGGGGTGGGGGATGATGGGTGAAATAGGTGTTGGGGATTAAGGAATGCATTATTGTTATGAGCCCTGGGTGTCATATGAAACTGTTGAATCCCTATATTGTACAACTGAAACTAATATTACAGTGTATGTTAACTAACTGGAATTAAAATATTGTTTTTAATGTTTATCTTTATTTTTGAGACAAAGAGATACAGAGCATGAGCGGGGAGAGGCAGAGAGAGAGGGAGACACAGAATCAGAAGCAGGGTCCAGGCTGTGAGCTGTCAGCACAGAGCCCAAGGTAGGGCTCGAACTCGTCAACTGCAAGATCATGACTTGAGCCAAAGTCAGACGCTCAACCGACTGAGCCACCCAGGCACCCCTTAACTAACTGGAATTTAAATAAAAACTTGAGGGGCGCCTGGGTGGCGCAGTTGGTTAAGCGTCCGACTTCAGCCAGGTCACGATCTCGCGGTCCGTGAGTTCGAGCCCCGCGTCAGGCTCTGGGCTGATGGCTCGGAGCCTGGAGCCTGTTTCCGATTCTGTGTCTCCCTCTCTCTCTGCCCCTCCCCCATTCATGCTCTGTCTCTCTCTGTCCCAAAAATAAATAAAAAATGTTAAAAAAAAAAAACAAAAAAAACAAAAAATAAAAACTTGAACACACACACATAATACCCTTCAAATATGTAAAGCAAGAAGATGTGTAGAGGTAATTCTCAAGGCAGGCCAAAAGACTGAGATCAAAATGTATTTCAATAAATACAAATCTCTGAGGGACTCACAAAACGGAGTTTTACCCAAGTCCTTGTTATACTGGAAAACAGCAACAGCTGAAGAAACCCTTCCACCTACTTTGTGTTCCTGGAATGGCTTACTGCAAGGAATCTTCCTTCCTCCCATCTGCTTTAATAACATGGATTGATGCCCCACTTGTTTACCTATGACAAAGCCAGACGCTGACCCTCCAAATTCCCAGTATTTGCTCTGTAAATGATTAGCTGAATTCTGAATCCCCACTGATAAATCAAAACAAGCCAAATGTTGGTTAAACTTCTCTTCTTCCTGTAGGCTGAGTCAATATGTAACCCCTTCTTAACAGCCCCTACAAAGAATAGGCTGAACTCAGTATAAAACATTCTCTGAGCTATATTGGTCCTGCCTCTTCTATTTCTCTCTTCCCCAGATTGGATTTTCTCCTACCCTGTTTACTCTTCATAAATGGTTAGGTTGACTGTTTATCCCTACTAATCCTTCAGAACAGTTGACTAAACTTCAGTTAAGCTTCTTCCCTTAACATAGGAATCTGGACTTTGACCCACCCTCAGCCTGAGCCATCATCTGCATGCAGAAAAACACTCCATGAACTTTGCTTACTCCTCTCTATAAAAGAATATCCCTTCTCTGCTTGACCTTTCATCCGTTTGTAAATATTATGGCCTGAGGATTCTCCCTGTTCAAATTGATCTATTATTCATCCATTCATTTATTCAAGATTTATTCGTTAAATCTTGATCAAAAGCTCACTCTAGTGGCTTTGTAAGGCAGTCGCCTGACCTAGGCTGAACTGCCTTTCCTGGAATTCCCTGCCTTGCATATTTCCCTCTAGAGTGGGCCACATGAGAGTTCCTAGGGGAGATTTGTAGGGCAGAATTGAAGCATCGGGCATTTAGTTGCTAACTTCATGACATGAGGCTGCAGCTGGGCTGGCAAATGTTTCACTGTCCCCTGGGTTTACCTTCAGTTTCTCTGTCATCTGGGCCAGGGTGTTTAGCTTCCTAATGAAGGAATCTGTCCTTCAGAACATCCAATCTACCAAGGCCAGAGTCGGCAAGAACTAATAAGATTCCTGTCCTCTGAACTTCAGCTTTAACATGGTGAGAAATTCTTGGACAAACGTTTTGGTTTTTTCATATGTGCTTCTTTTCCCCAGATTCTTGTCAGCTATTTGGATTTTTGCCAGTGAAACAGTCCTTTCACTTAACTTAATTCCTTTTGTGATTTGAAGGGAGAGTCTTGACCAGAACCACTAAGGCAGTGGTTGTATCTTTGTTTTTTCTTTTTTTTCCCTCAGCTTTACTGAAATATAATTGACACTAACATTGTGTACGTTTAATGTGTGCAATGTGATTATTTGATACACAGATAACTTGTGAAATGATTACCACAATAATGTTGGTTAACACCTCCATTACATCACCTAATTACCTCTCTTTTTGTGGTAAGGACATTTAAGATCCACTTTATTAACAACTTTCAAGTATATAATACAATATTAGTTATAGTCCCCATACTGCACATTAGATCCCCAGAACTTATTTATCTTTTTCTAATTTTGTTTTTGTTTATTTATTTGTTTTGAGAGAAAGAGTGAGAGAGTTCATGTGAGCAGGGGAGGGACTTCATGTGACAGAGAGGGAGAGAGAGAATCCTAAGCAGGCCCCATACTGTCAGTGCAGAGCCTGACTCAGGGCTTTATCTCACAAACCATGAGATCATGACCTGAGCAGAAACCAAGAGTCAGACACTCAACCGACTGAGCCACCCAGGTGCCCCTATCCTACAACTAGAAGTCTGTACCATTTGACCAACATCTTCCCATTACCTCCAACCCCCAGTCCTGGCAACCACTGTTCTATTCTGTTTCTTTCATTTTGGCTTTTTTTAGATTCTACACATTAGTGAGATCGTACAGTGTCTTTCTCTATCTGACTTATCTCACTTAGCATAATGCCCTCAAAGTCCATCCATGTTGTCACAAATGGCAAGATTTCCTTCTTTCTCATAACTGGATAATATTCCATTGTCTGTGTATACCACATTTTCTGTATCCATTCATCTATCTCTGGACACTTAGGCTGTTTCCACATCTTGGTTATTGTCTATAATGCTGCAGTAAACATGTGGGTAGATATCTCTTTGATATTGTGATTTCATCACCTTCAGATATATACCCAGAAGTGGGTTTACTGGATCATATACGGTAGTTCTATTTTTGATTTTTTGAGGAACCTGCATACTGTTTTCCATAGTGTTTTTACAACATCTGAGACATAGTAAGGACTCAGTAAATGTTTGTTGAATGATTGAGTGTATGAAGTATTTATATCAACATAACCATCTAATTAGTCTCTCCACTTACCAGGGGCAAAGACTCATTTATTCATTCAACAGGTACCTATAGATGGCCTACTATGTTCTGGGCATGCAAGCTTGTACCAGATGCTTCTTTGAAAAAAGCCTCAGGCCAGAATAGATGCAGCCATGCCGTATCTTGGAAGCTATCAAGGCAGTAGAAATATAACATTTCTGAAGATTAATTTGATGCTAGATAGAAGCAGCTCACAAGGGGCACCTGGGAGGCTCAGTCGGTTAAGTGGATGGCTCTTGATTTTGGCTCAGGTCATAATCTCATAGTTTGTGGGCTTGAACCCTGCATCGGGTCTGTGCTGAGGGCATGGAGCCTGCTTAGGATTCTCTCTCTCCCTCTCTCTCTGCCCCTTCTAGCTCGTGTTCTCTCTCTCTTTCAAAATAAATAAACATTAAAAAAAAATTTTTTTTAAAGAAGCAGCTCACAAAAAGATCACATGTCACTAAGAAGCCAAGTTGAATTTGATACCAGATTACTAAGGATATAATATTAATGCCCAATACTTTTGTGACAACCTTCAGCACACACACACACACACACACACACACACACATACACTAAAAACACATATGATGTTCAACAAACGCATTTGACTGAAACTGAGGAGATTCAAGGGCACTGGCACATTTTAGTGGTTGCCAGCACTGATAATGGACAAAGTCCTATAAAGGACACTTTGAAACCTTTGATGAAACCATTCCAATATTTGGAATTTATCCAAAGAAAACAACTCAAATGAAGAAAAATTCCCTATCAAAAATTTTCTAAAGCCATACCAACTTGTGGAGAAGTACCAGACACAATCTCAGACAATTTACATAAATAATTGTCTATTATTATTTTACTACTCTAAGACCCATTAACATGGAAGTTATGATATATATGCTGCTATATGAAGACTTAAGACAAACACAAAAAAGGCAGAAAATGACAATATATAAATTCTAATCAGATATGTAAAGTCTTTTTATGTGTGTGTTTATATCAGTCATATATATAATATGAAAATATAGACGGAAACACCAAATAATATCATAGGAGTGTTACGGCTGAGACTTTTTTTAAATTATATTTTTTATGGTTTTAAATTTACAATTAATCTCATCTGTATTACAGTCCCCTTACTACAATCTACCTTGTCCCTTTGCACCTCTAAGCAGGGCACTTAATTTCCTTGGTCATCATTTATCCAAGGCAAAAAATTTGACTACCTTACAATGTTACTAGAGGATTAAATACGATAATGTTTACATAGTACATCTATAAATTGTGTTATATGTCATCCAAACCAGCAGATTCCTTCTAAAGGCTGTTAGATTTTCTGTCATCCCTCTACCAAGAGCAAGCTCCCAGATCTCTTCACATTTATTTACCAATTCAAAACAAGAACCTGGTTTTACCCTGTCAAGAATTTCTCTCAGAAGTAGGATATTGCCCTATGCACAGTAGGTGCCTGATACACGTTTCTGAAATGAAAGAGCTGCTTTTTTGTCTGGCATAATTCTCAACACAAACAAGTTGAGAAATTCTTATTTACATGCAACAGTAGCATTTTGATTCGTTCTACTTCTGTGGGGAAGCAAAAGGAGATGAGGGGTCCCAGAGCAATGATTCTCCTCTTTCTTACCTGCAAAGCTGTCAATCTTAGTCTCTGGAGAGATCCCAAAGAAAAGACAGGAGGCTGGAGGCTATTCTAGAAGATGAAATATACTATCTGTACAAACTTCTGGCAACAGGGTATGAAATGCAGTCCTTCTCTCATGTTCAGAGAGGCAGCTCCCTAATGTTGATAGGTTGGCAGTATGCCTCCTGAGGCTCTTTCCCCAGAAAGCTCAACTGCTTTCTGGTGGTAAAGTTCCTGTCACTCAGGGCCATGAAACCAGCTGGCTAAACACAGGGAAGTAGGTGGACCTCTGTAAGAAATATGTCTTTCCTTCCCTCCCCTTTCACAAGCACCAACAAGATGAGACTGCTATTGTTCAGAGTTGATGTATAGAATCAGAGTTCTTAACTGTAAATAAAGAAATTCCTTATTTGGAAAGACTAAAGGATTTAGGATGCTCCCCTTTTAGAATAAGCTCAGTGAAAGTCAAGCAAGATAAACAGAAAGAAAAACACACCCAGACACATGATGATTAAACTACTGAAAACCCCATATAAAGAGACAACCTTAAAAGCAACCAGAGGAAAAAAAAAAAAAGATGTATTACACATAGGGCAATAAAATTACAAATAACAGCTGATTTTTGGAAGATGCATAATATGAAAGAAAAATAACTCTCAACCTAAAATTCCATATCAAACAAAACATCCTTTCAAAATGAAGTCAAAATATAAACATTTTCAGATAAATGAGGCAGAGCTGCCAAACAAAAGAGAAAGTCTGTAGGCTAGAAGGAAAGGAACTTCCACAACATTTTTGGAACTACAGTTAGGAAGGGAGAGCACTGAAAATATTCCATGACTTAAAACCTGTATTTCTTTCTTTTCTTAAATTCCTTAAAAACAATTCAGTATTTTTAATTCAGATATAATAACTGTATAATAACAGTGTAAAATATTTAACAATGGCACCAGTGGGGACAAATGGAATTATACTGTTTTTAAATTCAGGCATCGTATGTGAAGTGGTGTAACATTAACTCAAGTGAAAAAATGTGATAAGTTGGGAATGCATATTCATAATTATTAGAGAGCCACTCTTTTAAGCCACGAGAGCATGACTTTCCCCTGGAAAGTACACGTCTAATGGGATTTTCCCTGTCTGTGTCTCTCTTGCTGCATGTTAACAAGGCCCTCTACTGGCAGCCAAATCACAATCATAAGGAGAAACAACCCTAGGATGAAAGCCGTGGTAATCAGACAAAGAGAAAGAACCCAGCTCCTTGATAACACCAAACCAGATTTGGACTGAATTTGGACTCTCAGTTTTGTGGGATAACAAATTTTCTCATGACTAAAGCCATTTTGAATCAGGGTTGTGTTTGTTTTTCCTTGCTTGAAGCCAAAAGCATCTAAATTAATATATGATGTGACAATATCATGGAGTCATTTGAATTGTGCTTATCAAAAGACTTAAATAATATGAAAAATATATAAGTTGCAACAAGAAGTATTAAAAAGTTGAATATAAAATGTTAATACTTTTCTTCTGAGGGTTTGAGAAACCAAGGAATCTAATATTATTTCATAAGCTTCTAATATATGTCATTAGGCATTGTGCATGTTAGGCTAACATATATCCTTTCTTATTTCATCTTAACAACTACCCCATGAAGTTTCACTAATTCATTTATTTTTATTTATTAATTTATTATATATATTCATTCATTATCCATTTGTTCAGCAGGTGTTAACTGATAAGTTCCTGGCTAGGTCTTTGAGCTAAAGTTTCAATATATTTTTGCAGCCTCGAATTTTTCTTTCCAGTGTTGAGGAGAGAGCAAGCATTTAACACATAGTTGTATGAGTATTTAATTGCATTTGGGACAAGTTATAGAAGGAGAACTACAGGGTTCTAAGAGAACATGCATCGGGGAAAATGGATGTAGGTGGGGTATTAATGGTGGGTGAGTCATGGGAAACTTCCCTCTGGAAGTCACCCATAAATCCATATCTGAAGGCTGCACAGGGGCTTTTCAGGGATTGGGTAATAGCAGTTTTAGAGAACCAGAGGAAAAGCCTAAGGGGACTGGAGCAGATAGTTTCTGAGGTCTGTTCCCAGTGCAGACATCCAATGATGTGTCTTAATCATTTCTAAGCTCTGACCTGCACATAATAGGTCTCATGAACTTAGTAGACAAAAGGAAGGGGAAGATGTGATCAAGGTATGTAATAAATATTTTTTAATTTCAAAAGATTAGGATGCTTTGGGTCCACCAGTTGGGACGACCTAAGCAGGGGCACATTTCCACTGATGCCAGGCTTGGGAAGCAATTCAGAAACCTGAGTGTTTCACGATCCTTAGCGTTTGTTCAACTTCCTCTGCCTCATGTCCATAAAATGGGATGCCTTGCTGAATGAAGTGTTTCACCATGTGTCCTGTGACCTGCCCTGAGAAACTATGAAGGTGGATACTGGATGGGTAAAAGCCATTCTCCCTTCTCAGGACTGCTGTGTTGCACTCCAGGAGATGCGTATCTCTCAGTAGGACAGAAAGCACTGGATTCAGCACTAGTTAATACTCAGACTCCATTCATTCTGACCAAATTTTCAGTTACTGTTCACCAACCCTGCATGGGAGACCATTAGCAAAGACATTTTGAAGTCCATGTTTGCTCTGCAAAGAAAACTTTTCAAATGAGAACCATATCATACAGACATGAAGAAAGAACACTTGGATTCTGGCTCATTCTGCCAGATGTCCTGCATGTAATACACTGGATCTTAATCCCTGCCATACTGACCCTCAAAAAGAGAAGAAATGTAGGCTAGGCATTAATTTCAGGCCCTTCTCTGTCTCCTATCCCACATACCCATACATCTTTTTATGGGCCAAGAGTTTAGTTTTAGCCTATCTTGAAACTTAAAGACAAAGTTCAGTCCAATTCTGCCAACTTACTATAACTGCTTACGACTATCCATCACACCTCAAATACACATCTATTTGTTCTTTGCCTCTCTTCTTGTCTTAATAAAGACAGTTAAGTATGTGTGTAGGTGGAAAGGTGTTCAGTACACTAAGACAGGACTAGTAGTGGCAAAAATTCAAAATATTTTCGTTTTCTTTGGTATTATCCCTTTCAGTGCTCTTCTCCTAACTCATCCTCTGGGAAACCATCCTCTCCCTTTCTCCTGCTACTTTCTCAGAAATAATTTCTGTCTATTCCCTCATGGTGCACTGTGTCCATATTCCAAGTGTTTCCTACTTATCTCAAATCCCTTTTGTGCTAGGTGTTAGGAATGCAAGCTATATACATCACGCTCTTACAGCAGACTGAGATACAGACCAGCTGTTTGTATTTCACTAATTGACTCACCTGCACCTCTCCCCCCATTCCTTCTCTTCTCACCAGCTGCCACTTTTAACTATGGCTTTCAATGTTCTTTGGGGCAGATTTTGTTGCTTTGTTGGTTTGTTGGTTTCATTTGGCTTCTGTTATTAGAGAAAGAGATGATCAGACACAGCAAACCCACAAAACCTATCCATTTTGATTTTCTTCCTGGAGTCCCTATACTCTCAGTCATTTTGTACTTTTGAATATTAGGTCCCTCTGGCCAGCTTGTAAAACAAAACTAGTAGGAAAGAGGAGGAGGCTTCTTGAGGGGCCTCAACTTGTCCCATCTCCCAGCATACACTTTTTTTTTTTAAGTTTTTATTTATTTGTTTTGAGAGAAAGAGACAGAATGAGTAAGTGGTGTAAGGGCAGAGAGAGGGAGAAGGAGAGAGAGAATCCCAAGCAGGTTCCGTGCTGTCAGTGTGGACCTGATACAGGGCTTGAACCCACAAATCTCTGAGATCATGACCTGAGCAGAAACCAAGAGTCGGATGCTTAACTGACTGAGCCACCCAGGCGCCCTGCCCAGCATACACTTTCTAAAACCTTGGCCCACAAATGGTTGGTCTGCTCTACTGACATAATCCTCACTATTTTCATGTATACAAATTAATGTTTATGCCAAATTACTGTGCAATTTAATGAGCAACATACATACTTTAAAATGCATGTCCTACTTTTTTGTTGTAGTTATATCTCAACATTAAGCTCCACACACTGTCAGCCTTTACAGTCTATGGCAGGTGGCAATCCACTCACAATCCACAATTTGAGCAAACCCCAAGATGGAGCTGGAGGACTCTTCTTCATCCATCCATCTGGTTACCCTGCATTTGGAAGCTTGTTTCAGATGACGACCCTGTGAGAATCCAGGATTTACTGGAGTTTCCAGGGTGCCCTGATGAAGATGTGGTAGGTGTTGGTGTAGAAATTTAAATGATCTGTCATCTCCTGTATGATGTGGAGAATAGAGCAGGGGAGGTGTGAAGTAACTGTCACTTCTCCCTCACTCCACATCTATGGATCCAGACCTGTCCTTTAGGTCACAGAGCCAGGATTTCAAACAAAATGAATGTGAGGAGATTAAAGAGAAAAGGCTCTGTCCATGGAGGCAGTGTGTCCACTCTTATGTCCAGAGACCCTAAAACACTGCTTGGCACATAGTAGGCATGCAACAGGTATTTGTTTTAAAAAAAAAAAAAACTTGAAACATTTGCACTAATAATAGTGCATTGAGTGCTTGTTATGTACTAGGCACTGTGCTGAGCAAACAATGTCTGGAGGAGGCTGATTCCCATTTCACATCTGAGAAAATTGAGACACAGAAGGGATTTAAAGTACTAGCCCAGGGCTCGTAAATATGTCTAAAACCCACTGGTCTGACTAGAACTCTCCTCAATACTGCTATTTCCATGTCAGCTCTGGGAGCTGATTTCCTTCCATCTCTTGAAACAAACTCCTTCCATTCTTTCCATGAGAATCATCTCTTCTCTCATGGTTGCCTGTTTCCCAACATCTTTTCCTCTATTTTCTAATTTCCAAGTAATGTTGAATTTTCTGAAACTGTCCTATAAATGCCTTAACCCTGGGTTTGTCCATTCAAGGGGATTTTTAATAATGGGTCATTTTCACTGTGTGCACAGGCTTTGGAGCTTGGCCATCACATACATTGTGATAGAGATTTTCACTAAAACTATGGCTAAGACCACTGTATGGTATAGGAGAAAGTTGTTAAGATAGTAAACCCTAAAATTTCTCATCACAAGAAAAACTACATCCTTTTCTTTACTTTTTCTTTTTGTATCTCTGTGAGATGATGGATGTTAATAAAACTTACTGTGGTAATCCTTTCACAATATAGGTAAGTCATTCATTTTCTACACACCCTAAACTTATATGGTACTGTGAGTTAATTATATCTCAGAAAAACTAGGGGAAAAAAGTTAAACAGAACTACTGAAGATCCAGCAGTTTCACTTCTAGTATGAACCCATACCTCAGCTCATTTGTCGGTGTTTATTAAGTCTTAGCCATTTGTTATATACCCCAAAGAACTGAAAGCAGGAATTCAAACAGATAATTTGCAACACCCATGTTCATAGCAGCATGAGTCACAATGGCCAAAAGGTGCAAACAACCCAAATAAATAACCATCAACAGATGAATGATAAACAAAATGTGGTATATACATACAATGGAATATCATATAGGCATAAAAGGAATGAAGTTTTGATGGATGCTACAACATGGATAGACTTTGAGAGCATTGTTAAGTAAAATAAGCCAGACACGGAAGGACAGATGTTGTACAATTCCACTTATATGTGGTATCTAGAACAGGCAAATTAATAAAGACTGAAAGTAGAATAAAGTTTACCAGGAGCTGGGGGACAAGGAAATGGGATGTTATTGTTTAATGGGTCCAGAGCTCGTGATGAAGATTATGAAAAATTTTGGTGTAGGTAGTGGTGATGGTTAACATTGTGACTATATTTAAGGCCACTGCATACTTTCCAATTACAGATAAGAAAACAGACAGCTGACAGGAATCCATATGTCAGCTTATTTGTCAGTGTTTATTAAGCCTTAGCCATTTGTCATAGGTGATAGCCCAGAGGTTAAGAGTACCAGCTTGGGAGCCACACAAACTGAATTCAGTTCCTGAATTGGCTATTATAGTTGGGTGGCCTGGGCCTTAGACAAAGATGTAACACTCTCTAGTGTGGTTTTCTCTTCTTCTGCTTTTTAAAAAAATTTTTTTTTAGTTTTGAGAGAGGGAGAGAGGGGGGAGGGGCAGAGAGAGAGAGAGGGAGAGAGAGAGAGAATCCCAAGCAGGCTCCATGCTGTCAGTGCAGAGCCCAACATGGGGCTTGATCACATGAACTGCGAACACTTAACCAACTGAGCCACCCAGGTGCCCCCTGCTTTTCTCTTCTGCAGTAACCATGCCTGCCTCTCAGAGCAGTTGTGAGCTCCAAATGAGTTAAAGTGTGCCAAGCACGTAGAATGTAGCCTGGAACCTGTTAAGTAGGATCTAGATATAAGCTATTATTAGCATGTGCCCTTTCTCCCTCATTTTATTGTGTCTCTGATTCCTTTGACGCTGTCTTGAATAAGAGCTTTCTACTTTCTGTTCTACAGCCAAGATGAGTTGTGGCTGCCACATTGATCGATTAAAAGGAAGGACCCAGTCAGTCCTGGAGTGTAAATTAGGGCAGGAAAAGTGGTGTCCAGAAGGAATCTGAATTCCTAAGGTGTTACCTTAGTGTATAGGTAGGGTGGCTTTAAGCCTATCTCTGCTCAGAGAATGCTGCTCATAGAGTCACAGGGCCGTTAAGGCCTTTGTCTATTGTTAATGTGTGACTCTATCATTTTTTACCAACCTAGGTGGGCATCTATTTTCAAGCACTAAGGGCATTTTCAAGATGAAGATGTTGATTCTTTTTTACTTAGATTTAAGTAAACATTATCTGTGGTGCCTTCATCCCCAAATCCCTTATATGAATGGGTCCTGCATATCAATGTTTGTACATGGCCTTGACCTCTAAATCATAGTTGATAGAATTTTTGATAGACACAGGGTTCAAATTAGAGTAAGTTTTCCCATGAATATGGACCTAAGATATACAAATGCTAGTCAGTCTCTGACTGAGAACATATGAGTTCTGAACATATGTGGTGACTTTGCTCATAGAGTAACATAAACCTGACACTCATATATGGTAGACTGGATAATGACCCCCAATGATAGCAGCTCCTAATGCCTAGAAGCTTCAAATGTTAAATTATATTGTAATAAGGACTTTGCTGATGTGATCAAATAAAGATCTTGAGATGGGAAGACTATCCTGACTTACCCAAGTGGGTTCTGAGTTTACTGACAAGTGTCCTTGTGAGAGGGGCATGGAAAGAGATGAAGGGTACAGGGGGAAAACAGAAATAGTGGGAGCAAAGGGATGCCAGACCACAGCCAAGGCATGAGGGCAGCTTCTTCAAGCTGGAAAAGACCAGAAAATGGATTCTTCCCTCCAAACTCCAGAAGGTACTGACCTTGCTGACACTTCGATTTCCCACCAACAATAGGAAACCAATACAAGATGGAAAAGTCGTATTGAAAATATGAAGTTAAGGGGCGCCTGGGTGGCTCAGTCGGTTAAGCGTCTGACTTCAGCTCGGGTCACAGTCTCGTGGTCCGCGAGTTCGAGCCCCGCGTCCGGCTCTGGGCTGATGGCTCAGAGCCTGGAGCCTGCTTCCGATTCTGTGTCTCCCTCTCTCTCTGCCCCTCCCCCGTTCATGCTGTGTCTCTCTCTGTCTCAAAAATAAATAAACATTTAAAAAAATTAAAAAAAAAAAAAAAGAAAATATGAAGTTAAGACACACAAGTCAACCTACCCAGCCCCTGTGATTAAAAGCCAATCAGAAAACCAAATGTTCACTGATGGCTACATAATTTAATTCAGTAAAATATCTCAAAACTCTTGAGAGGGCACCCAGGATCAAAAGCTGAATATCTCAAAACTCTTGAGAGGGCACCCAGGATCAAAAGCTGAGGGCTTTTCAAGGGTCCTTTGGAAAACTTTGTCAGAGGAAGGGGAGAATACCAGAGGAGACATTTCTCAAAACAGTCTTTTTATTCTTAAACATAGAAGCATGAAAAAGTAGTAGACTTTCATGAAAGAAGACTTCAAAGAGGAAAATGTTGCTCTGAAAGGGTTATCTTGGCACTAATGATTGACATTGGATGATTTTAATTCTGAAATGTCTGTCACCATAAAGGAAAAACCTAACACCGAAAGTTCAAGCTTCTAGTTCTCTGTAATGTGGAGGAAGACAAAAATGTTGTACAAGGGTGGGTTAAGTAATGCACGGAACCAAAATAATTGGATGTTTTCGTGCTAATACAAATTATCATGATTGTATGTGAACTGATACTTTTTTTTTCACTGATGAGGAAGGCTTGCAATAGAAAATGGCACTAATCAACAATATTTCTCAGGACTGCATTTCCACTGATGCCAACCACAAGAAGCAGCCTTAAACTTCAGATCCCTCAGTGCCTGATTGTATTCCTCTTTATGTTCTGACACATGAAAATAACATGGCACTTTTTTCTGAATAACATAATTCATAAGGTGAACACTGGTTTTCTTCATATAGCCGTGCTTTCGGTATTCGGGGACAGTGTAGCCCATTCTCATCTCACAGGACTGTTCCATCACAATCCAAGAGATAAGGCGCCCCTCTGGACCCAGCACACCGAATCCTGGAAAATTCTGGAGACAGCGTTCAATATATTTCAAGCTCCTATCATTTTTCCCAAATGTCCACTGTTCATTCACAAGCCCTGCATGGGAGGGATCCAAGGAAATGTTCTGAAAGCTTCCTTTCCTGTCAAGAAAAAAAAAATGTGCATTTATTCAGCCAACATTTACAAAACACCAGGATTGTAGAAAATGAATATGACACCAATCCTTTCCTTGAGGATCCCACAGCCTAGAAGAGGAAACAGGTGGACAAAAAACTAATTCTTTGTCCCCTTCAAAATGTTCCCAAGTAATTAAGAGGGCTATCACCCTATGTACTTAATGATACATTTCATAAGAGAGAGTTAGCATCATATAGTACAGTACATCTCAGAAAAGTCTAACCATTTATCCCAAGGAAGAAGATAAGCATATGTCTTAAAAGAGGAAGGCTATATATACACCAGAGCAGCCCTCAATTTTGCTCGAAGATGCATGTGTGAAATACGTAGTTTGAATTCTGTCCCACAAAATATCTAAAGACACAAGGTAATACTTCTTTCAACAGATATTTCCAAAAAACGTGTATCACCGGAAGATGAGAGCCATGTTGATCTTAAGCTTCATGTGTCCCAAAGCCCATCACCACATACCTCTAGGAAAGTACCAAAAATGAAACTTAACAAGCACCAATACAGGAAAAAGAATATCATATTTTTTGGTGATAACAATAGGATTTCATCCTGATTCTCTCACTGGACAAGTTATCTGAGACTGAGTCTTCTCATCTGCAAAATCAGAATCACATCCTCTCTGGGTAGGGGAAGTTGGGACAGATGGAAGAGCCCAAAGAGTTTCAACTATCTGCCCCCAGGAGAAAGAGTTTTCAGGAATTCATCAATTTTAAGGTCACTTTAAGTGGGGTTAAGTGGGGTTGCTACGCACTAAATTGTCCATACATGGGTGGGGCCTTCTTTTCTCTCTGCCTGCCTGACCTTTCCTGGCCCTGCTTCCTCAGAGATCTCAAGCATCTCACCTGACCTTGTCTTGTGGCAGAGCCAAACTGAGGCTGGCAAGATATCAAGATATGCATTTGGGTTTAGAGGAAAGAAAGAATCACCTTAGGGCAGGTACTCCATTCCAGATTTTCAGAGTTATAATATTATTGAATCCCCATTTACCATTTTTCCCTATGCATATGTTTCTTCTAAGATTCTCAGGGGAACACAGCTGGGCCACAGCAAGATTTGAATATTGTTGGCTCTCCTGGCTAAATTAGTTGCATGTGTGAGCATATGTTTCAATTTTATTTTATTTTTTGAATTAGCAATATAATTATAGAGCATAAATGGATATTAATGAAAAATAATTCTTTCTTTTTTCTTTGATCTCCTATTATCCAGTTACCTTCTCTAAAGTCTACCAGGAATGCAATATATTTATGTAACCTTCCAGAGGTGTTTGATGCAATTTAAGATGTTTACATACTATGATAGCATACTGTATATATTATTCTATTTTATTTATTGTGTTTTTTACTTAGCATTATATTTTGGAATTCTTTCCATATTAGTTCCTATAGAGCTGATTCCTTCTTGTTAATGGCTGCATATTATTCCTTTGTCTGGATTATACCATAATGAATTGACCTGCATTCCTATTGATGGACACTTTGGTTGTTTCTACGTTATGCTATCACATATTGATTTTATCAAAGTCTTGGGGCGCCTGCATGGCTCAGTCAGTTAAGCATCTGATTTCAGCTCAGGTCATCATCTCTCAGGTTCATGAGCTCAAGCCCTGCATTGGGCTCTGTGCTGACAGCTCAGAGCCTGGAGCCTGCTTCGGATTCTGTGTCTCCCTCTCTCTCTCTGCCCCTCCCCTGCTCACACTCTCCCTGGCTCTCAAAATGAATAAACATTAAAAAAATTTTTAAATAAATTTATCAAAGTCTTAAAATCCAATTTGAGAATATCTTCCATTTAATATACATATTATGTTACCCAACAATTCCAACTCCAGGATTTATCTTTCAGAAATATTTATACAACTTGTGCAATGATCTGTTTACGAAGACATTTCTTGTAGAATTTTTGTTATTAGGAAGAATTGGAGATAAATCAAAAGTGTGTTAATATGGGAATACATAATTGTGCATCTCCCTCTTATGGAAATCTATGCAGCTGCCAAAATACATGAAGATACCCATATGAGCTTACATGAAAGGTTTATATAACATATTGAATGAGAAAGGTTGCAGTACAATAATTGCCTATGTTGTAAAAACAAAAGAAAAAGGAAAACAACAAAACCAATTCATACACACAAAGTACTAAAAGCATACACACTAATATTAAGAATCTTTACACCTGGGGGCGCCTGGATGGCTCAGTCAGTTAAGCATCTGACTTCGGCCCAGGTAATGATCTCATAGTTCATGAATTCAAGTCCCATGTTGGGCTCTGCACTGACACTGCAGAGCCTGCTTGGAATTCTCTCTCTTTACCTCTCTCTCTGCCCATCCCCTGTTCTTGCTCACTCTCTCAAAATAAATAAATAAACTTAAAGAAAAAATTTACACCTGAAAGAAAGATTGCGGAGAATCTAAGTGGGCAAACTTTCGCTTTTTACTTTGAATGCTTGTATACTTGGTATAGCATACAGTATTTTTTTAATGTTTATTTATTATTTTTGAGAGAGGGAGAGAGACAGAGACAGAGAGACAGAGCACAAGCGGGGGAGGGGCAGAGAAAGGGAGACACAGAATCTGAAGCAGGCTCCAGGCTCCAAGCTGTCAGCACACAGCCCAACACTGGGCTTGAACCCATGAACCTGAACCAAAGTCTGATGCCTAACTGACTGAACCACCCAGGCACCCCTAGCATGTAGTATTTTTGCAAGAAATTGAAAATAATCTCAGTAAAGATTCTCTATGTCACCATGATGTCCTGTACCCTCCCAGGAAGGCTACAAGTGAGTTAAATATATATATATGGAAAGAACCTCATCTAATGAAGACCCTGCCCATGCTCAGCAAACCTCAGCTAATATAGTTCCCTCCCTTTACCCCTACAACTGTGTACCCCATAATTTAGTCTCAAATCTTACCTTTCCAAGTCTGGCCCTTATGACAACTCAATGATTTCTTATCAGGAATTTGGGAAGCAAAAGGTAAAATCTCACTCAGTATCGTCATCCACTTTGGGCGTTTTAAGTGACTCCATCACATCCACGTGGTCATCATTGGGTTCTACCGGCATTTCTGTCATAATGAGTATGGTCTTCACATAATCCACCCGCACTGATTTTGAAGCCGAAATTTTTCTTATTGCCTCTTTCAAGCTGTCTTGGCAACCTGGAGAGAAGAGAAGAGAAAGACAGGCACTGTCTGCCCCCTTCCACATCTGCTGTGAATGAACCAGAGGTCTTTGCTTCTTAACTCAGATCAGTTACCTTGGATCTGGAAGACTTGGTCCCAATTGATAACCTGGGGCCGTGCCAGGACTTCCTCTAACTTGTCAGGAGCTTTGGTGAAGATTTGGTAAGTGTTGGTATAATGATCCAAGTCATCCTTCATCTCCTGATACAACAAACGGTCAACCTTATTTACACAGCAGTACAATTTACAAAATGCTCTTGCATATGCCTGGAGTGCTGCAGACTCCATTGTTTGATACCCTCTGTTTTTTCCAGAGGTGTGGGCAGAAAATGGCCTTGGAATCCCTTGAGAAATAAACCACTATTCACAGATTTATGCTGGTCGCTTTTCGATGGTGCCCTGAAGGCACCTGTTCTTGGGACGGTGCTTAAGGACCTCTCTTGCCTGGGATGGGAGGTGCACCAGCAGGGTGTGTTAAGGGTCTAAAAGAGAGAGTGTGTACCTTATAGGGAGAAATAATGGGAACAGGGTTGGAGTCAAGACTGTGGGTCTGTGAGAAAGCCATGCCTAGGCTAATTCTGACTCAGCACTCTGGTGCTAGCATGGTGACTGGCCCTTGCTGTGCAAGTGAACAGAGAGGACTTTTAGAAAGAGCCATCACAGCAGGTTCACAGCAACACCTGGAGGGGAGAGCCCAGTCTCTCACTGCCCTGCATTCTTGCTCACCTTCTGCAGCAGATACTCCCCTGGGGGTTTTTACAGGTAAGGTTGGGTTCTAATTCTCCTGATAACTATGTAAATGGAGAAGTGTGGGAGGAGGGGTTAAAATATCTGGGATATTTTTAAAAATTGTTTTAATTAAAAAAAAAATTTTTTTTGAGAGAGACAGAGACAGAGCTTGAGCGGGGGAGAGGCAGAGACAGAGGGAGACACAGAATCTGAAACAGGCTCCAGGCTCTGAGCTGTAAGCACAGAGCCTGACACAGGGCTCGAACCCACGGACTGTGAGATCATGACCTGAGCTGAAGTTGGATGCCCAACCGACTGAGCCCCCCAGGCGCCGCTAAAATTTTTTTTAATGTTTATTTTTGAGACACAGAGAGACAGAGCATGAACAGGGGAGGGTCAGAGAGAGGGAGACACAGAATCTGAAGCAGGCTCCAGGCTCCAAGCTATCAGCACAGAGCCCCACACAGGGCTCGAATTCACAGACTGCGAGATCATGACCTGAGCCGAAGTTGGATGCTTAACCGACTGAGCCACCCAGGCGCCCCTATCTGGGATATTTTAACTCTGGGATGGAAGGGATTCAATACTTATACTCCCCAAATCTGAAAGATGGGAAAGACATTTTTATTAAATAGACAGGTAGCTCTACAACACAGGTTTGAACTGCGTGAGTCCACTTTCAAGCAATTTTTTTTAATTCGGTAAATGTATTTTCCTTATGATTTTAAGGACATTTTCTTTTGTCTAGCTTGCTTTGTTGTAACAATACAGTATATAATACATGTAACATACAAAATATGTGTTAATAGACTATGCTATCATAAAGTCTTCTAGTCAACAGTAGTCTATTAGTAGTTAAGTTTTAGAGGAAGTCAGGAAATATATGCAGATTTTTGACTGCGCAAGGGCTGGCGCCCCTAACATCTGCATTGTTCAAGGGTCAGCTGTACATGATGTATCTGTAGTTTAACAATCCTCTGACATAGTAATTTCTGTCAACTTCACTTTTTTTTATAGTGAAGAAAGCAGCAGTCTTCCCACGGTCACACAACTTGACAGATTTAGATCTCAAACCCAGTACTGATTCAAATGTTATTGGATTATGTTCAGTCAGGTCCAAGGAAAGCAAAACATTTCCTGACCATTTCCAGCCACAAACATCTTGAGGTATATGCCTGTGATTAGAATCTCAATGGAAAAGAATTGACCAGGGGCACCTACATGGCTCAGTTGGTTGAGCGACCAACTCTTGATTTCAGCTCAAGTCATGATCTCACACTTTGCAAGATTGAGCCCCGAGTCTGGCACCTCTATGAGTGTGGAGCCTGCTTAAGAACTCTCTCTTCCCTCTCTCTGTCTCTCTCTCTCCCTCTGCCCCTCTCCCATGTGCTCACTCACTCTAAATAATAAAATAAGGGGCGCCTGGGTGGCGCAGTCGGTTAAGCGTCCGACTTCAGCCAGGTCACGATCTCGCGGTCCGTGAGTTCGAGCCCCGCGTCAGGCTCTGGGCTGATGGCTCGGAGCCTGGAGCCTGTTTCCGATTCTGTGTCTCCCTCTCTCTCTGCCCCTCCCCCGTTCATGCTTTGTCTCTCTCTGTCCCAAAAATAAATAAAAAACGTTGAAAAAAAATTTAAAAAAAAAATAATAAAATAAAATAAAATAAAATAAAATAAAATAAAATAAAAAATATAAAATAAAATAAAATAATTGACCAGATGGGATCCCAATGTTATTAGTAAGCCCTGCATCACTGGCCATTTGGTTTACACCCATGCCTTATTTCACTGCCCCCTCTCCCATCCAAGAAGCCATTCCAAAATCTGTATGTATCAGGGATGCCAAGGTTCTCAGCTTCAGTCCCCTCATTTATACACAGAGAACATCCTGAACATGACTGGCTTGGCATTCAGTAACTAGTGCTGTCACCTCTCTCTGAGGCCGAGTAATGACTATCTGATAATCTGGCCAGGCATCCACCAGCACCTCCATGTTGAATGGATTTTTATTTTTAATGTTGAAAACGGCACCATATACCTACAAGAGCAACAGATCAAAACAGGAGGAGATGAAGTTTTTCTTTGAGGTAGGGTCTTGGAGGTGGTATGGGCACTAAAGCCAGGAGACAGGAGACCTTGACAAGATCAATCTAGTGCTTTCAGGATGACTCACTGAACTATCCATCAGGAAGTATGCTGCAAAAAAGCCCAGGAAGGGTCCACAAAAATCTAAGTTAATCAGTGAATCATTAGGAAATGGCTCGTCTGACATTCTTTCATTCATTTTTTAAAAATTCATACCATCTTTTTCATTTCATACTATACCATTTTTGGCACCTATTATTTGTCAGATTTGTGTCAAGTGTGGAAAATTCAAAGGTGAGTATGATATGGCCACTGCCTTCAAGTTTACAAGGATGGGGAAGTATATAGTTTGATCATAATAAGACACATATTCTGATAGATGCATGCATATGGTTGTGTGGGATCTCAGAGAGGAAAGTCACTACCTCTCTAGGAGTGGTAGGAAACTTACAGATAAAGTAATATTTGAATTCGGTCTTCAGAGATGAGTAGAATATTTTCCTGCAAAGCAGAGAAGAAAGGCAAGTAATTCCAGGTGAGAGAAAAAGCATGCATGAGTGCTTGAAGTTGTGGCAGATTATATCTTCCCTGATGAGCTTTGAGGGCTCAGTGATTGTAGCATGTGGTATATGGAAGAGACATGTTGGGAGATTAAGCAGAAGAGGCTGGGACATTTTGTAATAAACCTCAGAATTAAGGAGTGTGGACTTTTGTGCCTTGGACATGGACCCCTACTGAAAGTTTAAAACAAGGGAGTGGTATGATCATATTTGTGTCAGATAGATGACTCTGGTTACCAAGTGTAGGTAAGCTAGTAATATTGTAGAAAGGCAGATATTGTAATAGTCTGGAGCAGATAAGGAATTCCACTAGAGATAGCAGTAGAATGGATTCAAACAATGTATAAAAGAGGAGAAGGAGAAGGAGTAAAGTAGGTGTCTGGATATGGGTATTAAGATCATCCTTGCCAAAGGAGTCTGACTTTAGACTTGTATTTCCATCTGCCTGGAAGGTTCTGAGCCCTGAACCTATATTCCCACACTTTACCCCTCTCTCCCAGATTTCTCCCTACTCTCTCACCTTCAAGGACTCAGGGATGCTCTTTTCCAGGGATTCATACAGAATCTGCAGCTTCTGGGACTCATGAAGCACAAACATTGTATAGCACCTGAGCCTCCTTCTCCCAGGAAGATGACCTAAGGAAACAAACATACAAACAAAAACACCTGGAAAGATGAGACAGGTGTCCAGCAAGAGGAGAAAGGAAAAATCACCTAGGACATGATACACTGCCAAAAATAAAGGGCTTTAGAAATTTTCAAGTCCAAACCTTTCATTTTGCAAATGAGAAACTAAAGCCTGGAACTGCAGCTAGACACAGGGTTCCTTGGGGATCTTTCTACAGTTCCATGGAAAGTACCATAACATATTTGGTGAAACAAATCTCTCCAAATATGATTTGAGAGAGATTTGATTTGATTTGATTCAAATCAGGCCAAGAATCTGAGGAGCAAATGTCTTCAGCTGTCCAGATGCAAACGAAGAACAACGAATCTTTTCAGAAAAACTATCCCAAGGGACCCTGAGATCCCTGGGCATTGAAACACTTGTGCTAATGTTGTCATAGGATCAGTAGTATTTTCAGACATCATGAAAGAATGCAATCTTCTGGAAAAGGTCCTAGAGACTATATAGAGTATAGTCACTTTTTCCTAAGGAACAAAATCATAGGAAGGAAAAAATTGTTGATCAGGAATGAAATTACCCAAGTATAAATTGGCAAAATCTAGAAACTTGAATTATACCCTAGCAACCTTAAAAATAGATCAAACCCTTTTATTCAACAATTCTGCTTTTAGAAACTCATCCCAAGGAAGCGATAATAGGTATCTATAGATATGTAAATATAAGGAAATTCACTGCAGTATTATGATACTATAAATTTAGAAATTATCCCAAAATGGGGTGTTTTCTGTCTCAGTCAGAAAAACATGTGACTGTTGATCTCGGAATCATGAGTTTATACCCCATGTTGGGTGTAGAGATTACTTAAATAAGTAAAACTTTAAAAAGTAGAAATGATCCAAATCCATTATAGAGGAATGCTTAAGTTAATGATGGTATATCTAAATTATGGATCACTGGGCAGACATGAAAGTAACGTCTACAAAGTGTGCTTAATGACAGAGGAAAAAGTCTGTGCTAGAAAGTCAGGAAAATATCTAATATAATACCATGTGGGTAATATACAGATGGATAGGTAAAATGGTTAGCCATGTATGTGTATGTGTGTGTATATTCACCTCAAAGTCTTTCTGAAATAAAGTAGTATATAAATAAGATACACATAGGATTTTTTTCCATTCTTATACCCATGAATATGTATATATATTTATATTACATATACCCGATCGAAGTATATATGATACTTAAAGACATTTATAAGAGTAGCTATATTTTCTAAAAACTAACAAAAACAAGAAACTCAGAGCAATTGTGATGGCTTATAGAGGAGCCATCATTTTTTTTAAAATCATAACTATCCTGGAAAAATCTAGCACCTATCATATGGTATTGGTGTATGTAGCCAAAATCAAACCAAAAGGAAGTACAGCGATTAAGAACATGGTCTTTGGAGTCAAACAGACCAGGACCCAAACCTTGGCTCCTCTACTTGCTAGCTGGGTCACTTTAGGTAGATTACTTTACTTGAAACGCTCTGAGATTTACTTTCTTCATCTATAAAATGGGGATAATCATACCTACTTTGTGGGTTGTCCTAAGGATGACATCATGAAATGTATATGTATATGAAGGGCTTAGTGTTCTGTTGGATGGTGTACAGATGTGCTTCTGAGGGAAATTGTGAAGACCTGAAAACCCAATCAAGGGGACCATTCTATTGGACAGGAGCATAACCAAACAAAGCTTCAAATATGGCACTAAATATAAGTTGTCTAAGTAAATCTGTTAGCACAAAAACAAAACAAAAGACATTTTGAGGGAAATCACAGCTCTTAGAACAAGCCAGTATATTTCTGGCCCTGTCTAGGACAATGGATATACTAACCAAATGGCAGATTATTCTGCTCATTCTTCAGGCCTTTTGTAGCAAATTTCCCCAGAAGAGTGTAATCTCCTTGGAAAGTAGGACCATCTCTTATTCTTCCTTACAGTTCAAGCATCAAGCACAGCACTTGGCATAGTATAGCCACCAATGAACTTTTTGTTCAGTGAATGAATGGAGTCAGTGAGGCATAGAGAGGGGACCCTTGGGATATTTTTTGGGGAAGACTGAGCAACAATTTTCTTCACTCTCCAAGCTTTCAACTCCAGCTCTGAAGACAATGTGGCTGCTAATGGAAGCTTTCAAATAAAGAAGAAAATGTTCAATGATGAGTTGGTTTTAGTACCTTATGTCAGATATATAAGATGTAGGGGGATGCATTAAGAAGGGATGGGAGAATGGTTGTGCATAACTTCTGTTCCCTGCTGCCACATCCCATCATTCACAGCACATCCTCTCCCATTTCTGTGCCATGTTACAGCCAAGTGCCCTTCAGGGCAAGACCCTTGCTTGGCTCCCACCAGTTGGAGACATCTATTTCCAATTCACTCTGGGGCCTCCAGGTGATAGAATCCTTCTGACTTAACCTAATCCAATAGATACTCTGTTATGATCATCCATAAAAGTATGTAGAAGAACATAGATGTTTAATGAAATTAGGAAGGTTCCAACAGAGGAGATTGGGGGAAAGTGGCCAAAGAAGAGTGTGAAAAATAAGATGAGAGGCATCTCAGAAGTCAAAATAGGAGAAAATTTATTTAAAGGTGGGAGTGGTTAGAAGAGTCAAATGCTACTGGGAAACTAAGAGATGAGTACTAAAAATGTCACTGCAATATGGAGTTGGGAATTGATTACTGATCTGGAGCGAGATAGACCAGGAAATGATGGAGAAGAAATCAGGTGAAGAGAATTAGAGACTAAATGAACCATGAGGAAGTGAAGATAAGTCTTTAAAGAGCTTGGCCATGAAAGGAAGGAGAAGAATACAGGAGTATAGAGGGAGGAAGGAGAGTGTGGGAGCTCAAAGGAAGACATTTCTTATCAGATGAGAGTGGTAATCGTATTTATGCTAACTACAGAAAGCCAGGTATGATGGAGAGTAACTGGATAGGCCCATGGATAAAACAGGAGGTGGAAAGAGGAAAGAAAAATAGCTAAATCCACTGACCAGGCACTGTTCCAAATCCTTTGTGTTTATTAGTTCATCTAATCTGTAACCTTATCTCTAAGAGTAGGTGTTGGGATTAGTTTTGGGTGGGAAGAATACCTCTTCCACTGAGGTGGAAGAGAAAGCTTTTAGTTCAGGCGTATGCCCGTGCATGTGTGTGCATGTACTTGGGGCTAGACAAAAGAGCAGGAAGGTGACAAGTTATCTTTGTCCATCTTCTGGAAGAAATAGAATGACAAGTCTTTCTTTGGAAGTGAGTAAGGTAGGAGAGTGTACCAGGAAAGCGTAGGAAAAAATAGTAAGTTTTTATGGGAAATAATTAGGGATTGAATGGCACCTGATGTTAGCAGGAGAAAGCACAGAAAATGAATACATACAGGGATCTCCAGGCATTGCTTTGGACTAGGTGTAGAGGGAAAACCACTATTTGGGAGTGATATTCATCCACACTTATGAGCTCAACACCCAGCGAGTAGAAGCAGAGAAAACAAATTGAAATGAACCAGGCTAGAGCAGCAAATAAATAAATAAATAAAGGAGGTGAAATATTTGAGAACAAGGAAATACATTTAAATTGTAGGATTTAGAAGAGAGAAGGAAGGAAAGAAGGTAGGATAGAGACCAATCAAGTGGGACAAGATGGGGAGAGCACACTTTATAAGATCAAAGAATAGCAATGGTGATAGGGAAAATGTATGCAGACCACATGAGAGCAGAGTCAGAAATTAGGCTGTCAGAGGTTAGGATTTCAGAGGTAGATTAGTTCTGGATGTATGGCTGTTGGCTTCAACTTCAAGTCAATAGAGTAGGAGCCAGTAAGGGACTAGGAGTATCATGTATGATAGGCATCACCATGATGTGGCAGGAGTTTGACGAGAGAAAAGTCAGATGCTAAATGCATCCATGAATGGAGAGAAATTTGGCAGAAAGCAACAGGAAGGAGGAAGACTTCATCTTAGCCATCTGGCACAGCCCTCAAAGGTTTTTCTATTCAAATGGACAAGTAACACTTTAGAAGATGGGTTAGAGGCCAGGAGAATGCTGATTCTTGTCAAATACTTGATCATGGTATTTTTATGGATGTCTGGAGAGTGCAGGGACAGGCACATGTATCAGTAATTTATAGTTCAAGGAAAGCATTTCTACAGCTTACCAGTTCAAAATAACACAACACTAGCATGGCAGGTTCTTAAGGTATTTTCCAGGTTCAGAGACCTACAATAGTTTCAGGATTTGGTTCTCAACACTGGGACTTGTGAGCGCTCCTTCCAAGGATTTGCATGTGGCAGGGGGCAGGGGGGAGTCAATTAACAAAATACTAATTATTTAGAACCAGGATTCTGATTAATTGAAAGGCTTAGAAAAAAGACTTTGGCTGTCCAAAATAATTCTGCTTACCTGAAGTTTCTTTGTAAACATGTATACACACCACCTTCTGTCGTTGCTTAGTGTGGCAGTGGAGAGGCTTCCGTAAGCCACTAACTTATAGTCATCCACACTAAAACTTGAACTGACTCATGTTGTCACTGGTCAGCATAAAGCTCCAAGAAGCTGTGGGTTCCAATAAAGCACACTGGAGGTTCTGTTCTTTGACATGAAGTCAGACACTTTGTGTGGACCAGAGGAAGACCAGGAATATGTTCTGTATGAGCAATTTCTATGATTTTAAGAAGTTTCCCGCTGAAGTTTTTGATTTATATGCTATCACTTATAGCTGATTGGCTATTTCCAAGCAATAATAATGAGGCAACTTTAGAGTTAGCAGAAATGGCTCAGCTCCAGCATTATTCAGGTAGTATCATTAGGGCAAACAAAAGATGTAGAAAATTTGGCTTCACTGCAAACCTCCTGGTTTAATGTCTTCAACCTGGAAAAGCTAGAATACCCCTGGGCATTTGCTGTTAGTATAAGAACTGAGCTCATACACCTTGTCCTTTGTATTGTTTACAGTGAAAAGGATAAGTGAGGGGGGTATAGTAACACAAGAAGAATAAACAGTTACCAGACAGAAGCATGGGTGGGGCTGGAATTCATTTTGGAGAGGAATGGTGGTAAAATGGTTTCTCAAAGCGCTCTCCTCACACCATCAAGATCATCTGTGCTTGCTTGTTAAAAATACAGGAACTTTTCCAAATCAATTGAATCATAGCCTCCCAGAACACTTGGGAGTCTGTATTTTATAATAAGCTACCTAAAAGATTCTGGTCTGCATTAACATTTGGAAACATTGAGAGAGAGGAGAGGGTAAAAAAGCTTTCAAAATTTTACCCACTTTCTGAAACGGTGTGGAACAACTTCAAAAATTTTAATCATTCATGAAGTGAGAAAAGCAAGAGGTATTTCCACACAAATCAGGAAGATGGTGTTGAGAGAGAATGAATGCCTTCCACAAAGTCACAAAACTAGCCAAGAGCAATGCCTCAACTGAAGCCAAAGACCAGATTCTTTTAATGGCACCATGATTCTTCAATGAGTCATTCCTTACCCTTGGCCAGTTTCTGTCTTCTTACAAACCTACTTCATTCATTTAGATAACATTTTAAATCCCACAGATGAGGATTTAGCACTATGCATGTGCTTGTTATATAAGGCCTTAAACTTTTAGTAATTCCATTTTTTGAACCAAAAAATTTGACATACTTGTAGTGTTTTATGATTAATTTGTTCACAAAATTACATTAGTTACAATATGTTGATTCATCCTCTTTTTTACATATGTTGACCTATTTCCTGCCAATAAAGTATACTTTCTTTGATAGTTGAGATCATATTATGGATAGTTGAGATCACACAATTTTTATGTCCCACACTGAGTATCACATAAGTGATTTCTCAAGCCATTAAAATTTTTTTCTAAAGATAGTTTATAATGGTTGCACAGTTGAATTGCCCACTTAAGAAAGAATTTTATTTCATGATATTTGGACTCTCCTAGAAACTCAGTATGTAGGAGACATAATTACTAACATTAGGTTCCTGGATGCCCTCTCCTTACTTCTATAGAACTGTATGGACAATCACTTTTTTCTTTCTTATTGTTTGTTCTACCAAATATTCCTACCCCAAATAGAATCACTGTTATTACTTGTGCCTTTATGCAACTTGGACACTTTGGGATCTTTTATATGCAAATTGTCAGTCATCTGTAAATGTGTAGAGAAAGAAAGTTGAAAACAGAAAGGGGGGAAGCCAGATGGTAGAGTAGTATAATGAGAGATCTTGTCATTGAGATATTGCAGAGATAAGTGTATCAGTCAGGGCAGGCCACTCCAAAATTTCAGTGACTTAACATACAAGTAAAGTAAAGTTTTACTTCTTCCCCACATCACAGTGCCATATGAGGTTACGCTGTCCCACACAGTCCTATCAGCACGCAGGCTTTTTAAATTTTTTTAAATTCCAGTTAGTTAACATACAGTGTATTATTAGTTTCAGGTGTACAATATAGTGATTCATACATTGCCCTGTGCTCATCACAACAAATGCCCTCCCTAATCCCTTTCACCGATTTAACCCATCCCTCTACCCCCTCCCATCTGGTAAGGATCAGTTTGTTCTCTGCAGTTAAGAGTCTGTTTCTTGGTTTGCCTCACTTTCTTTAGGATGCAGGCTTTTTTCATATTGTTATTCTGTCTTCCTCTAAGACCTCAGAGTTCTCTCTGGTCAGCTCATAGTGAAAGAGAGGAAGGACCAGCCACAGAAATGGTGCCATCACTTCACTAAAATTCCACTAGCCATAATTCAGGCACACAACTATACTTAGCTACAACTGATACTGGACAATAGTCTCTAGCTGTTGTCTCAAGATAAAAAGAGAGAATACGGTATTGATGAGCAAATGGAGAACCTGCCACCATAAAGGAAAATAACCCGTTGTGATAAGGAAGGAAGCTGGGAAATGAATCAAGAAGCCCAGTGGAGAAGGCAATCAACATCTTCCAAATCCTAAAATCAGAAAGGTGTTGGTGCATGGATGGAAAACCAAACACAAGGAAATATGTGTTCCCTACAACAGACTTCAGTGATGCTATCTTAGGGAAAACGGAAAGGAAAGAAGTAGTGATTCTGTCCAGGGAAAGGCAAATAGAAATGACTGCCTCAAAAGTCCTTTATTGAACATGGCTAGATACAACAAACCATTCAATTGCCATTCCTTTACTTATCACAAATACTAGTTGAATACCTACTCTGTTACACTGTCCTAGACTGTGAGGTTCAAGAGAGCCAGCCAAGTGAAGGAGAGTAGGGATGTTGAAGTTGATGAAGACCATACTCCAGATAGAGGGACAGTATCTGTGACTTCTCAGAGCAAGAGAGAATAGAGCACTTTGGAAGATGTACTTGAAGAACTCAGGTAATACTGAAGCACAGATGGGAGGGTGAAAGAGAGTGCCAGAGGGAAAGGCACTCATCAGCCCTGTTAAGGACTTTCTAATTCATCCCAAAGGTGATGGAAGGCCATTGGAAAGTCAAGACTGGAGAAACATGGCTGGGAGGGGGATGTCTATTGGTGGGATGCACACAGAGGTGATGGCCACCTGAGCTGATACACTAGCCATTGTCTTGGAAAGAGGTGGGTTGTTTTGAGATAATTCAAGTGTAAAACTGACAGTATTTAGTGACTGATTGAGAAGGAGGAAGAAGCAAAAGATGACAGAAGGATCTGTAGACTGATCTAATGGAAGCATCAATAATCTTAATTATTTTAAAGGAAAAATATGTGAGTAAGAAACAATCTTACTTCACTTGAACTCTGTATTATGGTTTTTGAACAACTATAAAACCAAATCTTTCTCTGTATTTATGAATGTCCTTACTTTGGATAGGGTTTTCACAGTCTCCAACCTTCTAAATCCAGTTTCCTCCACCCCATTCTTTCCATGAGACCACACGTTTCTCCACAACAAATTCTGCAGTAGAGGTTATCAGATGCCCAGCCCCCTATCCACCGTCCCATCATGCTTCATGAGGAAGGATTTGCTATTTACCAAGGGAACCTTTTAAATCTGCTTATGGACATTCCATTAGAGAACAGTGAGAATGTAAACAACATAAATTTAAAGATGTTCAAGAGTTTCCAGGAATTGCCAGGACTGTAGGTTTAGAATAATAATGGTTAACATTGATCAATTAACAAAATATTAAGCACATTCTAACTGATTAACATACTGTTTTATTTGATCCTCACCTATGAGGTAAGCATTACTAATTTTACTATCACACAGGATGGAAATAGCTGAGCCAGAACTCAGATCTAGATAGTTTGGTTCCAGAGCCTAACACCCCAAAACCTTTGCTAACAGCCTCCAATGAGATGTGGAGGTAAACCTCATTATTGTGCTTCTGATTGCCACCAGCTATTTGAGACCACATTACCTGCCAGTTTCCTCAGGCATGTGGAAAACTGAATTTCGAGAAAGGCATCAAAAAGGTAAAAATAGATAAATAACTATTGAGAGATTTGTTTGTTTGACTAGTCTTATTGAAAGTGAATTGCCAAAGGGATAAGACAGCACTTGTCTCAAGAATATTCTCAGATCAAAGTAGGTTAGAGTAAAGGTATCAAGGTCCACAGTGTTCAGGGGTGAGTATTTGGGGGATATTGGCAAGTAAGCCAGAAGGAACTTGGGCCAGAGGCTGCTGTATCCTCCTTTTCCTTTGAGTCTCCCCCACCCACTATTGGTAGAGATGCAATGCAAAATAACAGTTAAAACTGGGAGTTTTTGGTCATTGAGCCTAGGTTCTCAAGCAGATCCTGCAACTTAGCATCTATGTGACTTTAAGCAAGACATTTAAACTCCCACAGCCTCAATGTACAGAGCAGTGACATTTAAACAATGATACTATCTACCTCACAGAGTTATTGATGATAAAATCATTCATGGGGCACACTAAGCACACTTTCTGGAACCTACTGCGTGTTTTTAAATCATGGTTATCTCCCCCATGATGCCAGTGTTCTGGTATTTATGGTTTTATCTGGTTGCCTAGTGCCCATCCTCTTTTCCTAATAATGTCACATTCTTATTTCAAGAAAACATTCTGTTCCTCCGAGCCCCTGGTATGGATGCAATGTCAGCATCCCAGGTACTTTCACTGGGGATGTTGAATCCTGAGTGGATGGTGCAAGGCAGATACATGCTAATCAAAGGGCTGCTTGTGGGAGAATGCTGCCATACTTCTTTCTTCCTGGGCCTCCAGAACTTTCCTTAGTTACTCTCTATTCCCAAGGCTGGTTCTAAGGTCTCTTCCACCACAATGAATTCCTTGTTAGCTTGTAACCAATAACCCTTATGATGAGGCACCTGTATGTGATAGTGGTACATTTGATATTCATTCATATGTTATACATTCATTTGATTCAGCATGATTTGTACATGTTTTCAAGAATTCCACTCATGTCGTCATTTATTCAAACCCAGTTTTAGCTCTGCCATTTACTGAGCTGTGTGGCTCCAGGCAAAGTAACCTAAACCTCAGCTTCTTTCTCTAAAATATGGACAATTAGACCAGCCCTGAATGGTTGCTTGCAGGATTTCCAGCTATATGAATATATGTAATTTTTAAATACCATGACAATAGTATTAACTTGAGCTTCCATACGTTTGGGAGAGAAAAGTCTTTTATTTTTTTATTTATTTTTTTTTTTTTAGAAAAACAATGCCATGAAGAAGAAAGAATTAATGTTTAGTTTCTTTTTCTCAAGCATAGGACTATGTAGCAAAGCTTTTTTTCTTTCCCCCCTCTTTATCACCTCAAAAATCAAGCTGAAAGACTCCTCAGAGACATCTTCCCTTCTGTTTATGGCATCAAATCCTATGATGTGCTGCCCTGTCGGAGAAAATAGGATGACAATGAAGACACCTCTGGGTCCGCCAGGCCTGTGAGAATAAAGGAAGAATGAGGTGCAGGGGGAAGCCAGCCATCAGACCTGTGATTTTTTTCCCTAATGGGCTTTTGCTTTGGAGAAGGGACAGGGGGTGTTGAGGAGGAAGGATAATATCACAGGTGAGGGATTCTTGACTCCACTTCCACGGTTGGTACCTGGGAAGGTCATGTTGTGGGATTCCCTGTACAACCTTGGGAACAGACCATGACAGTGCAGTTGGTGTTGCATCAAAATCACAGGGAGACCTTGAAGCTAATTGTATCTGCACAAAAGAAACCCCTGGCCTGGGCACCACACTTCATTTAGAGAGATCAGCACACCACCACCATTCACAAAAAAATTAATTTACTCAAGACCACATAGGCTCCTTCACTACTTGGGATCCAGTTCTGAGTGCTGACATATTTCCCTCTATAAATTTAAACACCTGTCCTTACGACTAATACTAGTCAGTCCCTGGGGAAATGCTTCTCTGCATTTCTAGAACAAAAGGCTACCAATCCAAATGCCATGAAGGATAGTAAGTTGTGCTGTTACTGAAACATTACAAGAAAAATGACTTAATTTACATTGCTTATTACTTAACTTACCAAGTCCTCTTCTAAAAGAGCCTAATACAATATATGATGACATAAGGTAGCCCCTGTTGCCCATTTTCTTTTCATTCCAAGTCATGGGTCTATAGGTTCTAATGCATTAGTTAAGTATTTATAATAGTTGCATAAAGGAGATAAGGGATATTTTGCAATATTAAGTAATTAATATTGCTCTTCAATTTGTATTCATGTCAATGTAGAAATAATATCCATGAATTGTGACATCAATTCTTCATATTGTTTTAAGGATCTAGGTGTTGCTTTAAGAGATGATAAAAATAATTATGTAAGTGATTGGGATATATATATATATATATATATATATATATATACTGAAATTATATATATATATATATATATACTGAATATATATATATATATATATACTGAAATTAAAATAATTTGGAGTATTTCTACAATAATAATATCTTACATGACTACCTTATTACAGAATCTGAACATAATATATAAAATTCATGGTTTATTTCTGAATTTAGGAACTACTTTAAGAATTTTAATACCAGTTGCTATTGCCTCAGCAGGGCAAGGTTTGATTGATAAAAATAAATCTCAGAGCTATAATGATTCAAGAAAGCTTATCTAATTTATCAATTGTCAAAAGAACAAAAATTATGTGAAAATTGTTCGTAAAACATATTTTGTAATTTTGATTAAATTAAAGTAAGGAAAATAAATTTTATTGAATAAGTTTGTAGTAACTTATAAATCATATAGCTCCTTATTGTATGAATCACTTAAATATCACTAGTCCATGATATAGGACACCCAAAGATATCCAATGTAAACAAACCCAGGTATTTTTGATACATTGTCAACTTTTAGTCATCTTAAAATGTATTTACTAGGGTTCTTTTCATTGTGTCATTATGCAAGTATATTTGTCAAGGTGGGAGCACAAGATGTTACTTAATAGTTTGATTACTGACTTATAAAATATAAATATTTAGATAAACATACATATTTACACATTTAGGCATGTGGTCCTCCATCTGTCCCCTTGCCCTCAGTCCTATAAAGGTGGGGGGTGTGCCTGCTTGAAGCTTACCCCTCCCCAGCGGTGTTCAGTTTTTGTGCAGCAGGGATACTGAGTTGATTAGGACAGGACTGGTGGAGTCTTCTAGGTAAGAGCAGGTAGAAGAAGGACAGAGGGGCAACTATAGGGTCTGCAGCCAAGCAGATGATGCAGGAGGTAACAAATCAGTAAGAAGGAGGTTGCCAGTATTCCCAAGGAGCATTGCATGAGTCAAATAATGGCCTACCAGTTCCCCATATATTAATGCCAGAAGGGAAAGAAGCTACCAGACAGATGGGGTCTAGAAAATCATGAAACTGCCAGCCCAAAAACTCTGTCTTAAGTTGCAAAAAGCTACTCTCCTCCTCCTGTACACTGAGACAGCATCTTGTAAAATTTCAGGAAGAGGTGAAAAAAATTAGAGACTGAATATTACCTATAAGGACTATTTAAATGTGTTAAGGATACATGGAATGTTTCCATCTAGCATAAAGGTACTCAAGAGGAAAAATAGAAAAATTATATAGAAAGTGAGAAGTCACAAAACATTATGTAGGAATTAGAAAAGATGCTTATGAAAGCTATATGACAACATGAAGAAAGATTTATTATCATGATAAATGCAAAGAAAAGTTATTCCAACTTCAATTCCAATTGAGATATTGTCAATTATGATAAAGATAATCATTGGAAAAATCTAGAGGAAATACATAAAAATTTTCAGTGGTTAGTTAGGGTTTGGCAACTCTGCACATTAGTTAAGATTCTTTGGGTTGCAAGCAGCCAAAACTTTTTCTTCTAGTGTAAAGAAAAGGGCAATACTGTGGAAGGAATCTCTGAATTTAGAAGGAAATTTGGAACCCAAGGACAGCTGACCCAGTAGGATTCCAGCCTGGAAATGTGTCCGGATAAACCCAAGATAACCTCCATACCGCAGCCCCATTGACCTGTACCACTGCAATGGTGAGCTCAGGCATGTCTCGAATCCTGCTACAAAGCCCTGGGCTATAGGATCTGCTTGGTCTCACTTGGATTAAGCATCCATCTAGAGTCCAGGCAGCAGTGTCCAGAGCAGCAGAATGAGCTACCAAGTACAGGGCTACTGGGCTGCACACACTTGTGGCTGAGAGGTTATTTGTGGGAAGAGAATGTGGTAGGCAGATAAACATGTCCTCTACCCTCCAAATTATCAACTATGCCACAGTGTATTTTTAACCCTGCTTTCTGTTTTGTGCCTTCCTGTGTAGTGTGGGGATAAGAGCATGAAATCAAGAGCCAAATGTTCAGGTTTGACTCCTAGCTTGGCTACTTACTGGATGTGTAATTTGGGGCAAGGAACTTCACCTCTCTTGTGCCCCTATTTCCTTATATGTAGATGATAATGGTGCAGGTTTCCCTCACTATCTGAAAGTAGAGGCTTCCAATGAAATGTTCCATAAACAGAAATGGTATGAAGTGAAAAAGCAATTATCATTAATTTATATAAAAAAATATTTAAGCCTTCCTAGACCAAAAGGAAATAACCTTTTGTAGGATTTTCTGATACCTTAAGACACATCTTTAAAAAAAAATTTATTTATTTTGAGAGAGACAGAGCATGAGCAGAGAGGGGCAGAGAGAGAGAGACATACAGAATCCGAAGCAGGCTCCAGGCTCCGAGTACAGAGCCTGACTAGAGCCTGACTAGAGCCTGACGTAGGGCTCGAACCCACGAACTGTGAGATCATGACCCAAGCTGAAGTCGAATGTTTACCCAACTGAGCCACCCAGGCACCCCTTAAAGAGGTTGCTGCCTGTTTTCTCCTCTAGGATTTTGATTGTTTCCTGTCTCACATTTAGGTCTTTCACCCATTTTGAATTTATTTTTGTGTATGGTGTAATAAAGTCGTCCAGTTTCATTCTTCTGCATGTCGCTGTCCAGTTTTCCCAACACTATTTGCTGAAGAGGCTATCTTTTTTCCATTGGATTTTCATTCCTGTTTTATCAAAGATTAGTTGACCATACATTTGTGGGTCCACTTCTGTGTTCTCTATTCTGTTCCATTGATCTTTGCATCTGTTTTTGTGCCAGTACCATATTGTCTTGATGATTACAGCTTTGTGATACAACTTGAAGTCTGGAATTGTGATGCCTCCAGCATTTTTGTTTTTTTATTTTGTTTTGTTTTTTGTTTCTAATGTTTATTTTGAGAAAGACGGGTGGGGAGGGGCAGAGAGAGACACACACACAGAATCCAAAGCAGTCTCCAGGCTTTAAACTGTCCGCACAGAGCCCGATGTGGGGCTCAAACTCAAAAGCTGTGAGATCATGACCTGAGCCAAAGTCAGACACTTAACCAACTGAGCCATCCAGGTGCCTCATCAGCTTTGGTTTTTTCAACACTACTGTGGCTATTTGGGGTCTTTTCTGGTTTCATGCAAATGGTAGAATTGTTTGTTCTAGCTCTGTGAAGAATGCTGATGTTATTTTGATAGGGATTGCATTGAATGTGTAGATTATTTTGAGTAGAATGAATGGGATAACCAAGAAATTAAAGAGGAAATTAATAAGTACATGGAAACCAATGAAAATGAAAACACAACAGTCCAAAAACCTTTGGGATGCAGCAAAGGCAGTTATAAGAGGGAAGTATATAGAATCCAGGTTTTCCTAAAGAAAGAAGAAATGTCTCAGATACACAACCTAACCTTATACCTAAAGTAGCTGGAAAAAGAACAGTAGGTAAAGCCCAAAACCAGCAGAAGAAAGGAAATAAAGATTAGAGCAGAAATCAGTTATATAAAAAACAAAAACAAAAACAAAAAACAGTGGAGCAGATCAACGAGACTAGGAGCCGGTTCTTTGAAAGAACTAACAAAATTGATAAGCCCCTAGCCAGATTTATCAAAAAACAAGAGGAAAGTACCCAAATTAAAACAACAACAACAGCAACAACAACAACACGAATCACAAAGAGGAGAGATCACAACCAACACTGCAGAAATACAAACAATAACAAGACAATAGTATGAGCAATTTTATGGCAACAAATTGGGCAATCTGGAAAAAATGGACAAATTCCTAGAAACATACAACCTACCAAAACTGAAACAGGAAGAAATAGAAAATGTGAATGGACCCATAAGCAGTAAAGAAATTTAATGAGTAATCAAAAATCCCCCAACAAACAAGAGTCCAGGGCCAGGTGGCTTCCCAGGGGAATTCTACCAAACATTTAAAGAAGAGTTAATACCTATTCTTTTGAAACTGTTCCAAAAAATATAAATAGAAGAACAACTTCCAAACTCATTCTACAAGGCCAACATTACCTTGATTGCAAAACCAAAGACACCCTAAAAAGGAGAATTACAGACCAATTTCCCTGATGAACATGGATACAAAAATTCTCAACAGGATACTAGCAAATTGCATCCAACAATACATTAAAAGAATTATTCACCATGGTCAAGTGGGATTTATTCCTGGGCTGCAGGGCTGGTTCAATATTTGCAAATCAATCAATGTGATACATCACATTAATAAAAGAAAGGATAAGAACCATGTGATCCTCTCAATAGATGCAGAAAAACCATTTGAAAGAATACAGCATCCTTTCTTGATAAAAACTCTCAACAAAGTAGGGATAGAAGGAACATATATCAACATCATAAAAGCCATATACAAAAGACCCACAGCTAATACCATCCTCAATAGGGAAAACCTGGGAGCTTTCCCCCTAAGGTCAGGAACATGACAGAGATGTCCACTCTCACCACGGTTGTTCAATATAGTACTAGAAATTGGCCTTGGCAATCAGACAACAAAAGGAAATAAAAGACATACAAATTGGCAAGAAAGAAATCAAACTTCCACTGTTTACAGATGACATGGTACTCTACGTGGAAAACCTGAAAGATTCCACCAAAAAACTGCTAGAACTGATACGTGAATTCAGCAAAGTCATAGGATATAAAATCAATGCACAGAAATCAGTTGCATTTCTATAAACCAATAATGAAGCACCAGAAAGAGAAATCGAAGAATTGATCCCAATTACAATTGCACCATAAGATACCTAGGAATAAACCTAACGAAAGACATAAAAGATCTGTACACTGAAAACTACGGAAAGCTTATGAAAGAAATTGAAGAAGACATAAAGAAATGGAAAAACATTCCATGCTCATGGATTGGATAAGCTTTCTGTTTTGATTCGCAAGCTAGATGCATCAGAGAAGTTGATTTGAAGTCCTTCAAAGAGACTACTTTCTATGAGATAGTAGATGTTCTGAAGAAAAGAAGCATAAGGATCTGGGAGCCCTAGCCCTCTGTACCCCATAAGCCTAGGCTGAGCTCCAGAGACTCCAGAGATGATTGTAAGGGCTAGTGCAAAGAAGACTGGTCTGGCCAAATGGCCAAAAGGAACTGGAAAATTCTGCAGCCCTGCAAACAGTATGGGAGCCCATAAGGAAGTTATTTGCCTGGCCAAGTGCCTGAGATATTGTATTCAAGGAACTCAGGCAGCCTTGAGGCAGATAGGAGCTAATGCTGGGGTTGGAAATACATAAAATGGTGCAGATCTTGTTACCACCACTGTCTTAATCAAATGACCTTGAATAATTCACCATTTGAGCTTTGGTTTTCTCATCTGTAAAATGAGAATAACTTGAACTATAAAGAATATTAAAGAAGATATTGTATGTGAAAAGGCGGGCCTACGCCGGGCCTACTCCATCTTGTTCTGTGTCCTTCACCTTGACCACGCCTCCTCCCCTTGAGTAACCTCCCGCTCACCTGCCTAACAGGACTCGGACCCTTCCCCAGCCAATCAGCTGAGGCCATGGCCATTACCTCACCAACTGCCCCTAGGCCCCAATAAAACCTTTGTCCTTTCGAAACTCACTCTCTCTCCGGTATCTCACCGCTGGGTCAGTGCAGGTAGGGGATTGAGCTCGAGCTAGCTCGAATAAAGGCTCTTTTGCTTTTACATCGGACTCGGCTCCCTGGCGGTCTTTGGGGATCATGAATTCTGGGCATAACAGTATGCAAAGGTTACTAACACATAGCAGAGGCTGAATAAAGGCTGGCTCTTACGTGTTCCTAGAACAAAATATTAACCACTCGTGATTCCCAATTTCCATTCTTGAAATGTAATCTAAGGAAATAACTGTGGCTATTTACAAAGATTTGGAAGTATGGAAGATTAATTACAGAGATATTTGGGAAAGCGAAAACCCAGAAAAATATTTAAATGCCCAACCATGCAGAGGTGGTCAAATAAGTTTTGTTGTACTCATCAGTAGTATTAAGTAAAAAGTGCTCAATGTCAAGAGCCTATGTTTTTGAAAATACTGTTAAACGAAGAAAGCAGACTGCAAAACAATATGGAGAGCATATCATTCTTACAAAAATGTTACCTATGTGAGTTTTGTTTCTCTTCAAGGACCCCTGTCTGGATCCTGTCCCAAGCCCAACACATTGCCCCTTTACCAAAATTAGGAAGCTGCCCAGACACATCTGTACCCCACAAGTACATATGCTTCCTGGGCACACCTCTGTCCTATTGCTGAGATTGATCTGTGGACAAGTCCGTGTCTCCCGCTGGAGGACAGGACCACCCTAACATTTGTGGCACTCAGGACAAAAATATAGGTGCAAATATAGATACCATATAAGGTACTCTAAATATTCAGGCTCTTAGTGTCAACCTTGACAGTTTTATTTTCTTTTTTGTAATGCAAGTGTCTGGCCTAAGCTTTGATTGCTGAGGCATCCATTTCAAAGAGGCATCCACTTGAAAGAAGGCTATTTTGAATATACACATTGCCCTGCCACACATCTAGATAAAGAGCCAGGCCACCTCCCCTCGCTGCATTTCCTTCATTTTAGAGATCCTGGTTGATTTGGATAACTGACCTTTTGAGCCACTTGCTTTTTCTCTTCTTGTGCTTTAAATTCCTGCTCTTCCCCAAAAACTTAACTAATAGCCTACTATTGACTGGAAGCCTTACCAATAATACAAACAATTAATAGATATTTTATTGCATGATATGTGTAATGTATATTGTATTTTTACAATAAAGTAGACTAGAGAAAATAAAATGCTATTAAGAAAGATCACAAAGAAAATACATTTATGGAAAAAAAATTCCTGCTCTTACATTATAAATTCACCAGTGAAGAGTGAGATCCTTAATTCCCAAGCCCCCAAACCTTAACCCCCCAAAAAAGCAGAACCCCAGGCATCTGTTCTCTCTCTCTCTCTCTCTCTCTCTCTCTCTCTCTTTCTCTCTCTCTCTCTCTCCACCTTGACCTCAAGGTGTGGCCCCCCAGTGTGTAATTCCCAGGCCCGTGAATAATAAGACTCTACTTTTTTCAAAGTTCCCTGATGGTTATGGCTGAGGGCATCTTGCAATCATAATAGGAACCACAAAGGCCGGTCCAACCACAATATCGGTTATTGATAGGCTGATACCGGTACAAAACAAGGCTACAGAAAAACCCTGAAAACTGTTAAATAAAATGTGTCTCCCCTATCTTGACAAATATACCTTCATAACTAAAGTATCCATCATGGACAATAACACTGGAATAACGTACATTACAGTGTTCGCAGTAGCTCTCTCTAGATAGTGGGGCTGGGAGCGGTGTATTGGTCCCACAATTGCCATATTGTGTGAGGAACTTGACACTCAAGAGGTCACATGGCCATTGTGCAAAACAGTGTGGTGACTCCTTGAAACCTTTAAAATAGAATGACCATATGATCCAGCAATTCTACTCCTAGGTATATACCCAAAAGAATTGATAGCAGGGACTCAAATACATACTCGTACACCAATATTCCTAACAGCACTCTTTATAATAGGCAAAAGGTGGTAGTAACCCAATGTCCATCGAGAGGTGAATGGTAAAAAAAATGTGTGTGTGTGTGTGTGTGTGTGTGTGTGTGTGTGTGTGTATTCATACACACAAACACACAATGGGACTTTTCTCCACCTTAAAAAGAAATGAAATTTGGAATGAAATTTTGAAATGAAAACAAGGGTGAATTTTGAGAGCATTATGCTAAGTGAGATAAGCCAGACACAAAAGGATAAATGCTACATGCTTGCAGTTATATGAGGTATGGAGAGTAAGCAAGTTCACGGAGACTGAAATAGAAGAGAGCTTACCAGAGGCTGGGGGGAGGAGGAATGGGAATTATTGCTGAATGGGCACAGTTTCTTTTTGGGATGATGCAAAAATTCTGGAAATGGATAGTCATGATGTGGTTGTACCACACTGTCAATGTCCTTAACATGGCTGAACTATAATATATCCTTAAAACTTGTTAAAGAGATGACTTTTATATTAGGTATATTTTACCACAATAAAAATAGAGAGTTTAGAAAAGGGTCTACTCAGGGGTGCCCAGGTGGCTCAATCAGTTAAGTGTCCAACTTCAGCTCAGGTCATGATCTCACAGTTCGTGGGTTCAAGCCCCACATCAGGGTCTGTGCTGACAACTCAGAGCCTGGAACCTGCTTTGGATTCTGTGTCTTCCTCTCTCTGTGCCTCCCGTTTGCGCTCTCTCTCTCTCTCTCAAAAATAAATAAATGTTTAAAACATTAAAAAGAAAAGAAAAGGGTCTACTCAGATTTTTCAGAAGTTTTCTTATTTGGAAAGAAAAATCTGATGGTGAAGCTCGAGAAAACTTGTATTTGGGTAAATGTTGGAGGCAGAACCAATGTGAGGAGGTAAAGGGTATATCTGATGTAAGGAGGAGGCTTTGGACTGAGGCCAGCCAGAACAGAGTGTGACGGAAGGAGAGGGTATGCAGGGCATCGTGGAGGAGGACATAACTGCTGACAGATCTGTGTGGGGAATAACGCTCTGTTCTCCAGCGTCAGCCAGGGCCACCGTGTTCTCGGCACAAATGGAACCACAAGTTCTTTTTGCAGGCTGCGCAAGCATGATGGACCTGGAATTAAAACTTCTAAAACCTTAACCGAAAGTTAGAAGGAGAAACTAATAGCGAAAGACATGGGACTGGGCAATTTTAGATAAATTGAGGGGAAAACGGGGAGTGAGAAAAGTTCATGGTGGTAGCTTTTTCCAAACAGTAGCTTTTTCCAACAGCTACGAGAACAACGTAGGAAATTTGGTTCAAGCATTCCGAAATTCTGAGGTCCAGCAACAGGATGTGTTTGTTTAGAGATTGCTTCATCAAGCCACAGCGTATACCACAACCTTAGCCCCAGGGGAGACAAGGTATATTTAATCTTGCTGGTCTGTTAACACATATTTGTTAACTATTTCACCTCCAGGACTGAAACATTTTTAAACATCTATATTAGCTAGTTGGCTAGTGATTGCTTTACATATCTGGTCCCTGGGCTCTTTCTCTTATGTTGAGTAACTTAATAAGTTTCTCACATTTTTGGGGCACCTGGGTGGCTCAGTTGGTTAAGCGTCTGACTTCGGCTCAGGTCATGATCTCGTGGTCCGTGAGTTCGAGCCCCGCATCAGGCTCTGTGCTGACCGCTCAGAGCCTGGAGCCTGTTTCAGATTCTGTGTCTCCCTCTCTCTGACCCTCCCTCGTTCATGCTCTGTCTCTCTCTGTCTCAAAAATAAACATAAAAAAAAATAAAAAAAAAATAAGTTTCTCACATTTTTAACAATTCTTCGCATCACTGAATATAAATGCTGACTCTATAAATTAGCATGTTGATGATGTAATCAATGCAACGATCTAACATATGTTAGTTACCAGGCATAATGCTAAGCATTTTACAGGCACTGCATCGTGTAATACCATACTTCTGAAAAGTCTGCACTCTCATTTCTGGTTTACTGATTAGAAAACATTTTGAGACTCTGATTGGTTAGGCAACAAAATCTGAACCCATCTTGAGCCACCCTCAGTTACGCCAGTGGCCTTCTCCAAGTAATTACTAAATTGTTGGCATGTTTCCGACAACTTTGAATGTCATTTCAACTGAACTTCATGGATAAGGGTCAAAATTTGTCCTTGTATGTAAAATATTGTCATGGAACAGGCAACTTCTGAAATGGCCACTAGGCCTTAAATATTTACTAGCTGGACCTTTCAGCAAATGTTTGCTAACCCTACGTTTTCCTTTCTCACCTGCCCATAGAAAGCTGACATTCTCCATTCCCAATAAAAAAAGGCTTGTTAGACATCGGGGACCAAGTTATAGGAAAGGGGTTATGGAGGTGGCAGAGGGTTCTGTTGTGGGCATTTGGGAACCTCATAGAACATTTAATGTTCCCTTTTAACATTCACTCCTTTAGGGAGGAAGAGCGTGGGTTTCAGTCATTCATACATGGTGTCAAAATCTGCCTCTGCCCCTTCTTTCTGGATGAACTGAAGGAAGTTGCTCGGTATCTCTGAGCTGTGGTGCCTTCAAAATGAGGATGGTAACAGCCTCATGAGGGTTACTTGGTGGGTATGTGTCAAGTGCAGTCTTCAGTCCCTGAACACTCTCCCTTTACTTACCTTGTCAGAGCTTTGCCTCGAAGAGCTCAGACTGAAGCATCCATCCCACAAAGTGCTTCTGCTGCATGATTCCCAGAAGCTGCTGACCTCATGCAAATTCCTGGCCAGAAGCATCCCATAGTCCCCGAAGGTGAGGCAGTGGTGGGAGGTCGGGGTGTTGAAGTGCGATATTGAGGGTCAGAAAGTAGCAGGCTTGTAATTCTGGTCCTTCCCCACTGCCTTTCTGCAGAGGGTTGGAGCTGCTAAGAGGATGGAGGGGGAGGCCCATCTAGACCTAATGCTGCTTCTCAGCGCATTCTGCCAGTTCTGTCATTCACCTGGGGAGGCAGCGGAGGATGACGGCTAAGGGCATGGGTTTTGGAGCCAGACTGAATGGATATGCATCCCAAGTCTGCCACTTTCCGATTGGGTGGTTTTGGGTGTGTTACTTTACCTTCCTGTGCCTTGCTCTCTTCCCATGTGAAATGGGAATAAAATTAGCACCTTCCTCTTAAAGTTGTTATGAGCACTACAGTCTGTAGGATATAAGTACTAAGAGCCTAGCAAATGCCTACTCAGCGCACACTGGCTGTTCATGATCATGAAGATGCCTATGAGTTCTTCCACCTGCTTGCTGGTAACTTCACTTCCATCAGTGTGGTCCTGGAGACATGACTCATCTGTCCTGTCACTGACTTGGTCCCAGGACCCTCTCCTGACCTCTGTGTCTCCCTCACTCGTCACATCCAGGCCCCCATGTCTGAGGATGCCAGTGCTACCTTCCCAACCCCTCCTAATCCCTTCTGCTCCTCCAGGCATATGGCTCTGTTTATCACATCAGCCATGGAAATCCCTTCAACTTGGATGTGCTGGTGGACTCCTGGCCTGAGTATCAGATGGTCATCATCCAGCCTCAGAAACAGGTAGATGCACAAACCAGGACAGGTGGGACTGGTCAGCATCAAAAGGCTGGAGGAGCCAACCCCAGCTCAGACTCACCATGGCTGCTTGTAGCGTTGAAGAGAAGTTGGAGTGTCTTAAAGACAATTCATCAATGCTTGGTACCTTGGATGAGTGCCACATCCCCATGCTTCCTGTCATGGCATAGAACTCATCTAGGCAACGGTAGGATGTGAGGAGAAGAAGGAGGAAGAGAAGGAGGAGGAGGAGGAGGAGGAGGAGGAAGAGGAGGAGGAGGAGGAGGAGGAGGAGGAGACCGGCACTGGAAGGTCACCTCTAATCTGATGGAAATTTGGGACTTACTGAGTAGCAGGTGTCAGTGACAGGGGCTGAGACAAGGCCAATCCAAAGGGAAAGGTGGATGTCCAGGATATCAGAACAGTGACTTGGAAACAAACACCAGGCAGAAGTCCACTACTAAAAACCGTCTCTCAGAAGCCAGAGACAAGACTCAGAATGACTGGTGTCAACTATGTGGAGACACTTCTCGTGTTAGTGGGTCTCATCCTCAGGACAACCTTGAGAAGTGAGCCTTAATATCTCTAATTTAGAAAGAGAAAACAATGCCAAGGGAGAGGGTGTCAAGTCACATGGCTGCGGGAGGCCATGTGTTAAAGCATCCTCTTTGGCTTTGTCTAGTGTGACCTGAATTCAAATTTGAATGCCGATTTTACTAGGTCTGCGACCACAGGTGCAAATTTTTCTGAGCCTCAATTTCATCCTCTATAAAATGGAGATAGTAATTTCTTCACAGAATTGACTAGTTTAAGTGAGAGACCGTATATCAAAAACTTAAGTCTATAGCGTATGCTGGTAAATATTGTTATTGGTACTGGCTGAGGACCCACAAGGAGCAAATCATTACACTGATGTGCAAACCTACATCGGCTTTTGTCTGAAAGCCTCTGAACTTCCCCAGACATGCAGTCAGTGAACTGACATTTCAAGGCCAGCTGACTTTATTGTGGGTGCAGAAGTTGGGCCCCCAAATATTAATAATCTAAGCCAGGTCGAGCTGACCTTGCAGACCAGGTTGGGCCTGGGATGCCGAAGGCAATGAAACTGTCCCAGCTTGAGGACCCCAGGGAAGCAGACTGGATCAGGTGTTCTCCGCATCCTCTTTGCTACTTCTTTCCCTAGGGCTGTGCCTTTGGTCTCCTGCTTCCTGACAGTCTGGGTTTGGAGACTGACACTCAGTTTAGTACATTCCATAGCCCAATTCCTTCAGAGTGTGAAGGGCTCCTATTCGTTTTTATTTCAATAATTTCATATTTGGGATGTGTATTAGAGCAATAGAACTATGGCATCAAACCCATGCTTTCACATCTACATTGCTCTGAGCGAGGCCAGTTTTTAAAAAATGAGTCAATAAATAAAAATACTAAATATGTGCGAGTGCCATGATACACACATGTGACAAAAATTGGGAGGATTCTAAGAAAATACAATTTATTTTGAAATCCATTTGCCTAGCCTAATTCCATGACATATGATGTTCCTTTTGGTATTAAAAGTCAACCCAATTGTCATGAGATTATGACCAATTTTTTATTTTTATTTATTATTTTTTTAATGTTTTATTTATTTTTTGAGAGCGACAGACAGAGTGTGAGTGGGGGAGGGGCAGAGAGAGAGGGAGACACAGAATCCCAAGCAGGCTCCAGGCTCTGAGCTGTCAGTGCAGAGCCCCACACGGGGCTCGAACTCATGAACCAGAGATCGTGACCTGACTGGAGCCGAAGTCGAATGCTTAACTGACTGAGCCACCCAGGTGCCCCGAGACCATCTTTCTTTATTCACTGGGCCAAATTCCTTTTACTTTATGGTGTTCTAAAAATTCAAATTTACATACAGAGGCACCTGGGTGGCTCAGTCGGTTAAGCATCAGACTTCGGCTCAGGTCATGATCTTGTGGTCCGTGAGTTTGAGCCCCGCATCAGGCTCTGTGCTGACAGCTCAGAGCCTGGAGCCTGCTTTGGATTCTGTGTCTCCCTCTCTCTCTGTGCCCCTCTTCTGATCATACTCTGTCTCTCTGTCTCTCTCTCTCTCAAAAATAAATAAACATTGAAAAAAAATTACATGCAGATACTTTACTCAGACTATCAGAGGGCGTGTCCCACAAATGTTAATGGTGTTATCCAAAAGAAGATCAAAATCCTGTTAAACACTGAAGTACTTAAGGATGAAATCATCCATTGGAGGGTCCAGATGAAACCAGGTTGGTCCTAGGTTGCTAATCACTGAAGCTGAGTCATGGGTTCATGGGGGTTTATTACACTTTTTTATTTTTGTCTCACTTCCACATTTTCTATTACAAAATGTAAAAAAAAAAAAAAAAAAAAATTAAATAAAAGAACCAAAAAATCTGTTAACTTCCTCACCACTTTGGAACAGTAGCCAGAAGAGCAGAACTAACCCTGGGCCAGTCCTCCCTCTAAGTTGGCCACTCACTTACTAGTTGACCCTGGGAATCTTTCCACTACACAATCTTGTTACTGACCTTCCTTCAGTCTTTCATTTGAAAAACAGGGGGTCCTCGCCACATCTGAATCCAGTGAGATGCTAATTTAAGCTACAGGTTTTGAAGTCTTCCCCAGATGTAATGACTAAGAAGCTTTAGAGAGGCGGGATGCAGCAGAATTTCAGGTAGATAAGGTTCCAATTTTTCCTTTGTTAATCTTTTTTTTAAGTTTATTTATTTATTCTGAGAGAGAGAGAGGGACAGGGAGGAGGGAGAGAGAGAGAGAGAGAGAGAGAGAGAGAATCCCAAGCAGGTTCCATGCTGTCATTGCAGAGCTGGATGCAGGGCTCAGTCTCACAAACCGTGAAATCATGACCTGAGCCGAAACCTAGAGTCGCATGCTTAACCCACTGACCCACCCAGGTGCCCCACTTTTGTTAATCTTTAATCACAAAGATAATATATGCTGATTATACAAGAGGGACAATCCTGTGTTGCTTTAAGAAGCTACTCTGACCTCTTCTCTTCCCCTCCTTTCCTACGCCCCGAGGTAATCAGTGCCCTACCTCATTCCAGCACACATGGGGGTATTGTTATCTCTTCTGCCAAAACTTTCTGGTTTGTATTTAACTCAGCATGCACATCCCTCCAAGTCAATCAATGTAACAGTAATTCTTTTTAATAACTACGTAATATTCTGAAGAGTGAATGCACTGTCATTAAGTCAGCCATCCTATTGCTTCAAATTGCTCATGGTTCTTTGCCACTACAAACTGTGTTTCAACAAACACCCTTGTACCTGTATCTTTACATCTTGAAAATCATTTCCTCAGTAGAACTGATTCCTGAAAGTGGTCAAAAGGTATGTGTATTTCAAAGTCTAGTAAGTGCTTCCTGATTACTTTCCCAAAAGATTGCTGCTCTTTAATTTTGTTAACTGTGACTAGAAGAACTGCTTCCCCAGCACTGGATGTTACCCTCTTTTTAATTTAGGCCAAATTCGTGGATGAAAAATAGCATGTTATCATAGACTTAATTTGCATTTCCCTAATGAGATCGGACATATTCTCATATGTTTATCAGTCATTTGGGGGTTACTTCTGAATTGTCTGTTCATATCTTTTGAGCACTTTTACACTGAGTTTTTGTGTCTTTCTTAAAATTCTGTAAGAATTTTTAAAAGTTAAGGGTACTAACATTTAACGGTGTATGCCACAAATTATTTCCTAATATATCATTATTTTTATTTTATCAATGGGGCTTTTCATTCCAAACTTTGTGAATTTTCATGTCATCAAATACACTTTCCTTTCCGCTATGAGTTCTGAGGTATTTTTTTTTTAATGAATAGGCTTTTTCCTACTCTAAAGTTATACAAATATTTAAAATGTTTTTCTTACTGTAGGCTTCTTTTTACATCTTATGTTCCAATCTTTATTTCATCCAGAATATATTTTTGAATAGCATTAATTAAGTTTCTGCTACATCTTTCTTCCATATGGCTAACTAATGATGCTAGTACTATGTATTAAATAAATCATCCCACTGAAACTTAAATATCTCTTTTTCCCTATAACAGATTTGTATATTTTGTATCTATTCCTGTATTGGAGTTTAATCTTTTGTTATGCTGTGTCAGTGGCTTTATGGTAAGTTGTAATATCTCATCAAGGACATCTCTTTTCACCATTCTTTTCCTTTATTTTCTTTTTTTTTCTTATGGATTTATGTTCTGTGTGAACTTAAATTGAGTTTTCCAGTTTCCCACCAACTATTCCAACTACCTACTGCAATTGTCCTTGGCACTGGACTCACTTATTAAAATAATTTTGGGAGGATTCAGATTTTCATGACACTAAATCTTTTCGTCTAGAAACATGACATGTATTTCAATTTTCTGTTTCTGTTTTAATACCATTTGGCAAAATTTAGTGTTTTCCTACAGCAAGCCAAATGAAATAAAACTCATTCGGGGCACCTGGGTGGCTCAGTCGGTTAAGCATCCAACTTCAGCTCAGGTCATGATCTCACAGGTGGTGAGTTTGAGCCCCGCACTGGGCTCTTCGCTGACAGCTCAGAGCCTGAGACTGCTTCAGATTCTGTGTCTCCCTGTCTCTGCCCCTCCCCTGCTCATGCTCTGTCGCTCTCTCCCTCTCAAAAATAAATAAACATTAAAAAAAAAACACATTCAGTTTACTCGGGTATTTTATGCTTGTCACAACTGTTGGTGAAATTATTTGCCTTTTCCATTTCTTTTTTTTTTTTTAATTTTTTTTTTTAATATATGAAATTTACTGTCAAATTGGTTTCCATACAACACCCAGTGCTCATTCCAAAAGGTGCCCTCCTCAATACCCATCACCCACCCTGCCCTCCCTCCCACCCCCCATCAACCCTCAGTTTGTTCTCAGTTTTTAACAGTCTCTTATGCTTTGGCTCTCTCCCACTCTAACCTCTTTTTTTTTTTTTTTCCTTCCCCTCCCCCATGGGTTTCTGTTACATTTCTCAGGATCCACATAAGAGTGAAACCATATGGTATCTGTCTTTCTCTGTGTGGCTTATTTCACTTAGCATCACACTCTCCAGTTCCATCCATGTTGCTACAAAAGGCCATATTTCATTTTTTCTCATTGCCACGTAGTATTCCATTGTGTATATAAACCACAATTTCTTTATCCATTCATCAGTTGATGGACATTTAGGCTCTTTCCATAATTTGGCTATTGTTGAGAGTGCTGCTATAAACATTGGGGTACAAGTGCCCCTATGCATCAGTACTCCTGTATCCCTTGGATAAATTCCTAGCAGTGCTATTGCTGGGTCATAGGGTAGGTCTATTTTTAATTTTCTGACGAACCTCCACACTGCTTTCCAGAGCGGCTGCACCAATTTGCATTCCCACCAACAGTGCAAGAGGGTTCCTGTTTCTCCACATCCTCTCCAGCATCTATAGTCTCCTGATTTCTTCATTTTGGCCACTCTGACTGGCGTGAGGTGGTATCTGAGTGTGGTTTTGATTTGTATTTCCCTGATAAGGAGCGACGTTGAACATCTTTTCATGTGCCTGTTGGCCATCCGGATGTCTTCTTTAGAGAAGTGTCTATTCATGTTTTCTGCCCATTTCTTCACTGGGTTATTTGTTTTTCGGGTGTGGAGTTTGATGAGCTCTTTATAGATTTTGGATACTAGCCCTTTGTCCGATGTGTCATTTGCAAATATCCTTTCCCATTCCGTAGGTTGCCTTTTAGTTTTGTTGGTTGTTTCCTTTGCTGTGCAGAAGCTTTTTATCTTCATAAGGTCCCAGTAATTCACTTTTGCTTTTAATTCCCTTGCCTTTGGGGATGTGTCGAGTAAGAGATTGTTACGGCTGAGGTCAGAGAGGTCTTTTCCTGCTTTCTCCTCTAAGGTTTTGATGGTTTCCTGTCTCACATTCAGGTCCTTTATCCATTTTGAGTTTATTTTTGTGACTGGTGTGAGAAAGTGGTCTAGTTTCAACCTTCTGCATGTTGCTGTCCAGTTCTCCCAGCACCATTTGTTAAAGAGACTGTCTTTTTTCCATTGGATGTTCTTTCCTGCTTTGTCAAAGATGAGTTGGCCATACGTTTGTGGGTCTAGTTCTGGGGTTTCTATTCTATTCCATTGGTCTATGTGTCTGTTTTTATGCCAATACCATGCTGTCTTGATGATGACAGCTTTGTAGTAGAGGCTAAAGTCTGGGATTGTGATGCCTCCTGCTTTGGTCTTCTTCTTCAAAATTACTTTGGCTATTCGGGGCCTTTTGTGGTTCCATATGAATTTTAGGATGGCTTGTTCTAGTTTTGAGAAGAATGCTGGTGCAATTTTGATTGGGATTGCATTGAATGTGTAGATAGCTTTGGGTAGTATTGACATTTTGACAATATTTATTCTTCCAATCCATGAGCAGGGAATGTCTTTCCATTTCTTTATATCTTCTTCAATTACCTGCATAAGCTTTCTATAGTTTTCAGCATACAGATCTTTTACATCTTTGGTTAGATTTATTCCTAGGTATTTTATGCTTCTTGGTGCAATTGTGAATGGGATCAGTTTCTTTATTTGTCTTTCTGTTGCTTCATTGTTAGTGTATAAGAATGCAACTGATTTCTGCACATTGATTTTGTATCCTGCAACTTTGCTGAATTCATGTATCAGTTCTAGCAGACTTTTGGTGGAGTCTATCGGATTTTCCATGTATAATATCATGTCATCTGCAAAAAGCGAAAGCTTGACTTCATCTTTGCCAATTTTGATGCTTTTGATTCCCTTTTTTTGTCTGATTGCTGATGCTAGAACTTCCAACACTATGTTAAACAACAGTGGTGAGAGTGGGCATCCCTGTCGTGTTCCTGATCTCAGGGAAAAAGCTCTCAGTTTTTCCCCGTTGAGGATGATGTTAGCTGTGGGCTTTTCATAAATGGCCTTTATGATCTTTAAGTATGTTCCTTCTATCCCGACTTTCTCAAGGGTTTTTATTAAGAAAGGGTGCTGGATTTTGTCAAAGGCCTTTTCTGCATCGATTGACAGGATCATATGGTTCTTCTCTTTTTTTTGTTAATGTGATGTATCACGTTGATTGATTTGCGAATGTTGAACCAGCCCTGCATCCCAGGATTGAATCCCACTTGATCATGGTGAATAATTCTTTTTATATGCTGTTGAATTCGATTTGCTAGTATCTTATTGAGAATTTTTGCATCCATATTCATCAGAGATATTGGCCTGTAGTTCTCTTTTTTTACTGGGTCTCTGTCTGGTTTAGGAATCAAAGTAATACTGGCTTCATAGAATGAGTCTGGAAGTTTTCCTTCCCTTTCTATTTCTTGGAATAGCTTGAGAAGGATAGGTATTATCTCTGCTTTAAACGTCTGGTAGAACTCCCCTGGGAAGCCATCTGGTCCTGGACTCTTATTTGTTGGGAGATTTTTGATAACCGATTCAATTTCTTCGCTGGTTATGGGTCTGTTCAAGCTTTCTCTTTCCTCCTGATTGAGTTTTGGAAGAGTGTGGGTGTTTAGGAATTTGTCCATTTCTTCCAGGTTGTCCAATTTGTTGGCATATAATTTTTCATAGTATTCCCTGATAATTGTTTGTATCTCTGAGGGATTGGTTGTAATCATTCCATTTTCATTCATGATTTTATCTATTTGGGTCATCTCCCTTTTCTTTTTGAGAAGCCTGGCTAGAGGTTTGTCAATTTTGTTTATTTTTTCAAAAAACAAACTCTTGGTTTCGTTGATCTGCTCTACAGTTTTTTTAGATTCTATATTGTTTATTTCTGCTCTGATCTTTATTATTTCTCTTCTTCTGCTGGGTTTAGGCTGCCTTTGCTGTTCTGCTTCTATTTCCTTTAGGTGTGCTGTTAGATTTTGTATTTGGGATTTTTCTTGTTTCTTGAGATAGGCCTGGATTGCAATGTATTTTCCTCTCAGGACTGCCTTCGCTGCATCCCAAAGCGTTTGGATTGTTGTATTTTCATTTTCGTTTGTTTCCATATATTTTTAAATTTCTTCTCTAATTGCCTGGTTGACCCACTCATTCGTTAGTAGGGTGTTCTTTAACCTCCATGCTTTTGGAAGTTTTCCAGACTTTTTCCTGTGGTTGATTTCAAGCTTCATAGCATTGTGGTCTGAAAGTATGCATGGTATAATTTCAATTCTTGTAAACTTATGAAGGGCTGTTTTGTGACCCAGTATATGATCTATCTTGGAGAATGTTCCATGTGCACTTGAGAAGAAAGTATATTCTGTTGCTTTGGGATGCAGAGTTCTAAATATATCTGTCAAGTCCATCTGATCCAATGTATCATTCAGGGCCCTTGTTTCTTTATTGACTATGTGTCTAGATGATCTATCCATTTCTGTAAGTGGGGTGTTAAAGTCCCCTGCAATGACCACATTCTTATCAATAAGGTTGCTTATGTTTATGACTAATTGTTTTATATATCTGGGGGCTCCGGTATTTGGCGCATAGACATTTATAATAGTTAGCTCTTCCTGATGGATAGACCCTGTGATTATTATATAATGCCCTTCTTCATCTCTTGTTACAGCCTTTAATTTAAAGTCTAGTTTGTCTGCTATAAGTATGGCTACTCCAGCTTTCTTTTGGCTTCCAGTAGCATGATAAATAGTTCTCCATCCCCTCACTCTCAATCTAAAGGTGTCCTCAGGTCTAAAATGAGTCTCTTGTAGACAGCAAATAGATGGGTCTTGTTTTTTTATCCATTCTGATACCCTATGTCTTTTAGTTGGCGCATTTAATCCATTTACATTCAGTGTTATTATAGAAAGATACGGGTTTAGAGTCATTGTGATGTCTGTATGTTTTATGCTTGTAGTGATGTCTCTGGTACTTTGTCTCACAGGATCCCCCTTAGGATTTCTTGTAGGGCTGGTTTCGTGGTGACAAATTCCTTCAGTTTTTGTTTGTTTGGGAAGACCTTTATCTCTCCTTCTATTCTAAATGACAGACTTGCTGGATAAAGGATTCTCGGCTGCATATTTTTTCTGTTTAGCACACTGTAGATATCGTGCCAAGCCTTTCTGGCCTGCCAAGTTTCAAAGGAGAGATCAGTCACGAGTCTTATAGGTCTCCCTTTATATGTGAGGGCACGTTTATCCCTTGCTGCTTTCAGAATTTTCTCTTTATCCTTGTATTTTGCCAGTTTCACTATGATATGTCGTGCAGAAGATCGATTCAAGTTACGTCTGAAGGGAGTTCTCTGTGCCTCTTGGATTTCAATGCCTTTTTCCTTCCCCAGTTCAGGGAAGTTCTCAGCTATTATTTCTTCAAGTACCCCTTCAGCACCTTTCCCTCTCTCTTCCTCCTCTGGGATACCAACTATGCGTATATTATTTCTTTTTAGTGTATCACTTAGTTCTCTAATTTTCCCCTCATCCTCCTGGATTTTTTTATCTCTCTTTTTCTCAGCTTCCTCTTTTTCCATAACTTTATCTTCTAGTTCACCTATTCTCTCCTCTGCCTCTTCAAGCCGAGCTGTCGTGGTTTCCATTTTGTTTTGCATTTCGTTTAAAGCGTTTTTCAGCTCCTTGTGACTGTTCCTTAGTCCCTTGATCTCAGTGGCAAGAGATTCTCTGCTGTCCTGTATACTGTTTTCAAGCCCAGCGATTAATTTTATGACTATTATTCTAAATTCACTTTCTGTTATATTATTTAAATCCTTTTTGATCAGTTCATTAGCTGTTGTTATTTCCTGGAGATTCTTCTGAGGGGAATTCTTCCGTTTGGTCATTTTGTATAGTCCCTGGAGTGGTGAGGACCCGCAGGGCACTTCCCCTGTGCTGTGGTGTATAACTGGAGTTGGTGGGCGGGGCCACAGTCAGACCTGATGTCTGCCCCCAGCCCACCGCTGGGGCCACAGTCAGACTGGTGTGTGCCTTCTCTTCCCCTCTCCTAGGGGCGGGATTCACTGTGGGGTGGCGTGGTCCGTCTGGGCTACTTGCACACTGCCAGGCTTGTGTTGCTGGGGATCTGGCGTATTAGCTGGGGTGGGTAGGCAAGGTGCACGGGGGCAGGAGGGGCAGGCTTAGCTCGCTTCTCCTTAGGTGATCCACTTCAGGAGGGGCCCTGTGGCAGCGGGAGGGAGTCAGATCCGCTGCCGGAGGTTTGGCTCCGCAGAAGCACAGAGTTGGGTTTTTGCGCTGCTGGAGCAAGTTGCCTGGCAGGAACTGGCTCCCTTTGGGATTTTGGCTGGGGGATGGGCGGGGGAGATGGCGCTGGCGCCTTTGTTCCCCGCCCAGCTGAGCTCTGCCGTCCGGGGGCTCAGCAGCTCTCCCTCCCTTTGTCCTCCAGCCTTCCCGCTTTCCGAGCAGAGCTGTTAACTTATGACCTCCCAGACGCTAAGTCGCGCTTGCTGTCGGAACACAGTCCGTCCGGCCCCTCCGCTTTTGCCGGCCAGACTCGGGGGCTCTGCTTGGCCGGCGAGCCGCCCCTCCGCCCCGGCTCCCTCCCGCCGGTCCGTGGAGCGCGCACCGCCTCGCCGCCCTTCCTACCCTCTTCCGTGGGCCTCCCGTCTGCGCTTGGCTCCGGAGACTCCCTTCTGCTAATCCTCTGGCGGTTTTCTGGGTTCTTTAGGCAGGTGTAGGTGGAATCTAAGTGATCGGCCGGACGCGCTGTGAGCCCCGCGTCCTCCTACGCCGCCATCTTCCGGAACCTCCCTCTGCCTTTTCCATTTCTGAGTACTATTGCTTTGCTATTGATTTTTATTTCTGTTCTTAATTTCTAAACATGCCTCACAAGATTCTTTAAGATCCTGTTTATTTGTTTTTGGTTGGAGTCTCTTGGACTTTGTAAACACATAATACTGTAATATGCAAATACAGATCATTTGCTTCCCTTTTCCTATATAGTATTGGTTTTCTAGTTTCTTGCCCAATTATTACATGTGCAGAACCTAGCAAAATAATACCAATTAAGAGCAGCAATATCTCCATCCTTGTCTCATTCCTGGCTTTAATGTGATGGCTTTAATAATTCACATTTGTAATTATATTTGGTCTGTCTTTACATGGTTAGAGTATTTTCCTACTATTCTTATTTTCTTAGAATTTATATTTGGAATAGTGACTGAAATTTTATGGGTTTTTTTGTACATGTTTCTTTCTATGAGAAAGTTTCTTTTTGGCAATTGATACACAATTTTTCATCCTTTAACTTAGACTACACTGAAAGAGCTTCTGAGTCTTTGCCATTCTTGCCTTTCTAAAATAAACTCTATTTGCTCCTATCTACTATTTTTCTGATTTACTCCTGGATATTTTATTCAGAATGCTTGCATCTGTATTCATAAGTGAAAAGGTTCAATAAATATCTTTTATTCCTTTTTTTTTTAAATCAGATTTTGGATTGGGGCGGGGGAAGGTGTCTTTCCAGCTGTTACCATGGCTTAATATTTAAATTGTGTGTTAATTTTTGGTTTAGGTAGAAGTTAAATGTAAAATAATCTGATTTGGGCCACTTTTTAAATGGTAAACATTTCCAGTTATTCCTATCAGTCAGCTGAGGTTATTTATTTCTTTGAAGATCAGTTTTGAACATGGAGGGAAATTATCTATTTCTTTTATTGGTAAACATGTTGCCTAGAGTCACATCTAAACTTCTTTTATATTTCTCTTGTTCCCTTTGCTATCTCCTTCCTCATCTCTAGTACTGTCTGCTTTTTGCTTTTGTTTCTCTTGTTTTTTCCTTAAAATGTCTTTTTTTTGCCATTTAAAAAGGAGTTTATGGTTTTGTCTATTCTTTGTTCTATGTCTCATTTTCCACTTCATTATTTTCAGCTTTGATTTTTATGAACTGCCCCCTTTGCTTTCTTCTGGCTCACTTTGATATTCTCTTTACAATCCCTTGAATACTTTGTCTATCTCCAGTCATTCTTTCAAAATGAGGTTTCTTAACACATCTACTATTCTGAATACATCAAGGTTTTGCTTTGAGCCACACTGAGGAATCTGCATTTATTTCTACTAGCACCCCCCGATTCTTGAAGGATTATTTTTTAATGTTTATTTATTTTTGAGAGAGAGAGAGAGAGAGAGGGAGGGAGCACAACAGCAGGGGGAAGGGAATGGAGAGAGGGAGACAGAGAATCCCAAGCAGGCTCCATGCTGTCAGCACAGAGACAGACACGGGGCTTGAACTCACGAACCGTGAGATCATGACCTGATGACCTGAGACAAAATCAAGAATTGGACGCTTAGCTGATTGAGCCACCCAGGCACCCCTTGAATGATTCTTTAAAATTAGTTACACTACTTTATATTTCAGTTTTCAGCAATATACTTTTCAACAAAATATACTTCCAGCTGAAACTCCCAGCCTTACTGTTGATATTTACTTTCAGAAACAAATATTATCTTTCCATGGAAGCTGTGGCTTGCAAGAATGGGATTCCAAGTCTCTTTTCTTCCAAGTCCATGAGAAAAATATGACAGCAAACCACCTAGAGTGCTACCAAAACTCCTGATGACCTTATTCCTCTACTTCTGGCTTTGAATGAGATGTTCCTGTTCTCATAGGTTGATAGTCCTTTCTTTGACTCTGGGCAAGGGTGATGTCTTTGGGCAAGGGTAATGTCTCATTCAGGTTTATTTTCACTAGAGCATCTTGTCCATGCTTTAGACACTGTAGATTCTCAGTACATGAAAGCTGAAGAAAAAGTTCAAGGTCATGAACTGACCTTTCACCATCCCATACAGGAGCTGACATAGATACTTCATGTTCTCCAAAGAGCCTCAATAATTATAAGAAGTTCTGAAAAATTATGAAGTCATCAGCCCAAAGATGCTCCAAAGCCATGGCAACTAGTCAGAGGCAATGGGTATCTGCATTGGTGACCCAAAGTGGGTTCCCAAGAAACAACATCAGCAGCACCTGCGATCTTGTTTAAAAATGCCAATTCTCAGGCTTCCTGAATCAGAAACCCTGGGAACCAGAAGGGGAACCGTAATCTTTGGTATAGGGAGTGCTCCAGCGGATTCTGATACAAGCTCAAGATTGAGAGCTACCAAGCACCTGTAGTGAGTTACTAAACAGGTGGAAGCTGAAGAAGCAGAAAGCTCTGAATCACTGACAGGGCTGCTTTCTTACCTTTCTTCCCAGGTTGTCAGGAAAGTTTGGGTGAGGAGACAAGAACTGTTATATAATCAAAGTCAATGACAGTGAAGGACACTGTTCCAGCTGGCACCTAGATTCAGAGCTCACCCTAACCCCCCAGTGAAGACATCCCAGCTATGGCCATGCAGAAAATCTTTACCTGGGAAATCCTGGACTCCAGGGACAACCCCATGGTAGATGTGGTCCTACACATGGCCAGGGGCCAATTCCAAGCAGCTGTGCCCAGAAGAGCTTCCACAGGTATCTATGAAACTCTGAAACTGAGAGATGGTGACAAATCCTGCTCCCTTAGGAAAGGGATTCTGAAGGCTGTGGGACACATCAATTAAGACCCTGGGCCCCACTCTGCTGTAAAATAAACTAAGCATTGTGGATCAAGAAAAAGTTGACAAATATATGATTGAGCTGGATGGGACTGAAAATATGTCCATGTTTGGGGTCACTGCCATCCTGGGTGTATCCTTGGCTGTGTGCAAGGCTGGTGCAGCCAATAAGGGGGTCATGCTCTACTGGCACATCACAGACCTCGCTGGGAACCCAGACTTGGTCCTCCCAGTCCCTCCCTGCCTTTGATGTGATCAGTAGGGGCTCCCATGTTGGAAACAAGCTGGCCACACAGGAGTTCATTTTTGCCCATGGGAGCCAGTTCCTTCAAAGAAGCCATGCACATTGGCACTGAGGTCTACCACCACCTCAAGGCAGTCATCAAGGCCAAGAATGGGAAGGATGCCACCAATCTGAGCAATGAGAGCAGCTTTGCACCCAACATCCTGGAGAACAGTGAAGCCCTGGAGCTACTGAAGACAGCCATCCAGGAAGCTGGTTACCCAGACAAGGTGGTGATTGGCATGGATGGGACATCATCTGAGTTCTATTGCAACGGGAAGTACGATTTTGACTTCAAGTCACCTGATGACTGCACTGCACACCACTGGGGAGATGCTGGGGGAGCAGTATAAGAGTTTCATCAAGAATCACCCTGTGGTCTTCATCAAGGACCCCTTTAGCTAGGGTGACTTGGTCACCTGTATCTCATTCCTCTTGGTGATTGACATCCAGATCATTGGGGATGACCTCACAGTCACCAACCCCAAGAGGATTGCCCAAGCCATTGAGAAAAAGGCCTCCAACTGGTGCTGCTGAGGGTCAACCAGATTGGCTCAGTGACCGAGTCCATCCAGGCCTGCAAATTGGCCTAATCTAATGGCAGGGGTGAAGGTGAGCCACCACTCTGGGGAGACTGAGGATGCATTCATTGTTGACCTCATGGTAGGGCTCTGCATGGGATAGATGAAGACTGATGCCTCCTGCTGCTCAGAGCACCTGGTCAAATACAACCAGCTCATGTAGATTGAGGAGGCTCTTGGGGACAAGGCTGTCTTTGCTAGACACAAGGCCCCAAGACCCCACAGGACAGATTTGACCTTCAAGCCCCTCCCCTGGAAATAAATACTGGTGCCAACCAAAACCAACCAACAGGAGGGAGCCAAGATGGTGTAACAGCATGGAAGTTTTTTGTGTGTTTCATAATCCATGAAATACAACCAGACCAACACTAAACCATCCTGCACACCTAGAAAACTGATCTGAGGATTAACACAACAATATGCACAACCTGAACCACAGAATTCAGCAGGTATGTGGCATGGAGAGGTGAACTTGGAGAGAGAGTAGCTGTGGAAGGCAGGAAGCCGCTTTGGCAGGCAGAGAGGACAGAGACAGCAGGGGCTGGGGTGGGTGGAGAATACAGGAAAAGCACCCCTCCCCAAAAGCAGCTGGAGAGAAAGTGGAAAATTGGAAACAGCTGCAGGGACTGAACTAAAAAGGGAGAAAGGAGAAAGGAGAGGGTTTAAATTCCATTAAGACTGCAAACAGGGGGAATGCAGAGAGTCTGCAACTCCACAGCTCGATACCTGGCAGTGCTCTGGTGGGAAGGGCAAATCCCCAGGAGCAGAGTGGGGCCCGGGAGTTCTTGGGCCATACCGGAAGTGGTTCCACTGCTGGAAGGATACTTGATAGAGGCTGTGAGGCAACCTGGGCCCAGCAGACCCCAGAGAACGGCCACATTCGCTGGTGCTGGAACAAGGTCATTAAGAGTGAAGCCTGGTGCCAGATATGTGTTGCAATTTTCCATAATCCCTGAAACGCTGCTGCTACACTATCTCACGAACTTTTTCTGGGGCAGGCTGTCACCTGGCCACAGTCTCTGGGCATCAGCAGCAGCACGGTCCCTTGAACCTTCCTGAGTATGGCTGGCATTCGGCCATTGCTCGGTGAGACCCTCGGCACAAGGGTGGAACAGGTCAAAGCCGCAGTCCCTCAGAAGTAAGAGGCCGGGGAAAACAGCCGCATCTGAGACAAAACTCGGGAGAGAGGTACTGCCTGGGGCCTGGTCATGGACAGTGTAAAAGCAGGGAGTGGACAAAAGCTGAATACAAAGGATGGATGTGTGATTGCTGATTGGGGAGAACAGAGTCTGGATACTAGAGACTGGGTAGCTGAGTGCTGTTATTGTCACCACTCCCACGCATGCGCATAAGCACCTACAAGCGCCACAACAATCCATCCCAGTAGGCTAGCAGCGCCATCTAGTGGAGAACAGAGCCATTACACTAGGCCCCACCCAACTGGGCCAACCTCGCTCTTCAAGAACACAAGTGTAACTGCCTACTTAGTTTATGGACTATAAAGCGCTTCATAGTCTGACTCCTAGGGGAAAACAAAGTAATTTCAGTCATATTTCAGTCTGGTAGCAAGTCCATCTATTCAATAGTTTTTCTTTTTTTTTTTTCTTTTTCACTTATTTTCTTTTTCTTGAATACAGAAGAGAAAAATTCATTTTTATTTTCAATTTTTATTAAAAATATTTTTCTTTAATTTTTTACTATATTTTTTATTTTTGTGTGAATTTTTTCAAATTCTAGCTTACTTCCATCATTTCATTTTAGTCTACTTCAGTGTATTCATTTTTTCAAAATTTCAAATTGTTTCCTTTTTTTTTCTTCTTTCCCCTTTTTTCTCTAGTCTGTCAAGACACTTTCAACACCCAGACCAAACACATTTAGGATCTAGCATCATTTATTCGATTTGTGTGTGTGTGTGTGTGTGTGTGTGTGTGTGTGTTTAATTTTTTAATTTTAATGTTTTTTTATTTTAATTTTTTCTAGCTCATTAATTCCTTTTCTCCCTTCAAAAGGACGAAATGAAGGAGTTCACCCCAAAAGAAAGGGCAGGAAGAAATGACAGCCAGTGACTTAACCAACACAGAAACAAGCAAGATGTCTGAACCAGAATTTAGAATCATGATAACAAGAATATTAGCTGAAATTGAAAATAGATTAGAATACCTTTCTGCGGAGATAAAAGAAGTAAAAACTAGTCAGGATGAAATAAAAAATGTTATAACTGAGCTGCAATCACATGGATGCCAAAGCGTCAAGGATGAATGAGGCACAACAGAGAATCAGTGATATAGAGGAGAAACTTTTGGAGAATAATAAAGCAGAAAAAAAAGAGGGAGATTAAGGCAAAAGAGCATGATTTAAGAATTAGAGAAATCAGTGACTCATTAAAACGCAACAACATCAGAATCATAGGGGTCCCAGAAGAGGAAAAGAGAGAAAAAGGGGTAAAAGGGTTATGTGAGCAAATCATAGTGGAAAAACTGTCCTAACCTAGGGAAAGACACAGACATCAAAATCCAGCAAGCACACAGGACTCCCATTAGATTCAACAAAAACCGACCATCAACAAGGCATATCATAGTCAAATTCACAAAATACTCAGGCAAGGAGAGAATCATGAAAGCATCAAGGAGGAAAAAAAGGTCCTTAACCAACAAGGGAAGACAGATCAGGTTTGCAGCAGACCTATCCACAGAAACTTGACAGGCCAGAAAGAAGTGGCAGAATATATTCAATGTGCTGTATCAGAAAAATATGCAGCCAAGAATTCTTTATCCAGCAAGGCTGTCATTCAAAACAGAAGGAGAGATAAAAAGTTTCCCAGACAAACAAAAATTAAAGGAGTTTGTGATCACTAAACCATCCCTGCAAGAAACTTGAAGCAGGACTCTCTGAGGGGAGAAAAGATGAAAATGTAAATAAATGAATATATAAAGACCAAAAGCAACAAATATTAGAAAGGACCATAGAACACCAGCAGAAACTCCAACTCTACAAGCATCATAATGGCAATAAATTCATATCTTTCAGTACTTGCTGTAAACGTCAATGGACTCAATGCTCCAATCAAAAGACATAGGGTAACAGAATGGATAAGAAAACAACATCCATCTATATGCTGTTTACAAGAGACCCACTTTAGACCTAAAGACACCTTCAGATTGAAAGTAAGGGGAGGGAGAACCATCTATCATGCTAATGGTCAACAAAAGAAAGCCAGAGTAGCCATCCTTAAATCAGACAATCTAGACTTTAAAATAAAGACTGTATCAAGAGATGAAGAAAGGCATTATATCATAATTAAGGGGTCTATCCACCAAGAAGACCTAACAATTGTAAACATTTATGCTTCAAATGTGAAAGCACCCAAATACATAAATCACTTAATCACAAACATAAAGAAACTCATTGATAGTAATACCATAATAGTAGGAGACTTCAACAACCCACTCACAGCAATGGACAGATCATCTAATCAAAAAATCAACAAGGAAACAATGGCTTTGAGTGACACACTGGGCCAGATGGACTTAACAGATATATTCAGAACATTTCATCCTAAAGCAGTGGAATATATATTCTTATCCAGGGCACATGGAACGTTCTCCACAATAGACCACATACTGAGATACAAATCAGCTCTCAGCAAGTACAAAAAGACCGAGATCATACCGTGCATATTTTCAGACCACAATGCTATGAAACTCGAAATCAACCACAAGAAAAAATTTGGAAAGGTAGCAAATACTTGGAGACTGAAGGACATCCTACTAAAGAATGAATGGACTAACCAAAAAGTTAAAGAGGAAATTAAAACGTATATGGAAGTCAATGAAAATGATAACACCACAACCCAAAACCTCTGGGACACAGCAAAGGCGGTCATAAGAGGAAACTATATAGCAATCCAGGCCTTCCTAAAGAAGGAAGAAAGATCTCAGATACACAACCTAAACTTATGCCTTAAAGAGCTGGAAAAAGAACAGCAAATAAAACCCCAAACCAGCAGAAGACAGGAAATAATAAAGATTAGAGCGGAAATTAATACTGTCGAAACAAAGAAAACCAGAATAGATCAATGAAACCAGAAGCTGGTTCTTTGAAAGAATTAACAAAATTGATAAACCACTAGCCAGTTTGATCAAGAAGAAAATGGAAAGGACCCAAATAAATAAAATCAAGAATGAAAGAGGAGATATCACAACCAACACAACAGAAATAAAAATAATAATAAGAGAATATTATCAGCAATTATATGCCAATAAAATGGGCAATCTGGAAAAAATGGACAAATTGCTACAAACATATACACTACCAAAACTGAAACAGGAAGAAATAGAAAATTTCTTTTTCTAATCGAATTAGTAATCAAAAATCTCCCAAAAAACAAGAGACCAGGGCCAGATGGCTTTCCAGGGGAATTCTACCAAACATTTAAGGAAGAGTTAACACTTATTCTCTTGAAGGTGTTCTGAAAAATAGAAATGGTAAGAAAACTTTCAAACTCATTCTGTGAAGCCAACATTACCTTGATTCCAAAACCAGACAGAGACCCCACTAAAAAGGAGAACTATAGACCAATTTCCCTAATGAACATGGATGCAAAAATCCTCAACAAGATATTAGCCAACCGGATCCAACAATACATTAAAAGTTATTCACCACAACCTAGTGGAATTTATACCTGGGATGCAGGGCTAGTTCAACGTCCACAAAACAATTAACATGATTCATCACATCAATACAAGAAAGGACAAGAACCATATGATCCTCTCAATAGATGCAGAGAAAGCATTTGACAAAATACAGCATCCTTTCTTGATAAAAACCCTCAAGAAAGTAGGGATAGAAGGAGCATACCTCAAGATCATAAAAGCCATATATGAACGACCCAACGCTAATATCATCCTCAATGGGGAAAAACTGAGAGCTTTCCCCCTAAGGTCAGGAACAAGACAGGGATGTCCACTCTTGCCACTGTTATTCAACATAGTATTGGAAGTCTTAGCCTCTGCAATCAGACAACACAAGGAAGTAAAAGGCATCCAAATCGTCCAGGAGGAGGTCAAACTTCCACTCTTCACAGATGACATGATACTCTATATGGAAAACCCTAAAGATACCACCAAAAAACTGCTATAACTGATACATGAATTCAGCAAAGTTGCAGGATATAAAATCAACACACAGAAATTGGTTGAATTCCTATACACCAACAATGAAGCAACAGAAAGAGAAATCAGAGAATCGATCCCATTTATAATTGCACCAAAAACCATAAAATACCTAGGAATAAATCTAACCAAAGAGGCGAAATATCTATACATGGAAAACTATAGGAAGCTTATGAAAGAAATTGAAGAATACACCAAAAAATGGAAAAAGATTGCATGCTTCTGGATAGGAAGAACAAATATTGTTAAAATGATGATACTACCCAAAGCAATCTACATATTGAATGCAATCCCTATCAAAATAACACCAGCATTCTTCACAGTGCTAGAACAAATAATCCTGTATGGATTTTTCCATACAGGAAAATTTGTATGGAACCATAAAAGACCCCAAATAGCCAAAACAATCTTGAAAAAGAAAACCAAAGCAGGAGGCATCACAACCCCAGACTTCAAGCTATACTACAAAGTTGTAGTCATCAAGATAGTATGGTACTGGCACAAGGACAGACACTCAGATCAATGGAACAGAATAAAGAACCCAGAAACGTATGGCCAACTAATCTTTGACAAAGCAGGAAAGAATATCCGATGGAATAAAGACAGTCTCTTCAGCAAGTGGTGCTGGGAAACCTGGACAGTGACATGCAGAAGAATGAACCTGGACCACTTTCTTACACCATACACAAAAATAAACTCAAAATGGATGAAAGACCTCAATGTAAGACAGGAAGCCATCAAAATCCTCTAGGAGAAAGCAGGCAAAAACCTCTTTGATCTTGGCCCCAGCCACTTCTTACTCAACACGTCTCTGGAGGCAAGGGAAACAAAAGCAAAAATGAACTACTGGGACCTCATCAAAATAAAAAGCTTCTGCACAGCAAAGGAAACAAGCAGCAAAACTAAAAGGCAACTGACAGATTTGGAGAAGATATTTGTAAATGACATATCAGATAAAGGGTTAGTATCCAAAACCTATACAGAACTTATCAGACTCAACACCCAAAAAACAAAGAATCCAGTGAAGAAATGGGCAAAAGACATAAATAGACACTTCTCCAAAGAAGACATCCAGATGGCAAACCGACACATAAAAAATGCTCCACATCATTCATAATCAGGGAACTACAAATCAAAACCACAATGAGATACCACCTTACACCTGTCAGAATGGCTAATATTAACAACTCAGGCAACAACATGTTGGCAAGGATGTGGAGAAAGAGGATCTCTTTTGCATTATTGGTGCTAATGCAAGCTGATGCAGCCACTCTGGAAAACAGTATGGAGTTTCCTCAAAAAACTAAGAATATAACTACCCTATGTCCAAGCAATTGCACTACTAGGTAGTTATCCAAGGGATACAGATGTGCTGTATCCCCATCCCCGAACTTGAATGTTTTTTTTAAATATAATTTATTGTCAAGTTGGCTAACATACAGTGTATACAGTGTGCTCTTGGTTTGGGGGGTAAATTCCCATTATTCATTGCTCACATACAACACCCAGTGCACATCCCAACAAGTACCCTCCTCAATGCCCATCACCCATTTCCCCTCTTCCCTGCCCCATCAACCCTCAGTTTGTTCTCTGTATTTAAGAGTCTCTCATGGTTTGCCTTTGAAAGTTTTTTTTACAGTTTCTTTCTCCACAGCAGGTCTGCCCCCTCACGTGTTTTGACCTGGGGTTTTCCTGCAGGTTCATCTGTCTACTCAAAATCTCTGGCCCACTGACAGCACATTTTGTTTTCCTTTGCTCTGCTGTTGCAGATTTATTCTGGCTTTATTTCTTTTTATTTTTTCAATGATCGAATACAGCTATTGGTGTGAAGAAGACAAGCACGTGTAACTTGGTTCACCACCTTGATTCCCCTCTCCACCTGGGACGCTGTCCTCACCCCTTCTCCCAGGCAGACCCCAGTCCCCACGTCACACCAGCGCCCTCATGTGTACCTCAAGTAGTTGCCCTTGCCGGCCCATGAACCTGGGCGCATCCTGCTTTCCCGTGGACACTAAACTCCCCTGAAATACTACCCGAGTCTCAGGCTTTGCATCTGAGTCTTCCCTTGACACAGCAAGCCATTTTTTTCTCTTACCTTCGTGGAGGCCTGGCTTCAGGAAAAGGGGCAGCCCTACCATTGATCCCAGTGAGCTGTCCCTGAAGGTAAACTTGCTGTGCTGTGTTTAGGGTACAGAGGAGAGGCAGTAGGTGAGGAGGGACCATTTTTCCCCCCACCCTTCCTTACCTGAAGGAGCCCTCTTCTCACAGGAAAAACCTAGGGATTCCAGCAGAAGCCCCTGCCAACCAAGCCTTGCCTTGTCATCATGGGAAGAGTAGCCCATGTGCTCAAGGGTGAGATTTTTACAGTGATGGGGCTCCTGGGTGGCTCAGTCAGCTAAACGTTCAACTCTTGGTTTTGGCTCAGGTCATGATCTCACAGTTCGGGAGTTCAAGCCCTGCGTTGGGCTCTGTGCTGACAGCGCAGAGCCTGCTTGGGATTCTCTGTCTCTCCTCTCTCTGCCTCTCCCTCCACCTATAAAAATAAATAAATAAACTTAAAAAAATTTTTTTTTAATTTAACAGTAATGCCCAGGAGTGAGAATAAAAATATTTAAAAAACAGTAAAGGCACCAACCCTTCAGACCAGTTTGTCTTTCCAAGGTCCTACACCAGATCTGGAGACCATAGCACCTCCCTTGCCACCCTTGGGCTTCCATTTGTCCCTCCATTCCAACACACACACACACAGACCCCTCTACCATACTCTTTGGCCCCTGATTTCATCTAGATTTAATCCAAATCTTTATCTTCCTGTTCCCCAAACCCATGTGGTGTAGAACACTTGTGAACCCCCTTTTGAGCATCCTCACAGACCTTTCAAAAGCTATCCATGAGAAATGTATCTCAGATAAATTTTTCACTTCAGGCCAGATCCACCAGTTTTCTTATGCATGAACACTGAGCTTCTTTGTTGCTGTGAAAATACATTGAAAATGAGTTCTTATGCTTGTGCCATCACAGATTATCTCTGGAAAGGTAGAGCATCTAGAGAATGGGATGAAAATTTATTTCCCTTGTAGAGGTTTTTTTTTTTCTTTTAAAAAGTATACCCTGTAGTATTCAAAAGATAACATTTTTCAAAGGTGATATTGCCTCCACTAAAAGAATCTTAATTTACTTATCATCATAGTCCCTTTTTAACTTTGTATTGATCACTAATATTTTTCCTAGTATCATAACTGAATGCAAATTTCTCTTCTACTGTAGGAAACAAAGTACCAGGTCCTCTCCCTGTGCTTCCCACGGACCCCAATAAGATGGTGTCTTTCAGGAAGATTCATTCCCTATCCTCCTTCCTCATCACACCCAGAGGAGTGAGTGAGATGGCTGAGACCAAACACCTCACTCCTCCAGCCCTTCTGGCCCAGAGCACAACTCTGGATGGCTCAGGCAAGATATGGTAGACCTCTCTTGTTGTTAGTCATTTCCAGAGAGTCTATCATGGTCAGTGAGATTTAACCATCTACATAAAATTGGCCACCTGGGTGGCTCAGTCGGTTAAGCGTCCAACTTCAGCTCGGGTCATGATCTTGTGGTTTGTGAGTTTGAGCCCCGCGTTAGGCTCTATGCTGACAGTTTGGAGCCTGCTTTGGATTCTGTGTCTCCCTCTCTCTCTGCCCCTCCCCCGTTTATGCTCTGTCTCTGACTCTCTCTCAATAAATAAAACATTAAAAAATAAAACAAAAATAAAATAAAATTGGCCAGACCTTTTTTGCTCACCACTGTTTCCTGTCTTTGTTATCTGCTCCTGTCTGAGGTCTGTGTTCCTATTTACTTACTGTTAGGTTACAATTCTTCCTCCAGTATTTTCTACACATGAGTATGTCAGTAATAGGATTTCTGAAGTCTCCCAAAACCACAAATATCTTTCTCTGATCCTCAGAGGACTGACACCCTGGGACCCCACGTGTGAGGCTGATGACATTGTATTTCTTCCTTCTTAGACGTGACAAACCTGAGGCTCAAAGAAAGAAGGTAACTTCTTCAAGGTCATTCAGCTAATAAGAAGTGGATGACTAATAATGGGGAGTTTCGGACTGTGATTAACAGTCAAAAGCACAAGATCAAGTAGGGCTTAGCCCAATATTGACTTTATGGTGATGTAAGCCTGGACAGAGGCGACAGAACGTATCCCTCTTCAGCGGTGCTGCGATGACCTCAGGGGTGTGGGGGAAGCTTCTAGGCCCACCCACAGCAAGAGGTGCTATGTCACAGAGAAGCCAGTGCATATCTGTGCTCAACTTTTTCCCTGGCTAGCTATGCTAGCTCTTCAGGGATGTATGACTGGTTCCCACTGATTATAAATCATACAATAACCTCTATACCCTGTGTAGATTTCTCAGGATGTTCTCCATACATCACACTGAAACCAGCACACTCACAAGATTCGTTCATCATTAGTTCAGGACACAGTTTGGGTAAGAAGTTCAATTCAGGGTCAACTCTCAGATGTCCTTGGCTCCTGTATAGGGAGTAGGTCAGCTAATGTGAGGACAGGCTATTCAATCACGCTGTGTAATCTTTCTTTCTTCAGGGGCAAATCCGGGCAGAGATTACATCTTCTGGCTCCCATCCCAGAACACTTTGTACAAGCACCTTAACATAGAAGATGCTGAGAGAGACAACAACAGAATTTTTCTTGGAACTATAACTGAGTCTTCCTGGAGGTACCTGTGTATGGAGCATCCACATTTCCTACTGTGGGGTAGGGGCTGAAAAATCAGAGAGAAGAGGAAGAGACTGCTGTTAACGGGGCCAGAGGGAAGAGTTAGGTGCCCCTGGCCCTGACAATTGCAAGAATGGAGGAGCCAAAGGGGGCATGAACAAAGAGTCTCCCATCTTCCCTGTTCTCCCACCTCAGCCCCAGGGTTTCTGGAACCTCCACCTCCCACCCTTCTGCTCTGTTGCTTTCCTCCCACAGTTACCAGCACTGAGGACTCCTTCTTGTTCTTCTAGAAGCTAGATTCTGATGCAAGGAGGCAAAACTAACCAAGCAAAGTAATCCTGTCTATTATACATCGAGATATAGTATATGAAAAAATAAAGCAGAATAAGGGGACAGAAAAAAACAGAGGGGGGGAAGGTCATATTCTATAGGAAGTAGTCAGAGAAGGACACCCTGAAAACCTGGTGGTGTTCTGAAGAAAGAAGACAGCCAGGCACATAATCAAGGTAGAAGTTTCCAGACTGAGGAAGCACTTCAGGATGTGACCGAGATGGTCCTTTGGGGTGAATGAAGAATCTATTTGAACCCCCATTTATATTTTTACCTAAAACATAAAAATCACATGTGCCTAACATTTAATGTTAATTATTAAAATATATTAGGGGGCTGGGTGGCCCAGTGGGTTAAGCATCTGACTCTTGATCTTGGCTCAGGTCATGATCTCACGGTTCATGAGATTTATCCCAGAGTCTGGCTCTGCCAGAGTCATTGACAGTGACGATCCTGCTTGGGATTCTCTCTCTCCCTTTCTGCCCCTCACCCCCCTCTCTCTTGCTCTCAAATAAATAAATTTTTAAAAATTAAATAAAATATATAAGGTAAATAAAAATAGATGGGGCGAATACTCAATTTTTAAAAATTACAGGAACGGGAAAATAAAAGTTCAAAGATTACTACAGCCTAAGGCAATGATTTGGAACACTAGGGTAGATTTTCTCCCTCATATTATTTGGAACAAAACAGGTATCAACATGCTGTGTATATCTCTTTTTCTTGTAATTTACAGCACAGTTCCTATTCCTCTGTATTTTCAATAGCAACTAGACCCATGGCGTGCAGATGGGTCCCTAATAAATGAATAGATGAACGAATGGATAGAAAGATGAATGAGGGTGGAGCGGTGATTCACTGGACCTTCGTGCATTGAAATGCCACAAAGGCAGCCTGGGCACAATAAAGGACCTCAGCTTTGGCGTCTGACACGAGTTGAAATCATTCAAGGACTACTCTTGGATGATTTATTTACCTCGTTTTCTAACCTGTGAAATTGAAAATGAATTAAATAGAAAGATGAAATGAGACAATCCTCCAGACAATTTCGAAAACACAGCGCCCGATGTTCAGTGGAGGCTTCCCACCTGTTTTCTCCACTCTGCTCTCCTGACCCCCACTCCCACTCAGCCCACTCCCCATTATCAGCACCCGGAAATACTTATTTGCTAAGGCAATGAGGCACCATGCTGGCTTTGCCCCCTCGATGACTGTTACAAAAACTCCAAGGACCCAAGAGTGATAGACAGACAAATGCACGGAGAGACAGGTTAAGTGGGCCTTAGTTAACTGAGAGCAAGGTAAATTGGAAAAAAGGGGTTAAGCCAGCCTGAGTTAGAGCAACCTTGGACGTACACGTGTACCTTCAGGGAGCACGTGACGCGGCATAGGCCACTCCCACCTGTCTGTTCGGTCCCACAAATGCACCCCTTAAAGGAGTGGGAAGATCTTGGGCGCCAGAAAACGGAAGAGTGGGCAAACCAACATCGCGCTGCCTTTGGCCATAATGAGTGTCAATCCTCACTCGCTTTCCCCGCCTCCTTTTCCCTCCCTTTTCCACCAGGCACGTCCTCTGGCGCCATCTGCAGGCCGCGCGCGGAACTCCGTCCGCGGTGGAAGATCCTTTGCCCGCAGCGAGTATCCGCTGTTCTAGAAGACTGGGCTCTGTTCCTAGTGGCTCTGTTCACCTGCCTGGGCGATCCTGCCAGGGGACTGTCCGTACTGACCCCATTCCCAAGAGCTGCGTCTAAGAAAGCCCTGGAGCGCAGAGGGAGGGACACAGAGGTACTGGTAAGGGCGGTGGGGAGCGCAACTGGAGGGGAGCGGGGCTGGAAAGGGCTGGAGTGTGCTGGGGTCGTGGAGACTGATTGGAACAACAGTGGAGAAGCAATGGGTAGTGGCTCAGGACACCTTGCCTGCCTGTTTGGGTCGTAATCCTAGCCTTGCCGATAGCTGTTTGTCTTCAGGCCAATTGCTTGCTGTCTCTCTGTGGCCACAATTTCTTTTGAAATGGGGATAATGGCAGCTGCCTCCTATGGTTGTTAGAGGATAAAACTAGTTAACGTTTGTAAATGCTCAGAGTACTTTTTGGTCAATGAAATTAACAATTGGACTTAAAGATGGCCACCAGCAGCACTGACAGTACCTTTTGAGAAATGCAAATTACCGGGCCACACTCCAGCCTTACCGAGTCAGGATCTCTAACAGAGGGAGCTCAGAAATGTATTTCGACAAGCTCACCAGAGGATACTGATGCATCATAAACTTTGCGAAGCACTGGTCTGAGCGTCCGCGGGTTTTAAAGCTACCCAAGTGATGTTTGGACACGAATGGACGGTGAATCACAAATGGCCAGATCCGTTTAAGTTACAAATTGGTAATCAAGACCCCCGTGAGGGGAGTGAACTTCCCTGTCTCCCTGCAAGAAGCTGTGAGGCTCTAAGGTTAAAACTACTCGCGGACACCGCCGCCCCCAACTAGTCCCGTGGTCTTGCGCAAACTATCCCGTGAAATGGGTGCAAAAGTCGCACCTAACTCAAGAGGTGACTGCAAAGATCAAATGAGACCCAAATAAGTCTACTACCAAACACCACCCCGCTGGGAATAGGGGCTGAACTAAAGTGTACATCCATCTCCAGGCGCAGAGCGGGAAATGCCTACAGGCCCCTGGGACCCCGCTGGGCGGATTTCCCTCTAAGAGGGATGAAATCGGGCTCTTCGGAACCGCGAGTCACAGGGGAGGGGACTGGGGGAGAGGGTTCGATCTCTGGGCTTCTTGGTTTGGTCTGAGTGTGTGCATTAGTCTCTCGGCGAGGTTGGCTCATTTGCTGGGGGCGCCAAGTCCCGCTAGACCGGAAGCAGGAGCGCCGCTGCCCGGTTTGGGCCCTTTCGTCCGCTGGAAGCCGGTGCGGCGCCCGCCCGGACGCCCGCGGGTGTTGGCGGGGCCTCTGCCCGATCCCGGCCAGCTCTGCAGCGGCCGCCGCGTCGCGCCCGGGCTGCTCCTCGCGCCGTCGCCGCCGCCGCCCACCTGGCAGGAAGGCCGTTCGTCCCGCTGCTCCCGACGCTGGGCGCGCAGCTCCAGCCCCGCGAGAGCGCCAACCTCCGGCTCCTCCCACTCCCGCGCTGGCTCGAGGCACTCCCCCCCCCGACGGCCGCGGCACCGAGGCTCTAGGGAGGGAGGGCGGGAGGAGACTGCGCAGTGGGTCCCGGAACAAGATGCTGACCGTCGGCCAGGGTGGGGAGTACGTGCCTGGGAGGGACTGAGCCGCATCACCAGCTCCGGGATGGCGCGCACGCGGGCACATTCGGAGAATCCCGCCTTGGGACTCGCCAGCCCTCGGGACTGGGTCAAAGCCCAGCCTTTCCCGCCCGCCCGCTGGGTGGCCGGACTCGGCCAATCGGTTCCCGAAGTGAATGAGTTACTGGCCAATGAATGAGCACAGCCAGCCTCCGCCCCCTAGCCTCCTGCTGGCTGGGCGCCGAGCGCGGGAGGGCGGACTTGCACTTCCCGGAGGGAAGAGGTCCGGAAGAGAGGCCACTGAGCCCAGTGCTTTGTAGCTCTTGCGAATCCCAGACAGCGGTACCCGCACCGTTGGACAGATTCTTCGCATCCGTGAGTAGCGCTCTGGTCCTGAGTCGGACGTGGAGCCCTTAGGGGGTGGTTGTCAAGGGCACTAGGCAGAAGGACCTTGATCCGGAGCCAAAGAGGTTTTGACGGTGGGGGGATAGGCAGCCTCCCATTGTGGGAACCCACTTTACGTCCCCCAGCTTCAGAGGTCAAGAGTTTTACTCCTGGAAAGACACATTAAGATCAGCTAGGAAGCTGCTTCCGCCACCGAGTGTTGTGCGGGGGTGTTGGGGGGGAGGCGGTGTTAAAGCGCAGATTCTGTAACTGCAGTCCAGAGGTACTGAATCCTGATCTTTGAGGGTGGGATGTGGTATCTTCCTTTTTAACAAGCCCAGAGTGGGTAATTCACAGGAACAATAAAAGTTTGGTTTACACCAGATTCCTTAATTTACAAACGAGGAAACCGAGATCCCCAGGAGGGGTGTAGGGAGAGGGTTTGACGTTTTGGGGTGGTTCTTTCCTGGCCTTACCTGGTTTCTTCCATTGCTGCTCTGATCAGTTGTCACCCGAATGCCTGAGGGGAACCCTCTTCCTGTATCCAGAGTTCTGTCTGTGTGGGTCTTTCCCTTCTGTGTCCTGTGAACGTGAACACGTGCCAACTTCCTCTCTCTCTCTCTCTCCCTCCTATCAGGGATTACACCTGGCTCTGCCGTTTGCAGCGTCCCCTGCACCCTGGCCTGAGATCTCTCAAGCAGTCAGCCGCAGTAATCCTAGGGTGTACTGTATTTGTCAATGTCCTCAGTTACAGGAGGTCAGAATTATTCCATCTTTTCCCTTTAGGTGATTCTTCCCCTGGCTTCTGAAAGCTTCATCAGCACGTATGCACTGACTGATATTTGGCTGAAATGTCAAGGGGTACCCACTGCAGATCTCGGATTCTCTGGGTGGCTGTCGCTCTCTTCTCTCTAGTACTCTGCCCCACAAACTCCAGCCACATAGGCCTCCCATGACCCTGAGTTTGTCTTCTCAACTCAAGGGAAACTGCCAGGCTCCATTGTGTGTCCCTTCCCTGAGAGATGGTCTGGAAACACCCCCCAGGTGGAAAGCTAGACGGCCATAGGGATTACCTCATTTGGTTTCTCTCTCTGAAGGATGGGAAATCACTGTTCCGCACTGCCTGGTGCCCAGTGTTTGAAAGTTGTTTCACATACTGTATTCTTTTTTTTTTTTTTTTTTTAAGTCATTCTAAGTGGGAAGGTAAATCCAGTCCTTGTTTCTGTAACTTGGCTGGAAGCGGAAGTGAGTCATATTTTCTGTGAACGCATCATGAATTCCATGAAGCCTGAAGAGAACCAGTCATCCAGTGCTACAGAAAATGGCCAGAGTACCAGACCTGAAGTTTCAAAGGTGTGTCCACTTTTTAACAACTCTTTGCTAGAGCAGCATACCTAACCTTAGCATGCTATCAGGATTCTGAAAGGGGATACGCTCATAGAGGATGGCAGTTATAAACCCTTCTTCCGTGTTGTGAAAAATATATTTGGAGAGATCACACATATAAGTGTTTGTGTAAAGCCAAATGATAGTGTATGAATCAACAATGCAAAAAAAAAAATGTGCCGTTTTAGACAACAGGATCACTGACAAACAGTGTAGACACTTGATATCAGAAGGACAGACAGGCAAAAAACAAGAAATACAGTTCATGCTTACTGAGAAATTAGTGTGTACCTGGAATTATTTTTGTCACTTCCTATGGATTATCTCATTTGACATTTAATAAAACAATACACGGTGTTATCATCCCTATTTTACTTTTTAAAGATTTATTTATTTTTGAGAGAGAGAGAGAGAGAATGCGCGGGGGAAGTGCAGAGAGAGAGGAAGATAGAGGGTCCAAAGTGGGCTCCACGCTGGCAGCAGTGAGCCCAATGAAGGGCTCAAACCCACAAATCCTTGAGATCATGACCTGAGCCAAAGTAAGATTCAGCTGACTGAGCCACCCAGGCACCCCTCTCATCCCTATGTTAAAAATGAAGAAACTGAAACCCAACTTTCTTAAAGTTGCAAAAATAATGAACGTTAGGGCAAGGATTTGAATCCGGGGGTTCAGACTTCACAGCCAGCTTTTGACCAACACAAAGTATGCAAATCGTTAATACCAAATCAAGATATAAACAAGTGCTTTTGGAGTGCGGAGAGAAGAGTGCTTAATTCATACTCAAGAAATTAAGGCAGGATCATATGAGACTTGCTCTTAGTGAATAGAATTTCACCAGGTAAGTGTATCCCGCGTGAGGGAAGAGTGTGAGTAAAGTCATATACACATAAAAACATATTTGGGAGTATAGTTAGATTTGATCATATGTAAGAATTCAAGAATGTCGGCTAATAGTGCTGGAGAGGTATTTTGGTAGAAGATTATAGTAGGCTTTATTTCCATTAGAACTTTTATTTTCTCAAAAAGAATCCTCTACTTGTGAAATAATAAAATGGTTTCATTGGATTAAAATTAAATAAAATTTAAAATTAATTTCCTCTGTTCACTAGCCACATTTCAAGGGCCCAGTAGCCATATGTGGGTAATGGCTGCCGTACTAGACAAGCAGATATAGAACATTTTCATCATTGCAGAACGTTCCATTGGACAGTGCTGCTCTAGATTAGGGACCTCTGTGGCCTTGCTGTTCCAGGTGTGGTCCACACACAGCAGCAACAGCATTGCTATCTCCTGAGACCTCTCTGTGATCTGCATTTTCACAAGACCCCCCGGGTGATTCTTAGGCACGTTAAAATTTGAGAAATACTGATCTGAGATACCCTGAAGATTCGGTACGGTGAAATCTCGTTATTAGCATTATTTGCTAATATTTACTTCGCTTGTACAGTATCGTTTCAAAAGAGGAAATGTTTAGCCCTGGGAGAAAATAAAACGGATTCATTGGTTCATCTGTCTGACAAGTGCAGAGTTCAGCGGAGCTTTAATGCAGCAGTACACCTGGCTTCAAGGACTCCTTTGTTTCCAATCTCTGGGCTCTGCTCTTTGTTGTTGGCCTCTGTCTGGCCTTCTGCATAGTGACGACAGAACTCCAGTAAGTTCAGAGTGCATACCTGCATTGGCTACCATTCAAATAATGAGTCCATCCTGGTACCCTGAGAAGACTTCCTTTTGCATCTAACCCTTCCACGCTACATAGCTCAGCCATTCCTGCACAAAACCGTGTGATTGAGGAGGCACTTCCGGCAAGCGAGGCCTGTCCCTGAGCTGGCGCAAATTCACTTTTGTACACATGTATGGCTGCGACAAAACGGGAGAGAGGTGCAGTGGCTTTCTGGAAAAGAGCTGGGGTATCTTCCTCTTCTTTGAACCCCATGCTAAAGTATTTGGGTTTCATTCTGTAAGTGAAGGAGAAGTTATATACAGGCTTTATCCTTGTATCTTTAAGGAGGAGATTTAATTTAAACTCTAAGCTAAATATTCACGTTAAAGGGCTACACTGTTCACTATGGTAGCCACTAGCCGCATATGGCTATCTAAATTTACATTCAACTTATCTAAAGTAATGAAGAAAGTGAAGAATTCCGACCCTTGCTCACACTAAGCATACTTCCCCTGAGGCTGCCGTATCCGGAAGGATAGATGTTGGAGATCTCCATCTGAACAGCACTAGTCTAAGGCATCCACTTCTACAACAAAACTACAATGTAAAGTTTCCAAACTATTTGGAGGGAAAGTGAAAGGCGGAGGGGGAAAAAATCTAAAAGAAGACAAGAGAGAAGGAGAATATAAGTAAATCTGGGAAAAGCTGGAAAAGGAGAAAATAACTAAAAAGATAACAAATGAATAAAAAAAGATTGGTTATCTTACTGGTTGTGTGAAAGACTTTTATCACTACTTTCAACCTATTTATTATATATGCAGTAAAACTAAATCTTTTCCACATATAGTTCTCTGGCCTATGACAGTTACCTGTGGTCTTGTAATCATGACCAGAATCAAGATGCAACAGAGTTCCATCAGCTTAAATAATTCCCTTGTGCTCTGCCTTGTCTGACACTCACCTTGACCCCCTGGTGATCAACAATGTGTTCTCCAAGTGTTGCCTTTTCCAGAATGTCATGTAAATAGAGAGGGGCCAAGATGGCAGAGCAGCATGGAAGCTTTTTGCTTCTCTAGTTCTTGAATGCAGCTAGATCAACACCAAACCATCTTACACACCTAGAAAATTGATCTGAGGATGAACACAACAATCTGCACAACTTGAACTGCAGAACTCGGCAGGTATGCAGCGTGGAGAGGTGAACTGTGGGAGAGAGAAGCCACAGAGGGTAGGAAGCTGTTTTGCAGTGAGAGGATGGAGTTGAGGGACAGTATGAAAAAAGCACTCCCCCCAAAAGCAGCTGGAGAGAAAGAATGGAAACACGCATAAGGGACTTAACAAGAAAGGGAGAAAGAAGAAAAAGGATAGGGTTTAAATACCATTAAGACTCTATAAACAGAGGAGTGCAGAGCTGAAAGAATCGTGTAAATAGAATCATATGCTGAATCAAGCCTTTTGGGTCTGGCTTCTTTCACATATAACATGGCATTTTAGATTCATCCAGGTGGTTAGATGTATCAGTAGCGTTTTCTTATTGCTGGGTAGTATTCCACAGTACGAATATATGAGAGTTTATCCATTCACCCATTGAAGGATGTTTGGGTTTTTTCCCCAGTTTTGGCTTTTTTTTATATATATATTTATTTTGAGAGAGAGAACAGGAGAGAGGGAGAGAGAAAATCCCAAATAGGCTGCACACTTTCAGCACAGAGCCAGACATTGGGCTCGAATTCACTAGCGGTGAGATCATGACCCAAGCGGAAACCAAGAGCCAGAGATGATCAACCAGCTGAGCCACCCATTTGTGTCTTGTATAAGTAAAGCTGCCTTGAGGATTTGTATACAAGTTTTTGTATGAATATCATTTTCATTGCTTTTGAGTTCTTGCCTATAGGCAGAATTGCCAAGTTATAGGGTAAGTCTATGTTTAGCTTTATAGGAAATTGCCAAAATATTTTCAAAATGGCTCTATCATTTTGTATCCTCACCACCAATGTATGAGTCCCAGCTGCTTCACATTCTTGCCAACATACAGTATTGAAAGTTTTCCTGATTTTACTCATTCGAATAAGTGTGTAACAGAGAAGTATGTAATGGTCTCACCTTGTAGTATAAATGCATTTCACTAATGACTAATGATATTGCATATCTTTTCATGTTCTATATAGCATTTATGTATCTTCTTCAGTGAGGTGTCTGTTAAAATCTTTGGCCTGTTTTTATATTGGTCTTTCTGATTTTTTGTTGTTGAGTTTTGGGAGTGTTTTATATATTTTGGAAATGAGCCCTTTGTCAGATTGCTTTTCTTGTAATCTTTGTGGATAATTTATCTCGGTTTGTGGCTTATCTTTTTATTTGCTGAATACTGTCTTTTGGCGGGGGGCAGTTATTGACTTTAAAGAAGTGCATTTTAACATTTTTTTCTTTTTTGGATTATGCTTTTGGTTGTATCATCAGAGAACTCTTTCCAAACCTAAGATCACAAAAATTTTCTTGTGAGTTTTCATCAAGAACCCTTACAGTTTTAGGTTTGTCTGTGGCCCACTTTGCACTAATTTTGTGTGTATGGTGAAGTATGTGGATCATAAAATAGTAATAGGAAACAGTGGCTAATTACTTAGTTCATTTGTTTGTTCATTTTGTATATGGCATCTGGCACAGTTTGTTGAAACATCTACCCTTTCTCCACTGAATTGCCTTTATACCTTTGTTAAAAATTGAGCAAAACTTGATTGGATCTGTCTTCCAGATTCACTGTTCTTTTTTTTTTTTTTTTCCTAATGTTTATTTTTTTTAATTTTTTGATGTTTATTTATTTTTGAGAGAGACAGAGACAGAACATGAGTGGGGGAGGGGTAGAGAGAGAGGGAGACAGAATCCAAAGCAGGCTCCAGGCTCTGAGCTGTCAGCACAGAGCCTGACTCAGGGCTCGAACTCACAGATCTAAGTACAGCTCTACTAGTAAATAAGTAATGTAAATTTACAAAAGCAGTCAAATTAAATGGCATTTCATCTATCAGTTGGAAGACATTTAAAATAACAGTACTGAAATCCTCTGAAGGAGCCAACCATACGGTTGGTCTCTGGGCATCAAGGGGAAAAGGAGCAGCATGAGTTGACACAATTTTTCTGGAAAGCAGCTGGGCACCATATATGTTGTGAAGTACATTTATAACCTTAGTGTCTGTATTTCTACAGCTGGGAATCTGGCCTAAGGAAATATCCAGATGTTCAGCCAAAATGTTTTACGTATAGAAATGTTTGTCCTATAAAAATTTGAGACAATCTAAGTGTCCAGCTACAGAAGAATGAATTAGAAATTATTGTACAGTGAACTATATCCTGTGGCCCCCAAAATTGTTTTCCAAAGGTTGTTTGATGGCATGTAATGTCATTAAATTTAAATGTTTAATGACATGTCAGCCAATGGCAGATTGCTTGGCAAAGAATAAACTCATGCAGCTTAGCACAACTTCAGAAACCTAAGGTTTGTATCTGCATGTAAAGTAAAAGAAATGAATAAAACAAAATGTAGAATGGTTATCTCTGGTGATGGAATAATGATGGGTAATTTTTCTCCACTATTCATTATCCAGTATATTACTCAATTTTTATTCAGAATAGCTACTAGTTTTATAATTAGACAAACATGAAATATTATTATTAAAGGAGATTCTCATTATGTTTTTAATCTTTCCTTTTTTCTAAGGATATGGCCATCAAGCAGACCTGCCCTAGAAGACTTGCTATTCATCTTCTACCTGACATAAACGAGTGTGGCGGGACCAGTAAGCTTAAAAGTGAAGTCAAGCATGAAGCATCTGTGGAAATCCAGAACCCAGACTGGGACACCCATAAAAAATGTTATTTTACTTTTACTTTTAATGAAAACTCGAGGAAATCTGACCGTAGTATGTTTAAAGCACATGGTAAACCCGATGAGAGTATCTACTCAGCTCTGAGAGCTAATGACAATTTCAGTGAAAGGATGGAGAATCATTTGAATAAGCACATTCTTGTTTTTGAAGAAAAAACAATAGAAGGATATATAAATTTAGGAATGCCTCTCAAGTGCCTACCTACAGGGTCCCACTTCAAAATAAAATTTAGTCAAAGAAAGGGTAACCAGGAAGGTGATCAGATCTTGCGCCAGTGTGAAAATCCATACATGGAATGCGTTCTTTTTCACATTGTTGCTGTTGGGAAGAGGATAAAGAAGATTCTTAAGATCAAGGAACTTCATGAAAGAGGAACTACACTTTGTATCTATGCCCTAAAGGGTGAGACTATCAAAGAAGCTCTAAGCAAGGATGGCCGATTTCGGTCTGACCTGGATGAATTTAAATGGAAAATAATAGAAGATCATAAGATAATTCATGGAAAACGTTCCCTGGTGGATTATGTGTCTGGAAAAACCTTAGAAATGGACATTTTTAAGAAAAACGTTGCCAGGAAAGGTACCCATAAGAATATTAAACAGGAGAATGAAAATACCACTGAAGAAATCTGTCCCTGGGATCTGATACAGTCTGAGATCAGGGAACACGAACCAGAGGAAGATGGGGAGACTGAAGATGTAGAATACAACAGAGAAAAAATTCTCCCAGCTCGGAATCTAGGGCATGATATTGAAAGTAAAAAACAACGGACAGTTTCCAGAATTAGTAATTATTACAATAATAGTTTCAACAGAAAATATAGGAGAAACAACTCACAGGTTAGGCAAAGTCCCCATCCAGGTATGGAACATGTTAATCAATATATCCAAAGGACGGCAACTAACCTCTGGCTGAAGAATTTCCAAAGGTTGGACAAAGTGATAATGGATCAGTATCCAAATTTTAATGAAGAGACTCTCTGGATGAGAAAGTATTTTCAGGATGAACAGAAGAAAACCAAACTGCTACCATTTCAACAATTCAACATTTATAAAAACTACTTTGGAAAAGTGACCGAAAATTCTACTTCAGTTGCAATCTGTGAAGATCTTATTCATCTTAGTAAGTCAGTTGGGTTCATGAAATGGGACAATAATGGAAACACAGGCAACGCTACTTGCTTTGTCTTCAATCATGGTTATGTTTTCACCTGTCGACATGTAATACATCTTATGGTGGGAGAAGGCACAGATCCAAGTTTGTGGCCAGATATAATAAGCAAATGTGCAAAGGTAACTTTTGCTTATAAAAAGTTCTGTCCTATGGATGTTGATTGGTTTTCCATTGAGCCGTGGTTTGAAGTGTCTGATGGAACTCTAGATTACGCCATTTTAAAGTTAAGAAAAAACGTAAATGGATTTCCTCCAGGCCTGTTTGGACAGATTTCCTCTCAACCATCTAGTGGTTTGATTTATTTAATTGGTCACCCAGAAGGCCAGGTCAAGAAAATAGATGGCTGTGCTGTGATTCCTCTAAATCAGCGGTTAGAGAGGTACCCAGAGCATCATCAAGATGGGGTGGTAGGTCCCCATGCTGCCACTTATAATGCTTTCTCTATGTTTACCCAACGAAGTTTCCTATCAGAGGTTTGGAGCACAGATACACTTAGCTATGATACTTGTTTTTCCAGCGGGTCCTCTGGCTCCCCAGTGTTTAATGCATCTGGCAAGTTGGTTGCTATGCATACCATTGGGCATTTTTATAAACGTGGAGATACAGTATATGCCCTTATTGAATTTGGCTATTCTATGGAGTCAATTCTTTGTGATGTTAAACAGAAAAATGAGAGTTTATATAAATTATTAAATGAAGAGAAAAACGAGAACCATGATGAAGACCAAGATAACAAGTCATTTCAAGATCATCAGATTGAACCCATGGAATATTAGGAAAAATATGTTTTCAAGAAAATATGCTAATAATTTAGAGTATTCAGGGCTGTTTCCATAAACTATAATGAATATTCTTTTTTTAATTAGAAAATGATGTGGATGTTCAAAAAAATATAACAGTTCAAATAAATTCTGATTTTTTTGGTCATTGGCTTTTTTCTTATTTGAAACAATCTCAAACCTCACTTAAAATACTTAGCTCTGTTCTATACATACAACAAATTTGGTATTTGCCATTCTAAGTACATTGGATGATACATCTATCCCATCTTCCTAACTGGTGAGGTGACCCCTGTTCTCTGAATAACAAAATAATGGGGAAATACACTTTTAGAGTGAACAAAATAAGATGTTCCTCTAAAACTCAAAATTCTTTGGTTGTTGGGGCCCCTGGGTGGCTCAGTTGTTAAGCATCTGACTCTTGATTTCAGCTCAGGTCATGATCTCATGGTTCATGGGATCAAGCCATGCATCGAGCTCTGCACTGACAGTGGAGAGCCTGCCTGGGATTCTCTCTCTCTCTCTCTCTCTCTCTCTCTCTCTCTCTGCCTCCCCCTCTCAAAGTAAATAAATAAACATTTTTAAAAAATTATTTGGTTATCTTAATTTTTCCCTTTTGGGCCCCTGTAACATCAGCCCTTATTGCAAATGACAGAAGAAAAGTCCAACTTTTCTGTTCTTTCCACTAGTTCTGCCCTTCTGTGGAAGATAGAAGCATGACTTAGTCCCTATCCCCACCCTCTTATATCCAGAGTCTAGAAAGCTAAAGGCTACGTATCTCTGTCTAGTTTGCAACTAAGAATCTGGGTATAAATCAGATGCCTCAAAATAGATTCACTTGCCTGTTATTTGGAAGATAGAAATAAGGTGGAGACCATCTTTCTTCTGCTCCTGGAAAATGCTTAAACACTGAGAATAAATTGAGGGTTGATGGGGTGGGGGGGGAGGGGAAAGTGGGTGATGGGCATTGAGGAGGGCACCTGTTGGGATGAGCACTGGGTGTTGTATGGAAACCAATTTGACAATAAATTTCATATTAAAAAATAAAATAGTAAACTTTGGTAAAATTTTTAAAAAATAATTGGGTGCCTAGGAATAAATAAAACAAAAAAAAAGGAAAAGAAAAATGAGTGTCTAGAGTCACATCTAGTCCTTAGCTTCATGTGGATGGAGAGGTGACTGCAAGCAGTAGCAGCCAAAATCTGCATTGCAGGGCCTAGTCATTTGCTTTGATAATGTCAACAGGCATTTGTAACAGCTTCCTCATCCAGCTTCCTGATTCCTGGTCTGCAGCTGAACAGGTGTGGTTTTTTGTTGGTTTTTTTTTTTTTTCATTTTAAAAATGTCTAAATTCACCCAATATATGTATGTATGTATGTTTATTTATTATTTTTTAAATATATAAAAATATAAATATTGTCAAGTTGGCTAACACACAGTATATGCAGTGTGCTCTTGGCTTTGGGAGTAGATTCCCATAACTCATCGCTTACATACAACACCCAGTGCTCATCCCAACAAGTGCCCTCCTCAATGCCCATCACCCATTTTCCCCTTCCCCCCACCTCCCCCATCAACCCTCTGTTCTCTGTATTTAAGAGTCTCTTGTGGTTTGCCTCTGAGAGGGTGTGTTCTTGAACTCAATTGCAATATTGGCCCTTTGAATCCCTCCCATTGCTTTTATCATCCTAAAGATGTTCTGGCACTTAATCCCCTCCATTGAATCTCTTTTACCTGCATGGAATACCCTCCTTACCAACTAGCAGTTGATCAGATTGATCAAATATGTGATCATCTCTCAGTTGTGCAAAAGCCATAAATCTCACCCAGAGAAATTGTTGGTTCAGAAACTCTAGACATGTATGTCTATTAGGAACAACTGCTAAATTCCAAAAATAAAGTAGCAGCGTGAATGAGGGGAAGTTATTTCTTCCTCATGTAATATCTAAGTGTACAGCCCTCTGTGGTTGTGGGAGTTCAGGGTGTCATGGTATTAGGTTTTCTCAGTCAGGTCCAAGGTGGCTACTAAACTTCTAGCCCATGCACGTACACCACAGGCAGGGGCAAGAGAAAAATGTGCAAAAGAGGTGTACATCTCTTCTTAACACCATCTAAGGGGTGCCTGAGTGGCTCAGTTGGTTGAATGTCTGACTCTTGGTTTTGGCTCAAGTCATGATCTCAGGGTCATGGGATCAAGCCCCAAGTCAGGCACCACACTCAGCATGGAACCTGCTTGGGATTCTCTCTCACCTTCTCTCTCTCCGCCCCTCCCCTGTTCACATGGCTTCTCTTTCAATTTTTCTCTCTCTCTCTCCCTTTCTCCCTCTCTCAAAATAAATAAATAGACATTTAAAAAAGAACCCCATCTAGAAACTGCATATATCACAGTTGCTGGTACCCATTGTCTACAACTTGGTCACGTAGCTCACTTAACTGAAAATCAGGCTGTGAATGTAGTGTTTATTTTGGATGACCAGATGCCCAGCCTAAATTCTATTACTTTGGAAAAAAGGGAAAATGGATATTGGATGAACTAGTCATTTCAACCACAGTCCCACTCATATAGCCTCTATAGTGTCCAAATACACTCTAGTTTCCACGCATGAAGCATACTTAACCCACTCCCCAAGACAGTCCAGAATTCTGGGTGTTGTGCATGTGTCTTTATCACGTTTGGATGTAGCTTTCATGGCCCAGAGATGTGTCTGCCTGTTCCTTCCACCCTACTTACACACCCAATACACCCTATGGAGTATGGCCAGAATCCAACCACTTAAACTCGTATTCAGAAGAGGCAATGGAAGATACAACAGTCATTGTTCCATAGCAGTGATCAAATTCTGTTGTGCAGGAAGTGCCAGGATGCCCAGCTCCGCAGGGAGCACAATCGTGGGTTAGCCCACTGCAGCTGTCCGTCACTCACTGCTCATGGCAGTTGGAAATGCTTTAACCATTGTCCTTCAAAACCTCAGATTTTGACCTTCAGGGTGTTCTTTTCTGTCCATTGTTTTCTATGGCCTTCTGTAAGTTAGGATTTATGTTTAGTGAAATACATCCTTTTTGGTATACAGGTCTATGTATTCTGACAAACACACATACCAGAGTAACTACTACCACAATCAAAAAAAGGGAAGCAACACTTTTTATAAAATATACAGTGCAGTCAGCATGCTTACAGAAATTTAATGATAATTTTAGTCAGTGTATAGCTTTCCCTAACTTCTTAACTTGCTGTCCTTTCAGAGAAGCAATCTGAAGCATCCTCCAGGGCGAGATGATATACTTGCTGTTAATGTTTTTTTATTTTACATCTGGAACATTCAGATCAGAATCCAAACAAAGGCTATACATTGTGTTTGGTTGTAGGAGCCTCTTCAGTCCCTTTTAATGTGTAAATTCCCCCTTTATCTTTTCCCTGGCATGTATTTATTGAAGAAAGTGGATCCTAATTGTCCGGCAGAGAATTCTACATTCTGTTCTTTGCAATTCTATCTTGGCAGTGTCATTGAATATGGACCCCTGTATGTCCTATAAATGGGTGGTTAGATCTAAAGACTTGATTATTCTCAGTTTAGGCTTTTTCCAAGAAGACTTCCTAGGTGGTGCCTTGGGATGTCTGGTCTTCCAGTTGCATTTACTGTGGGCTAAATATCTGAGCCTTGTTTTCATTAATGTCATGAAATTTAGAGTAAAACTCACTGGCTTCCTAAAATGGAGTGTTGTTGAATGAGAATCTCTAGAGAGTTCACCACTTCAAAGAACTAAGCCAAAATAATTTCCCATCTTCTTTTATTAAGAACCTTTAAACTCCACTCCCACAAATATTCCCTGGGTTTTGATGTCAAGGTCTAGAACTTCAGAAAGTTCTCTTTGCATGAAACTTCTTTCCCACACATTCTGGAAATCACCCGTCAGATCATCACAGTGAGTTTAAATTTTTTTTTTTTTTTTTAACGTTTATTTATTTTTGAGACAGAGAGAGACAAAGCATGAACAGGGGAGGGGCAGAGAGAGGGAGACACAGAATCTGAAGCAGGCTCCAGGCTCTGAGCTGTCAGCACAGAGCCCGATGCGGGGCTCGAACTCATGGACCGCGAGATCATGACCTGGGCCAAAGTCGTCCACTTAACCGACTGAGCCACCCAGGCGCCCCCATCACAGTAAGTTTAAATCTGGTGTGAAGGTTAGCGTCATGTGTCAATGTGGCCCAGCTCCAGGGTGACCAGATACTTGGTCAAACATTATTTTAGGTGTTTCTGTGAGGGTGTTTTTGGATGAGATTAACATTTAAGTTGGTAGACTAAATACTGCAGTTTGCTCTCCCTAATGTGGGTGGGCCTCATGTAGTCAGTTGAAAGCCCAAGGAGAACAAAAAGATTTACTTTGGGAGGCCTCAGGTAACAAAGTATGCTTCCTGTATGACTGTCTTTGAACTGGGACATTGACTCTGTCCTGCCTTCATACTTGAACTGAAACATTGGCTCTTTCTGGGGTCTCGAGCCTGCTGGGTCCTCAGACTTTCAGACTCCAACTAGAACTTCACCATCAGCTCTTCTGGGGCTCCAGCTTACTGACTCACCCTGCAGATCTAGGGACTTTCCAGCACCCCTAATCACATGAAGCCATTACCTACAACAAGTTAAATTATATTGTCTTATGTATATTTATGGGTATTGTTTTAAAAGAACCCTAATACATAGGATGTCAGGACCACTACAGCGAGGCATTGTGCATGAGGGAAATGTTTTATCTTTCTCCTACCAGAAGACAAAAGAGAAGCAGCAAAGAGAATACGTCATTCAAGTTTAGGGGTTGATACTTTCCATGTCTTAGAAGCCTCCCAAATAGCATAACTCCAATTCTAAGAAACTTACCGTTTGTAAATAAATGTCTTAAATTTCACAAACAGGACAGGAAAATTTGTGAATGCAATTGCCATTGAAACTTAGTAACATTAAAAAAATCAATCTCAGAGTTCTGTAATGATGGGATGGGTATTTCAGACCAAACCTTCCCTCCCATCCCACACCCCCCCCCACACACAAAGGCACACTGAACAACCAGAAAATCTAGATGAAAAACAGGAAACACCTGTGTGAAGGTATCAAAACGCTACCAAAGCAGCTAGGAAGTACAGGGCCAGTATCCCAGCGAGGAGGGAAGCCCAAAGGGATCAGCTCTGTAAGTAGTGCTGCTTTTACCTCATAGGCACCTGCCAATTCTGGAGGAGATGAGAGGCTGAGTGGCTGACCAGACATTTGAAGAGAATCATGAAGCTGACGAAGCACAAGAGTTAGCGCTGAAGGCCTATCAAGTAGTAGGGGTTACAGAAATGGACCCACAAACGTATGGCCAACTAGTCTTTGACAAAGCAGGAAAGAATATCTGATGGAATAAAGACAGTCTCTTCAGCAAGTGGTGCTGGGAAACCTGGAAAGTGACATGCAGAAGAATGAACCTGGACCACTTTCTTACACCAGACAAAAAAATAATCTCAAAATGGATGAAAGACCTAAACATAAGACAGGAAGCTATCAAAATCCTTGAGGAGAAAGCATGCAAAAACCTCTTTGACCTTGGCCCCAGCAACTTCTTACTCAGCACGTCTCCAGAGGCAAGGGAAACAAAAGCAAAAATGAACTACAGGGACCTCATCAAAATAAAAACTCCTGCACAACGAAGGAAACAATCGGCAAAACTGAAAGGCAACTGACAGAATGGGAGAAGATGTTTGCAAATGACATATCGGATAAAGGGTTAGTATCCAAAATCTATAAAGGACGTATCAAACTCAACACCCAAAAAACAAATCATCCAGTGAAGAAATGGGCAAAAGACATGAATAGACACTTCTCCAAAGAAGACATCCAGATGGCCAACTGACACATGAAAAAATGCTCCACATCACTCATCCTCAGGTCAATACAAATCAAAACCACCATGAGATACCACCTTACACCTGTCAGAATGGCTAACATTAACAACTCAGGCAACAACAGATGTTGGCGAGGATGAAAAGAAAGAGGACCTCTTTTGCACTGCTGGTGGGAATGCAAGCTAGTGCAGCCACTCTGGAAAACAGTATGGAGGTTCCTCAAAAAACCAAAAATAGAACTACCCTGTAACCCAGCAATTGCACTACTAGGTTTTTATCCAAGGGATACAAGTGTGCTGTTTTGAAGGGACACATCCACCCCCATGTTTATAGCAGCACTATCAACAATAGCCAAAGTATGGAAAGAGCCCAAATGTCCATCGATGGATGAATGGATGAAGAAGATGTGGGATATATATACAATGGAGTATTACTTGGCAATCAAAAAGAATGAAATCTTGCCATTTGTAACTACATGGATGGAACTAGAGGGTATTATGCTAAGTGAAATTAGTCAGAGAAAGCCAAAGATCATATGACTTCACTCATATGAGGACTTTAAGAGACAAAACAGATGAACATAAGGGAAGGGCAACAAAAAGAATATAAAAACAGGGAGGGGGACAAAACAGAAGAGACTCATAAATATGGAGAACAAACAGAGGGTTACTGGAGGGGTTGTGGGAGGGGGATGGGGTAAGGAATCTATTCCTGAAATCATTGTTGCACTATATGCTAATTTGGATGTAAATTTTAAAAAATTAAATTTAATTTAAAAAAGTAGTAGGAGTTCTAGTAAACACAGGATTTTGAATGCAAACAAAGCGTTGCAGCCATAAATAATTTTGTCCAGGAAATACCTTAGCTTTCACAGGGACACAAGGCAGTTTGAAATCACCTCAACCCAAATTAGGTTAAGGTGTTCTGGGATTGCTAGTGACACCAGCCCAGCCACCTCCCAGAATGAACTGTAAAGTCCTTTCCTACCCTCCTTGAACCTCATATGTCTTCTACAAGACAAAATTTGTGACATCAAAATGAAATCGTAGACTTTTAAAAACAAGGTAAGAGACTCATATTGGTGAGATAGATTAAGAGAAATGGTGGAGATGTAGCCCGAATGAGAAGGATGTGGCTGTATCGTATCCAATAGTAACATGAGAAATGTATACTGCATTATGATTATTTAGTTATACGCCAACTGAAGGGACAAGGTGCTTATTCGAGAGACAGAACTTCTTTCTTGATTACTACCCGAATAATGGGGAAGTAAGTTCTACTGTCAGCATTTGACTCTCACTTCCCTACCAGACCACGGGGACTAACATTTCCTGTTTATTTACCGAAACTAGAAGATGGAGTCCTGCAACAAGAGGTGAGGTATCACCATGACCAAAAAGACAACTTTAGACACGTTCACAAAGCTGTGGGCCCTGTTGTCAGATCCTGGGAGCCCAGGACTCCTCCTGCTTCACCACACACCTGCTGTTGTGACTAAATATCCCCTGAAATGTCTTCATGGCAGCTCCTAACTGGGGGAATGTAGACCCTTAGCCCGAAGGGGAAGCCTGCCCCTGTCAGTGCCAATCCTGAGAGCCTAAACACAGGCCACTGCTTGAGCTTGCCTGCCACTCCATCTCTGCTCCGTCCCTCTGAACCAAATATGGGTCCAACCAGATGCCCAGCAAGTGGTGGTTCCAAGTGCTTATAGTAAACATGCATTTTCCACCAATATTTTCCTTAAAGCTCATCACTGGGATGTGCAAGAGTCAGACGCACAGACCCTGGGATTTTGCCACAACAAGCATCTCTGAATGTAGGATCTACAGCTCAAATGTGACCGCCTCTGTGCTACCATCCCTGAAGCCTCCAGTGACACCACACCTCCTCCTCGTTTCTGTATTTATAGCACATGAGTTGTTAACTCTTCTCTTACCTGTCTTTCACCTACTAGATTGCAGCTCATTTGGTGATTAGGACAATGTTACATTCCTCTTTGTATCCACAGTGCTGAACACTATTTTTTGGCACACACATAAAGCTCCAGTTCCTCCAAAAAGAGTGAATACATTTTTTAAAAAGATGAGTTTAGATTTATGTTTCTTTGACACAGGTCAATGAGAGATGAGTGAAGACTGTCTTGGCTTTGGCCTGGATTTCTTTTGTTCTTGTTTATCGTGAAGGTCAGGTATACAATTAAAGTGGAACTAAAAAAAAAGCAAAGAAAACAAACAAACAAACAAACAAAACCCAACCAACCACTCAAGAGGAAATCTGATTAGTGCTACTGTGGTCAGTCTTATCATGTTGTCCAACCACTTTCCTAGTTGCCAGCAAAGGAGGTGAGGACAGGTACATAAATTAATTGTTTACCAGGAAACAGAAAGCTGCTGCAATGTGACAATGTGAATTACAGAGTGTTTTTGTTGTTGTTGCTGCTGCTATAAAAAGGCTAGGGAAGAAACCTCAGGTTGAGGAATTAAACTTCCTAATATGTTATATATCGCTTAACCCAAGAAAAATATATAATGTAAATATATTTTAAAAATCTTTTTTTTTTTTAATTTTAATGTTTATTTTTGAGAGAGGGAGAGAGACAGTGTGAGCAGGGGAGGGGCAGAGAGAGAGGGGGAGACAGAATCCGAAGCAGGCTCCAGGCCCTGAGCTGTCAGCAAAGAGCCCCACGCGGGGCTCGAACCCACAAACCACCAGATCATGACCTGAGCCAAAGTCCCACTCTTAACCGACTGAGCCACCCAGGTGCCCCTATAATGTAAAATATAGTTTTAAATCCGGCCTGCTTTCTCCTTTTTTTCAGGGCCAGAAATAATACCTGACAGCTAATTTAATTAAAACAGACTCCTTAGCCCTGCGCCAAGAATCCCTTTACATGTTTGCAATACATCCAGGGTATCATGAGTGATGGAGAAAACGGCACTTGTTTCCCAGCAAGGTGAAGACGTCAATAGTAAACTAAAGACGCGGCGAAGCAGCCCCAACAGGCCAAGCCGACTTCAGTTCTGGCACCGTTAGGCCAACAGAGGGATCTAGGAGGAGCACGTGAGAGGACGTCCAGCTCCCCAGCTTCGCAACTGTCCGCTAACCTCCCCGTCTAGTCCAGCATTCTGCGAAGGACAAGCAGCTTCCGAAAAACCTCAAGCACTGCCCCAGGGAACTGAGGGTTTGGTAAACCGCCTCCGTATTGTGCTGCCATTGGGCAGGAGGGATGTCAATTATCGTCCCGGCTCCACCCACTTCGCCCCGGCTCCACCCACTTCCTCTTTCCCGCAGGCTCCTGCTCTGGCGCCACCTGCAGGCGGCGCCCGGGACTCCGCTCGCGGTGAGGTAACGCCCTTGCTGGACTGGGTGCTTAAGGACTTCGCTTGCTCTGCAGGTACTGTCCAGGGAAGGGGGCTGCCGGCGCAGATCTCAGGCCCCGGAGCGCCGAGTCTAAGAGCATCGCGGGAGCCGCGAGAGGGTCCTGGAGGAACAGGTGGGGGCGGCGGGACGCGGGGAGAGCCCGGCGGGAAAGAGCTGGCGTGGGGAAGTGGAGTCACGGAGACCCATCTAACAATGGAAAGGAAGCAAATCCTAGAGTCTAAAGTCTTGGAACCAGCTTTCTCCTCCTCAAAATGAGGTGATAAAAATTGTGCCCATTTCGCAGAGGTGTTGTGATGATTTAACATTTGTAAAGTGCGTAGAACACTTTGCCAGGCCCAGAGTGTGCGATGTTTGTTAATTAACAATCGGCTTTAAAGATCATCTAAGCCAGAGTCTCTCACCAGGGTGATTTTGTAAAGAGGCAGCTGACTGAGTCCACTCGCTCCGGATCTGATGAACCATAACATATTGGGCTGGCTCCAAGAATCTGCATTTTTAAAAGACTGCCCCAAATATTTCTTCTAGACACTAAAGTTGGGGGATCACTCATCTGGGCCAACCTCTTTGACTTGCAAATGAATGAACTGAGAAGTGCCCAGAGTCTCTGCAGAGCCCTAAAAGGCTGTAAGGCCCTAAGACTAAAATCCTACCATACAGCCCTCTTTCCGTCCAACTGGTTACGTGGCCCCTAGCAAATTTACTGTTTCTAAGCTGTGAAATGGGGGCAAAGTCACACCCACTGCCAAAAAGGGGGATGTGCTCCAAGACCCAGGTGCGCCAAGCACAACCCTAACGGGTGACAAGTGATAAATGAACGTGAGAGTTCCACCCTCCCCCACCCGATTTTATGAGGTACAAAGGACGGTCCCAGCCAGGATGCCCCAAGGATGGGCGTTTCCTTACCACCTTCCCCAGTACCTCCTCCTGTGACTGGCACGTCCAAGACGCGCTGTTGGGGCTCAGTCCAGCCCAGCCAGGTCGGGAGCTGCTGGTACGACAGGAGAGACCCGCACCGGGTCTCTACACCGCTCCGTAGGAGGAGGGGCAGAAGCCACTCCAGCCCGCGCGTCCCTGCGCGTCGCCGCGCCAGGACTGTGCCGCGCGCGGCGCCGATATCCCTCTTCCTGGAGAAAGGAAGAACCCAGCGTGCAGGTAGCCTCCTCCTGGTGTCTCTGCCAACGGGCGGTGCAGGCACCGTCCTAAAAGTCTAAGCAGAGGCTCCTGACGAGAGTGTTACCTCCTGGTCTTGGGCGGATCCGGAGTTTCTGTGATCTGGCTCTGACTTTAGGAATCCCGGTCGCTCAACACTTAGGACCTCAAGATGAAATGAATATCACTTCGTCCTGCTGGTGGAAGAGTAATTTGGTACATCCTTTCTGTATAGTAATTTGGCAGTATTCCCCCAAACGGAGAAATCATGTGCAACTTTTGACCTAGTGCACACGGCCTTCTAGACAGGCATACAGCAAACAGTAACATGATGACAATAAAAGAAGTAACAAAGACAGCGACTATCGTTTACGGAGCATTTGTGCCTGGTGTGTTTGGACAACCATTACATGCGCTGCCTCGCTGAAACCTGGCCACTTCACGAGGCAGTACTAGCAGGATGGCAGAAACCAAAGAAAGACCCAGTGACACCCAAGGCCAAGCTCAGCAAGTTTTGGTTCTGCACACGTTCTGCTGTCTAAAGCAAATCAGGTGGCTAAGCCTGACATTAATGAGATGGGAGGGACTGCAAAGTCACAGGGCGAAAGGTGTGTATACAGGGAAGGGCGAAGATTTGACAACAATTTCTCACACCCCGCACATCTGGTTCTTCCAGTTCTCCAAGGACTTTTCAAAATAGTTAGAATAGAATTAGGGCTCCCCTAATTCCCAGAAAATCAAAATAAATATTTTACAAGGCAAAATTACATAAAGCTTTACAAAACTTTAAACAGCAAACACGTATAGTGTGTCCTGGAAAAGTACCGTGCTTAGAACTATATTGTATTGAACTGCTCTTAGGGCACCTGGGTGGCTCAGTTCATTAAGTGGCCAGCCGACTCTTACTTTTGGCTCAGGTCATGATCTCATGGGTTTGTGGGTTTGTGAGTTTGAGCCCCGTGTTAGGCTCTGCACTGATAGCAAGAAGCCTGTTTGGGATTCTCTCCTCTCTCTCCGCTGCCCCTCCCTCTCTCTCAAAATTAAATAAACATAAAAAATAAATAAACTGCTCGGAGTCCATGAATGTGAGCAATGTATTCGTTCAACTCTGTATCCCTAACAGCCAGTACAATATCTGGAAGCAGGAAATCTACATTTAAAATTTTTTTTTTTTTTTACTTTTAGATTTATATCCGAATTAACTAGCATATATGGTGCAACAATGATTTCAGGAGTAGATTCCTTAGTGCCCCTTACCCATTTAGCCCATCCCCCCTCCCACAACCCCTCCAGCAACCCTCAGCTTGTTCTCCATATTTATGAGTCTCTTCTGTTTTGTCCCCCTCCCTGTTTTTATATTCTTTTTGTTGCCCTTCCCTTATGTTCATCTGTTTTGTCTCTTAAAGTCCTCATATGAGTGAAGTCATATGATTTTTGTCTTTCTCTGACTAATTTCGCTTAGCATAATACCCTCCGGTTCCATCCACATATTTGCAAATGGCAAGATTTCATTCTTCTTGATTGCTGAGTAATACTCCATTGTATAGGTATCCCACATCTTCTTTATCCATTCATCCATCGATGGGCATTTGAGCTCTTTCCATACTTTGGCTATTGTTGATAGTGTTGCTATAAACATGGGGGTGTATGTGTCCCTTCAGAACAGCACACCTGTATCCTGTGGATAAATGCCTAGTAGTGCAATTGCTGGGTCATAGGGTAGTTCTATTTTTAGTTTTTTGAGGAACCTCCATACTGTTTTCCAGAGTGGCTGCACCAGCTTGCATTCCCATCTACATGTGTTTTAAATGAATGAAACCATGTTGGAAATTCTATTATGTGTGTACCTTTTCCTTCTTCCCAATTTGAGGGCAGGACTCTTCTCAACATTTCACCCTTTATAGAATCCAGAATTGGGTCTTATAACTTGTAACTGGAAATTTATGTGTTGAAGAAAGGCTTGCATAAATGAAAAAATACGCAGGAAGAGGTGAGCTGCTGTGCCCTTGGCCTTTAAATACTAAAGGCAACCATAGTTCAACAGGAAGAGTTTAGCCTTAGTTTCAAATCCTTACAAGAATGTTTCTGGGCAAATACTTGCTAAACATTTGATTTGTGAATCCAGGAAGATGACCACATCTTCCGTACAGGGTTATTGAGCATATTAATTGAAACAAGCAAATGCATGTGTCAGGCAGAGAGTAGGAGCTCAGACCAGTCGCCCAGCAGATTTTGTTTGCCTGTACACCCTCTTGACTCCTTCCATGGGCAGACATAAGTGTAGCCCATCAGCCAAAGCAAACAGCCTGGCTGACCTTTGCCAAGGAATCCCACACCCCTCTCTCAGTTTACAAATTACTACAAAAGTAATTACAACAAAATTGTATACACCACCAACAATTTATTTTTAACTTGATCACATATCTTGGATTATTGAAACAGGTATTTATTTACAGTGCCTTCAATAATAAAGAATGAGTTAGGGCAACAAACAAAAAAACTTGTATCAACTAGGACGAACCTGGAATTTTTGTTTATTTACTTTTTTGGTTTTTGTTTGTGTTTTGTGGAGCAGCCAAGGCTTTTAAAATAAATCCTGAAGGAAAAATGGAAAACAAGGCATCTTCATGTATGATATAATCTTTTCCTACAAGAAGACCTTGCAAAAAAAAAAATTAATAACCAAAACTGCAGATGAAGTTATACTTTTACAGGTTTTATGTAATACCTTAATAGGAACATTATCTAATTAAGATTTTCTAGTAAGGATTCAAGAGTTGCTGTAAACATTCTCCAAACAGACCAGTTATTACAGCATAATGATACCCATGCATATTATTGTTGTATCTATTCATATCTGTTTCCCATAATAAAATTAGAATATATGAGTTATTTATTAAAATTAATGTTTATAGGGGCGCCTGGGTGGCTCAGTCAGTTACGCAGCCGACTTCGGCTCAGGTCATGATCTCACGGTCCGTGAGTTCAAGCCCCATGTCGGGCTCTGTGCTGACAGCTCAGGGCCTGGAGCCTGTTTCAGATTCTGTGTCTCCCTCTCTCTGTTCCCCCGTTCATGCTCTGTCTCTCTCTGTCTCAAAAATAAATAAACATTAAAAAATTTTTAAAAAATAAATAAAATTAATGTTTATAGACCCCAGTACCATACAAACCTATGAAAAGCCACAATAGAGTTATTTTTACATGTTTCCAAAAAGTCAGAGTAGTATAAGCTTTGAATATAATAACAGGGTTAATTTCCGTAGCAGAATAAACACACCCAGGAATTAACCATAAAAATGATGCTGTGTTAAGTCCATTTGCTCTTAACTATCTAGCTGCATAAAAGAAAGAGGCAAGAAATAAAATGGTGTTTATGTTTATGGAAGAAAACTCATTGCATTCTGTTACCTTTATAGTTGACCTCACATGTAAAAATTAATTCCTTCCCATCAAGGAGAAAGGTCCTTCCCCCACCCCCAAACTATGTACTGACTACAAGTTAATTATGGAAGAAAAAACTCTTTGGGGCTAGTGATGGGAAAGAGTTATCCTCTGTACCTATAATCTAGGAATTAAGAAATAGCCTGTTTGATTAAGCACTGACAAGGAATACAGCTATTTTTCTTTTTTTTTTCTTCTTTTTTTTTTAGTTTTCTGGTAATTATAAGAACTCTGGTCTTTAGCAGACAAAAGAAAAAAAAGAGGACGCTTTCATAAATAAGTTTAATGGTCAAATAGCTTTTTAAAACTTTTTTTGGTTTCTAGTCTTGACAATGTGAATTTTATTTGGTTTAGTGCTCACTCGCTCTATTTTGTAACTTTGAAAGTACAACTTCATTTTTTTCTGAAATTGGAAGAAAAAAATACAGTAACCAAAAGATGTAGGGATTATGAAGGGGAAAAAATGTAACAGTAATCTTTCATCCAAAAAATGTTTATTTTCCTATTACCTTAAGGCAAAATATATTTTATTGCAAATATATCTAAGGTTTAGGAAATATTTGTTATTTTATGCCCTTTCCCCAAGAAGCCAACACATAACTTCCCAAGCCAGAAATGTTTTAAAAATACTGTTAAAACTATACAAAATAATAGAAATATTTAAGAAAAAAGTGATAGATATCTTGCCACATAGTAGGTATAGTTTCACAGATATTGCACAGATAGGAACATATTTTATATTTCAACTTTTCATTATCTTCTTGTGCACTAATATTTCATAGAAACAAAATGTTGAATTCTTAACATCCATGTTTTAGAAAGTGTTGTTAAGCCTGTTGCCTACTAAGTCACTACTTTGTTTCAACACTGAAATGTACAAAAGGCAAAAAATGGAAGGAGGGAAGGAAAGAGAGAAAGACACAGAAAATGATTCACATCTACATAAATACATTCTCAGTGGACTGTCTAGATTTTTCTGTCGTTATAGGTTTTCTTACTCAATAGTATCTGCACATACAGTGGCTTCAATAATACCAAAAAAAAAGACAACATCACTCTTCTTCATAGTTCAGATCCCTTTCTTAGTTTCCAGACAATATCTGAAAAGCCCATCAAATGCTAACCGGTCAGCTGGAATAATGGACCTGGAGGTTGCTGGTCAATGTTGGTAAGTCACCAGGATAGCTCTCCAAAACCGGATAGATCCGGTTGGGCAATTTCAACTCCGTATTTTTATCACCTCTTGTCACTGAAGTTTTTACCTCTTCAGAATCTACAATGAATTAAAAAAAAAAAAAAAAAAAAAAAAAAAAGGACCGGCCAAAGTTAATTCTTTGATGATCACTGCATGCATTACTCTCAGGAGCATAGAAACTTGTAATGATTCAGAGAAGATATTTAGTGGTGAAACTTTCGTACAATCTGGGTTTTCTGTTTCTTTTTGGCTTTTAAAAAGCTACTCCAACCAAACCCTAGAGAACCCACAGAAGAGGAAGCAGTAACTGAAGCTACATTGGGTGCACTGTATGCACATTAAATCCAGTTCCCCCAAATTATCACATATATTGTTGTTACTAACACACTTGTCAACCCTATCCTTCTGCACACATCATCTATTCCTCTGTCAATTGCAGAAAAGTTGTCACGGTTGTAACCGTGGTTCATTTTCAAATACAGCACGGAATACGTGCACATCTGTTCTTGATGGTAGATCCGTAAACAGCAGGCTGTCTACAAGCCCTACCCTACTGAAGCTGTCAGCTCTGAGATTCATATTCCCAAAGTCCATACCGTTTTCTGCATCAAGATTGTAAACTCCTGCATATATAGATGGATGGACGTTTAGAGAATTGATTTACAACAAAGTCGTTCACTCCAACTCCATTCGCAGCTTCTTCCTGACTGTCATAGTCTTGGGACCTGTCCCCTCTGCTGGGAATGCCAGAGCCGCCCAAGTCCCCCGCCTCTTCACCCACCAGCAGCTCGTCCAGCGCGCTGGAGCTTGTGACAAGCTGCAGAACCCTGGCTAGTGCCTCCGCCTCCACCCCCAACAGGATATGCAGGAGGGGACAGCTGTGCATCCGGAAGCCGCGTTTCCACCCACCCACTTCCACTGTGGGTTCCCTCGCACAGGCCTGGGGCCGCCTCAGTGGCTCGCGCCCAGGGTCCTGCCTCCCGCCCCGCGCCCTCTTAAGCCCCTCCTCCCCTCCCCAGGGAGTGTCTCCAGGATTTGGGGCTAGGGAAAGGAGGGGGATGAAGCCGGCAGTGACGGCAGTGAGGCAGATCTAGCTCACCGCGACTAGGAACGCTTACGGAGGGAGGGTGCGCAGACTCCCGCGCCCCAGACCCCTGCCGGGCTTGCGGACGCTCATTGGCCGCACATCGTTCACACACTTTCGCGCCCTCCACGGGGAGGCTAGAGCGCGACCAATAGGCTTCCGCAGTGAGAGACCTGCCGTCCAATGAGAGCAAAGGGACTCGGGACCTCTCGTTCATTGGCCAGAAGGGCAGAGACCACTTGCCCAGAGACCATTTTTGCCCCGAAGGCGGAATTCCTGGCTGGAGGCAAAGATCACCCCAAAGTCGCAAGTTCCTGTGAGTGACTGGTGACTGACGGCGGAATTTGGGACGAACTCTTTTATTCGGTGAGTCACCCCTTTGGTCATGGAGCTGATTTAGAGGTTTGAGAAAATTCACTGACAGGGACACGATACAGAAAAATTTCAGGCTGGGAAAGATGGGGCATAAAAAACCCATACAGCTGGATAGTATCATATCCTGAAAGGACTGAGGTTTGTCCCTGGAAACGTAAAAAAAAATAAAAAAAAAAATAAAAAAAAAAAAAAAGATGTGCATTTCTTCTGCAGTGCCCAAGGGGAGAGCATGTTCTAATTTTTAAAACTGATGTGTTTTATAAGACCCAACGTTAACGTTATGAAAATGTTTTCTAGTAAGTCCAGCCTCCCCGTGTCTGAATTCTGTGTGTAACAAACAAACCATGTCAAATGTGTTTTCCTGAGTGAGCTGAGCTGCTTTCCAGGGTAAAATATGTGACACATGGTGATTATGTTCTCCATCGTGTTCATCATTAAGAGCACTGAAGCCTTCTACATTCACATAGCTTGCCAACTACATTAGTATGATTTATCTACTGTTTTCATCAAAATAAATTTACTCTCCCAGCAACGTTTTGCCCAGGGACATGAAAGTTGCAAATATCTTTATTGTTTATTCCAGGAACTTCCTCAAAGACCCAAGCACTCTTCAGTTGAAATCATCAAAGTACAGTTGGCATCCCAAACCTTGAAAATCCTTGCCTTGTTACCCACCAATTCTAAACTGTCACCCAGTGCTTACTCTATCCTAACCAATTCCCCACATTAAAGACCTGATTTAAGCCAGACGTCAAAATCTCAATAAATAGCCCAACCTTGCTCTCCTCCTTCTGAAATGCTACCAAAGTTCTGTGAAGCTATTTCTTCCCAAAACCTCAAGAAGCAGTAAGCTTAGCTTTGTCTTATCAACAGGTAGTTCTGCTGAGATTTCTGGGAGCCAGCATTTGACATCTTTGGAAGCCCCAGCAAACACCTAGTCAGTTTCTGCTGCCACAACTCCGGATCCGTGCAGTCCTGAGGTCCCATTAACTTTCTCTCCGGCGCTCTCTGAACTCAAAGGTGAGAACAGCGGATCTTGCGTGAGGTTCAGCCCCAGCTTGCTTTTTGTTGAAGGCCCCCCAAGGGCTGAGTTTATTTTGTCCCTGGGAGTAAAGAAATCTTTTAAGGAATCCTCGTGATTATCTGGCCTAAACTTTATAAGGTCTACGCTTGAAAATCCGCCTTATTAACAATACAATTGGTCTCTAGCGCCGTCAGTTGTGGCTTTACTTGGGTCAGAGAAAAGTTCATAGGGAAGAGAATAGGCGCTGACTCCCCTAAGTCTGGCCCCTCCACTGGCAGTGGGGATGAAGTTCGGAAGGTTTCGTTACAGGCAGGAGGGACTGAGACAAACACGCTTTCTAATAGTTTATTCTGGAGGCCCCCACCCCCAACAGCCAGGCCCGCTTCCGGGGTGTCCAAAGAAGCGAAGACGCAGAGACGGCGGTGGAAAGAGGCGGGTGGAGGCAGAGGCAGAGGCTGTTAGAAGCCGGGCGGATATAAAAGAGGAAGGAACCCAGCAGTGGGCGGAGCAGCGGGTCGCGAAAGGCGGGAAAAGTTCTAGAACCTCAGCCCTGCCTCCCGCGGGTACAGCCCGCCGAGCTATCCCTGGCGCCCCTCCCCGGCGGGCTTCCAGCCGAAGCTCCTAGGCCTTGGTTTCCTCCAATAAGCACCGATCACGGAAGGGCGCTGGATTCGAGTGCCGAAGGCCTGCGGAGGGGCAGGAAAGCGGAAGCGCACGCGCGCCTGCGGGTCTGGGCGGGACACAGCCGCCCACGCGCCGAGCGCGGGGGAGGCTTTTATTTCCGTGGCGGCTGCTGGTCACTCCCTGTGCGGGAGGGGGCGGGGAGCGGGGTGGTGGCCTAGGGTCCCTCGAGACCCGATCGATCGCTCTTCTTGTCTGGCTCAGATCTGTGCACTTGCTCCAGGGTAAAGGGGGAGGGGGGAGGAGGAGTTCGTGAAGAGACAGAGGAGATGGGGAGGGGAGGAAGCTGGAGGAGAGGGGAGGAAGATGGGGCGAGCGAGGGAGAGCGAAAGAGAGAAACGAGTGCGGGAAGAATTCCAAGAGAGAGCCTCTGGGTGGGCAGGAGATGTCCCTGTCTTTCTTAATCACCTTACTGGAGGACATTGGGCAAGTCGTTCAGGTCAGCAGAGCCTTCTCCAACTCTAAGACCGGGCTGGAGTATGAGAGCTAGCTAACGACACTTCACATTTGCTGTAATATGGTTCCAGCTGGATACTGGAAATGATGTTGGGGGCAGGAGGTGGATATTGGGGTGTTTTCTTAACCTCTTGTGTCTTTCCCCTGTGAATGCTCCAGTTCACCCCCGTATAGTTCAAAAGTCACGTTTCTTTCTGTCCACTTTATATATATATATATATATATATATATATATATATATATATGCATGCACACATATGTATATAGATATATATATATTTTTTTCTTTTGGTCCATATATAATACTCACTGCTAAATCACCTGGGTCCTGTCTCAAAGTCTGCCAGTTGGGGTCATCCTCAACAGCACACTGAACCCCCAGATTCTCTTAACTATTGGGCAGTAAGTTCTTGCCTTCAAGGATCTTACAACATAGCCCCACTGCTCCATGATATGTATCTGTTTCTGTTTCCCCAGGTTCTCTGCAGTTTAAGAATTGTGGTAAGTATATTGATATTGATAATAGTGATAGTAGTAATATTTACTGGGCAGCCTGTTATGTTCCAGGAACTGTTCTAAAGGCTTTATATGAATTGTATTTTTTAATCTCCACAAGCAGAGAGACAGATTCCACCACTTCTCCCGTCTTAGAGATGTGGACAATGAGATAGACAGTGCTTAATTAGTAGGCCCAAGGTCATGCAGCTAGTAAGTGGTAACCAGATATTTGAATCCAGGTGGTCTTATAAAAACTAACATTGATGCAGCAACTTCATATTCTTTACCTCATTTAGAATTATGGCCTCGTTTTACAAATAGGAGAGTTAGGCTCAGAGACGCTGGAGTTTCCTGGGTAGCTCATTACCAGTAAAGAATGAAGCCCAGGCTCCTGCTCCACAGTGAAATGGTTAAGGGCACAGTCTTTGAGAACTTCCACTTGACAAGAAACAGACAGGCTAGAGCATAAGTTAAACAACGAGAAGGAACCCAGCTGAGCTGGCAGCACAGAGCCTGATGCTGGGCTGGAACCCACAAACCACAAGATCGTGACCTGAGCCAAAGTTGGACGTTTAACCAACTGAGCCACCCAGGCACCCTGGGTTTTATTTAAGTTTTTATTTTTAAGTAATCTCTACACCCAACATGGGGCTCGAACTTACGACCCCGAGATTGAGTTGCATGCTTTTCCGACTGAGCCGGCCAGGCACCCCAAGAGACACAATTAAAGACAGGCTTGTGTACCTCAGTTGGATCTTGGTCTAAACAAATCAGTATTGTAATTATACAAGAAAAAGTTCTTCATTTGTAGAGCTGGAAAGAGATAATTAGGGATAAAATGTCACGATGTATCTAAGTGTAAAATAATCTAGTAAAATAAAAAGATGATGCAAATTTGGCAAAAAATGAACAATCACTAGGCATATGAGATCATGACCTGAGCCCAAATCAAGAGTCAGACGCTTGACTTGAGCCCAAATCAATCATTATACTATTCTCTTTTTTTGTTGTCGTTCCTATTTGAAATGTTCGTAATCAAAAGTATGCTGGAGCTTTGTAACCTTGAGTAAATAGTTTAGTCTCTCCGGATGCTCAAGATTTTTATTCACAAAATAGAACTAAGAATGCCTATCTCACAGAGTTGGGAGAATTAAATGAGATCATTTATAAAGAGCTCTTAGGATAGGGCGTAGCATATCATGTGGAGACTCCATTCCTTCATTGGATCTTTATAAATGTGTCTGTATTGAGAGCTCACCACGTGCCGGCATCGTGGTACATGTTGGGATACTGAAAACAGAGGGCTTTTGCCCTCTATGGCTTTTGTTCTATTTACTACTAATGAAAATTGCACTGTTTTATTTACATTGTTCATTCTCTTCTGTGGGGTCATGAGAAGAAAGATAGAAGGAAAAATACCTCTTTAAACAAACAGACAAACAAAACCAACAGACGAGCAGCAACAAAACTTCCTGACTCTTCCCAGGTAAACTCTCATTCCAAGATTATTTTGTCTTTATGGTCCTTTTTCCATCCATTCCTCTGTAATTACACCATCCCTGTGCTACCCCCACCTTAAGTGGGGGCCAGATTTTGACATCAGTGGAACTAGAACATACTTCCGCATTCTCAAACTGCAGAACTACCCTTCTGTAAGGCATTTATACCTGCGTTTGAATTGCATCTCTGCCACGTAGCTCTAGGGCCTTGAGGGTCACCTGCCTGATCTGAGTTATACGTTCCTCATCTGCAAAAAGCAAATATACCTGCTTTGCACAGTATCTGGGGGGATTGGCAATTAGAGATAATTTTTGTAAAGTATTTAGTGTGGTATCTAACGTGCGGTGCTCTACAGAAGGGACCTTGTATTGTTGAGGTGATTATAGTCATTGGTAAAGGGTCTGTTGCTAGGTTAACATCTTTGAAGAGAGGGTGCTAGAGCCCACGGGGGAAGCGTGGGATGTGGGGTCCCTGTTAACATTATCCTCTATACAATGAACACAGCTCCGAAGACACAACTCTTGAACCTTTGGGAAACTAGTGTTTTGGCTGAACTGTCGATTCATCTTTAAGCCACCATGAGCCCTACAAAGCGCAGATCACAGAAGATCGCATTTGATGAAAAGCGTAATATGAAAATTGATTACTATTTTCATCAGGTATGTTTGTAAATACTATTTATGGAATATACCGATACGAGACACAGCTCTCCTTGACACTGGGTGCCATAGTTCTCTCTTCCAAGAAATTACCTCATGGTAGGTTGAGGATATTAAGTTAAAATCTTTCTTGGGGCACCTGGGTGGCTCAGTCGGTTAAGCATCTGACTTCAGCTCAGGTCATGATCTCATGGTTTGTGGGTTCGCGCCCCGTGTCCAGCTCTGTGCTGACAGCTCAGAGCCTGGAGCCTGCTTCGGATTCTGTGTCTCCTTCTCTCTCCCTGCCCCTGCCCTGCTCGTACTCTGTCTCTCTCTCTCTCTCAAAAGTAAATAAAACATTAAAAAATTTTGTTTAAATCTTTCTTATCCATTTGTTCTATTTTTTAGTTTTAGTATAGTTTTTTAAATTTTATTTATTTATTTTGAGAGAGAGTGAGCGAGGGAGGGACAGAGAGGTAGAGAGAGAGAATCCCAAGCCGGTTGTGCACCATTAGCCTGGAGCCTAATGTGGGGCTCAAACTCATGAACCCTGAGATCGTGACCTGAGCCCAAATCAAGAGTCAGACGCTTGACTTGAGCCCAAATCAAGAGTCAAATGCTCAACCTATTAAGCCACCCAGGCACCCCAGTTTTAATATAAATCTTGGCCATATCAAAGCAGCCTTTGGTAAAAACTATTGTAACACTTCCTGAACAACAACAACAAAAAGTACAATATCATGTATTATAGTCAACTATGGAATAAAAACATTAACACCATTTCATAGCATGAAACTATATGCTATCCCAAATATGGCTCATGTATTTGATCACAACAATAACCTACATTTATATTGTGCTTTCTGGTCTACAAAACAAATTTTAAAATAATGATCCTCCAGGCACCTGGGTGGCTCAGTTGAGCATCCCACTCTTGATTTCAGCTTAGGTCATGAACTCACAGTCATGAGTTCAAGCCCTGCATCGGGCTCCGTGCTAGGCCTGGAGCCTGCTTGAGATTCTTTCTCTCTCTCCCTTGCTCGCATGGTCTCTCTCTCTCTCAAAAAAAAAAAAAAAAAAGTAAAACATAATAATGCTTATCATAACCTTGTTAGGGAGGGAGGGAGGATTTTATTATGTTTATGGGGAGAGAGAAATGACTTCTTGCTTGAGACAGAAGTGGGGTGAAGACTTGGACTTACATTTATTGACATTAAGTCAGGGCTCTTTCTAATAACAGGGCTCTGTGATCATATCAAACCATCATATCCTATCCTGAGTCTGAAATGCTCCTTGAAATTATCAAGAAGAGAACTTTGAGAATTTGGGGATGCAACATAAAAGCTTTCATTTGTTTTCTTTTATCCTGGTTGTAGCTAGAATATCCAAATATCTAGGGAAGCCAAGACAAGCCTAGTTATGTTTCTTTTGGTTCTACTTCATGACAGAGTGAGCTAATAGCCACATACTACCCAGTTCCCTTTCTTAAATTTTTTATTTTATTTATTTATTTATTTATTTATTTTTATTTTTTATTTTTTTATTTTTGGGACAGAGAGAGACAGAGCATGAACGGGGGAGGGGCAGAGAGAGAGGGAGACACAGAATCGGAAACAGGCTCCAGGCTCCGAGCCATCAGCCCAGAGCCTGACGCGGGGCTCGAACTCACGGACCGCGAGATCGTGACCTGGCTGAAGTCGGACGCTTAACCGACTGTGCCACCCAGGCGCCCCTATTTATTTATTTTTTAAATGTTTCTTTTTGAGAGAGAAAAAAAGAGTGTGTGAGCTAGAGAGGGGCAGAGAGAGGGGGACAGAGGATCTGAAGCAGACTCAGTGCTGACAGCAGAATCCAGTGCAGGACTCGAATTCATGACCTGTGAAACCATGACTTGAGCCAAAGTCGGACACTTAACTGAGCCACCCAGATGCCCCTCTTTTTTATATTTTTAAAAAAATTTTTAAGTAGGCTCCACACCAACGCACAGCTCGACCTCAAAACTGTGAGATCAAGACCTGAGCTCAGATCAAGAGTTGGACACTTAACCAACTGAGCCACCCAGGCACCCCATTGTTCCCTCTTTGAAAATGTCTGTATCTGCCCAGGAATCTTTGGAAATCCATTACACTGTCCCCATAGGGTGTGTGACAAGGATGTTTCCGACAGGATGGGGCTGAAGAGATGGTCTTTGAGAGTTTGTATGTTATGTGGAGAGTAAAGTTATATTACCTTATGTTCCTTTTTTTTTTTTTTTCCTGATCCAGAATATTAGCAGCATCACGAAAGGAAAATGAAAGCTAACGCATTAATGTGCTGGTCATTGTGTTAGGTATTGTCACACATGACATTACATTGAATCTTTACAACAATCCTGCCATTGTCATTCCCATTATCAGTAAATGGCATTGCTGCCATATAAACTTGTGTCTGTTGACCCCTAGGCCCCGATGCATAGAACACGTATCGTTTAGATACAGAAATCAAATGCTCTTAATTTTTCATTAAATTTCTGCTATTTGATTAACCCTCCTTGTGTAAGGTTGTAATCAGAGTTTTAAAATATTTCACATTTATTTTTAGGTCAATAAAGAACAAGAGAGTCATTCCAGTATTTCTCCAATGAAGAGGGGCTCTAAAAAAGGTCCAAAAGATATAACTAACATCCAGGCACTAGGACCCAAAAACCAGACTGTGCCCCCCAACAAGACAATTTACATTACCTTGGCTGTAAACCCCAGGAAACACAAGCTCACACATAGTGAAGAGAAGAGCTTCTATGCGGCCCTCAACACTCTCAAGGCTGTCAAGGAGGAGATAGAAACTCAGCAGGGCAAAGAAATGCTGGCGGTTGGCAAAGAAGGAATTGAAGGGTACATAAATCTTGGAATGCCCCTCAGTTGTTTCCCCGAGAGCTGCCATGTACAAATCACATTTGTCCGAAGTAGAAGTAAGCAGAAAGAAGGGAACCAGGTATTTGGCCGGCATGAAAAGGCATCCGCTGACTGTGTCAAATTTTATATTCACGCAATCGGGAAGAGAAAGAAAAGGATCGTCAAACGCAGGCAGCTTCACAAAGAAGGGTGCAAACTCTGCGTCTATGCTTTCAGAGGAGAAACCATCAAGGATGCTCTGTGCAAGGACGGCAGGTTTCTCTCCTTTCTGGAGAAAGAGGATTGGAGGCTCATCAGAAACCTGGACTCCATTCTAGAAAGCACACAGACCGTGGACGACCTGGAAGGCAAGCTCTTTGAGGTTGAGGTAGAGAAAGGAATGAGCTCCAGGGCAGTAGCCGCTCAAAAGTCGGAATCAGAGAAAGGAAACACCAGTGTGCTGAGAGAAGAAATTGTGGATCAGTACCCCAGTTTGAAAAGAGAAAGCGAAAAAATCAGAGAAAACTTCAAGAAAGAAATGAAAAGTAAAAAGAGCAAAACCTCATTATTTAAATTACTTAAAGTAAAGTTTGGGAAAATGACGAGAAACTCCACCCCGATCAGAGTGCACAACTTTCTTTCTCTTGTCGGTAACTCAGTGGGGTACCTGTCATGGGACAACAATGGAAATAAGGGTTGTGCCACCTGCTATGTTTTCAAAGAGTTGTTCATTTTCACCTGTCGACACGTAGTAAGTGACTTTATGGGGGAAGGAATAGAGCCAAGTAAGTGGGCAGACATGATTGGTCAATGCGCAAGGGTGACATTTCGTTATAACAGCTTCCCTGAGAAAGATGAGAACTGCTTTTTCCTTGAACCGTGGTTTGAGATATCTGATGCCACCCTTGATTATGCTGTTCTGAAACTGAAGGCAAATGGACAACAAGTACCTTTGGGACTCTATAGTAGAATTGCTCGTGCACCACCTACCGGGTTGATATACATCATTGGCCATCCAAATGGAGAGGAAAAGTCTAGTGATGCTTGTACAGTGATCTCTCAGGGTCAGCGAAAAAAGAAATATGAGGAATATCTTCAGGCTGGAAAGGGAGAGGGTTGCAATTATGGGATGCAATACATCCATATGTGCACTCGAAGAACCTTCGAGGAAATAGCTCACAGCCCTGATGTGATTACCTATGACACCTCTTTTTACTTTGGGGCTTCTGGCTCCCCAGTGCTTGATTCAGAAGGTTCATTGGTGGCCATGCATACTGCTGGCTTCACTTGTGATAACGAAATTGGGTTATCATCTCATGTCATTGAATTTGGCTCTACTCTGGAATCCATCCTCCTTGATATTAAGGAAAAACACAGACAGTGGTATACAGAAGTATGCATAAGTCCGCAAGATGTAGAAATGGTGAGCGATGAGGATTGAGGATGGTGAGAATTAAGTTTGTTTACTAGCTTTAAGTTTGTTTAAGCTTTAACCACTTTTCTAAGCACGTGAAGACTAATCCTAACAGGTGGGCCATTATCCCTATTTTAAAGTCAAGTAACATGAACGACGATGAGATTATGACACTAACTCTAGTGTAACTGCTGTGGGGTTTTTCCCCCCATTTCTGTGTCTTCCTGTAAGTTCAGTTGCTTGAAGGAAGGACATTCATTATGAGTGTTCATCTCATTATCCCCAGTGTCTGGAAGAGGCAAGTAAGTGCTTAGAAAACGTGTGGGTCCGTCAGTAGCACAACTTAGGGCTACTGTTAATCTTAATTAAGGAACTAAATGCTTGATTGGAAATAATTTCAAACAAAATCTTTAGAATTTCCAAAATCCTCGTATTACTGCAACTCAGGATATATGTGTTCTGAAACTCACAGGGTAATATCCACTCTTTTTATAGGCTATTAGGGCAAAGAGACTATCTGAAAGATCATATTACTTTATTCGTATGCCCTTAGTTTTTACCTAATGACCTTTTTTGTTTTAGGATCGTATGTGTGTTGCATTTAGTTGTTATGTCTCCTAAGGCTCCTTCCTTGTGGCTGTTGCAGGTTCTCAGGCTTTGACCAGTGACCTTGACAGTTAGTAAGAGTACTGGTCAGGTATTTTTGTGGGATGTCCTTCTATTGGAATTTGTCTGGTAATTAGACTGTGGTTGTGGGGTTTGGAGAGTAAAACCAGTGGGGCAAAGTACTTTTTCACTATATTGTATCAAGGGTACATAGTATCCACCTGAGTTATGATTTGGTGTTGCCTTTGATACCCTGGCCAAGATAATGTTTATCAGGTTTCTCTACTGTAAATTTACTCCTTTCCCCTCCTTTCTATAATGTACTTTTTGGAAGGAAGTTTTATTCACAGCCCACACCTAAGGAGTGGGGCATCCTTCTTCTCTTCCTTATGTAGGGAACTCCTGGAGTCTCTACATAATTTATTCAGCATGGGAGATTTGCTTCTTCTTTCCTATTTATTGTACCAGTGTGGACTCATAGATACATGTTGAGTTATAATCCAAATTACTTTGTTGTATTTCTCAGATTGTTCCTGCTTTGGTCATTGGGAGCACTTTCATTTGGCTCTGGTGCCCTCTTTGACATATTCCCAAGAGTGTGTTGTGTTTGTTTCCTGGTTTTTCTAAGCACTTTCTTATGTTGTGGTCCTACGAGATGCTCTAGGCTCCTCTTGTGTATTACCTGACCCAGTTGCATCATCAGCCATTTCTAGGAGCCTTTGGTTACTTTTATTGGAGAAGTGTATTTGAAATCAACATCTGGGCACTAGGTATGCTTTTGCGAGTGGGGTATTATTTCTTCTACGCCCGCTCAGCAGACAAAGCAAAGGAATACGTGTGTGTATTAACTCCTGTATAGTCAGCCTCCCCAGCTTATTCTTGGTTTCACTTTCTGGGGCTTCAGTTACCTGGGGTCAACGGCAGTCAAGAAGCCAATGATCTTCCTTCTGACTTATTGCCAGAAGGTCAATGGTAGCCTAATGCTGCATCACAATGCCTATGCCATCCACCTCCCTTCGTCTCGTCAGGTAGGCACTTTACATCATCATAACGAGAAGAGGGAAGAGTACAGTACAATAAGGTATTTTGAAAGGTAGACAATATTTACATAGCTTTTATTATAGTACATTATTATAATTGTTCTATTTTATTATCAGTTATTGTTAATCTCTTACTGTGCCTAATTTATAAATTAAACTTTATCATAGGTAGGTGTGTACAGGAAAAAGCTTACCTATATAGGGTTTGGTACCGTCCCCTAGGGGATCGTGGGATATATACCCTGCAGATGAGGGGTGGGAGGAACCACTGCATATATGCATATCTACAAACATTTCTTTAAAAAAATTTTTTTTAATGTTTATTCATTTTTGAGAGAAAGAGACAGAGTATGAGTTGGGGAGGGACACAGAGAGAGAAGGAGACACAGAATCTGAAGCAGGCTCCAGGCTCTGAGTTGTCAGCACAGAGCCCGATGTGGGGCTCGAACTCATGCCCTGTGAGATCATGACCTGAGCCAAAGTCAGATGCTCAACCAACTGAGCCCCCCAGGTGCCTTTCTACAAACATTTCTATATGTAACTGCCTGTATGTGCAGTAAGTTAAACATTCTTACCGATGTCTCCAACTCCAGTACCACTTGGATCATTTTTGCCTCCTGCCTTGGTCATCTATGAAGTCCTAGTCCAACAGTGAGAAACGTGGCTCCTACCATCCCCCACCCATTTACTTAATTGCTTAATTCAGTTTTCATGCATAGCAGTATCAGAGTTGTTCACCTGCAGCAGGACAGGAAAAAATGAGTACAGTGTGTGTTTAGTCTTACAGACTCACTTCCAAAGTTCCTGGGGTCAGCACCTTTCCTGCCACGCCCTTCAGTGAGGTGTTTTTGTACATTTGTAGTGCAGTTAGATTCTCTTGTCAAAGTCTCCATTCTTTCCTTTCATCTCTCAACCTAAGTGACTTTTAAAATTTGCATACATTAAGGTTCACTCTTCATGCTGTATGTTCTGTGGGTCTTAACAAGTGCATAATGTCATGTATCCAGCATTATGATATTATACGGAATCATTTTAGCAGCCTAAAAGTCCCCTCTGCTTCAGCTGCTCAACCCTGCCACTCCCCTGAACCAGTGGTGATCACTGATCCTTTTACTGTCTTTATAGTTTTGCCTTTGCCAGAATGTCACTTAAGTGGAATCAGATAGTATGTAGCCTTTTCAGCTTGACTTCTTGCACTGAACAATATTCCACTAAGGTTCGTCTGCATCTTTTCGTGGCTTGATAGCTCATTTATTTTTTTTGCCACTGGATAATATTCTGTTCTATGGATATACCACAGTTTGTGTATTCATTCACCTTTTGAAAGATATCTTTTGCTTCAGTGTTTGGTGTATATGAATAAAGCTGCTATAAGTATTTGTGTACAGATGTTTGTGTGAACATAAGTTCTCAACTCCATTGGGTAAATACTTCAGAGTGTGATTGCTGGACTGTATGGTAAAATTATGTTTAACTTTGTAAGTATCTGCCAAACTATCTTCCAATGTGGCCGGACCGTTTGGCATTCCCACCAGCAGTGAATGCAAGTTCACATCACTTCACATCCTCACTAGCATTTTGTGTTACCAGTTTTTTTTAATTAAAAAAAAAATTAGTGTTTATTTTTGAGAGAGAGAGAGACAGCAAGAGTGGGGGAGGGGCACAGAGAGGAGACACAGAATCCCAAGCAGGCTCCAGGCTGCACAGAGCCCCACGCAGTGCTGGAACTCCCCAACCGTGAGATCATGAGATCATTACCTGAGCCAAAGTTGGATGCCTAACCAACTGAGCTACCCAGGTGCCCCTGTATGTACCTTTAGTATCAGTCTAGATTCTGTCAGCAGAATAATGCCACTGAATTATCCTCATAGTACTTATGAGCTCTGAACTTCTGAAATTGAGAGAGGAGACCAGAAACATAGGGAAATATGAACCAGGACTCTTTTGTGGGAAGAAATATATTGATATTTAAGTGACATCACAGAAAAAGAAGCTGGAGTGGCTTGAACTGTGTTTCCCAAAAAGATATGTCCAACTCCTAACTGCTGGTAACTTTAGGATCTCTAGGTGAGACCATCCTGGATTTAGGGTGGACTGGAAAACCAATGAGGTCCATATAAGGGAAAGGAGAGAGAGGTTTCATGTACACCAGAAAGAAGGCTGTGTGGGGCAAAAAAGGAGGAGCAGGAGGTGGAGGAGAAGAAGGAAAGGAAGACGTGCTGATCTGAAAAGCCCCGGATGGGACAGTTGGGGTGGTGGGCCAAAGGAATGAGGGGAAAGAAGCATCAAGCCGATCAGTTTCCCTCCAGGCTGCAGCCCATTTCAGAGCCCTGTCTCTTTTGCCGTCACCTCCCTCACTCCTTACCCAGCAGGGGCCGACTTTGTCACGTGTTTGCCAGCCCCCAGGTCTCTCCGGTTCCTTCACTGCGTCCACTCAACCCCCGGACTCTGTCCAGGATGCTCACTGCAACTAGCTTCGGGAACAACTAACACATTAAAAGTTTATTTGGTCCACCCAAATCACCGGCAGCTACTGAAAACAAATTTAGAAGCATATAGTGACTCTCCTCTCCCTCCTCACCCCTGATGCTTTTCCTCTCTACCAAAACCTCAGCTGATTTTGGAGAAATCATTGGAGATGGAGCTGAGCTCACCCTGCCCCCAAGGGGGACCAAAGTCCATATACACGTGTGTGAATCCGGGAGGGAGCACCCAAATTTATGGCCCTGTTGAACTCAGGTGCCCAAATCACCAAACTACCCTGTCCCAGAAGAGGAAAAGGTTCTGGGCACAGGAGTGATTAAAGGCCCCAAGGACTGATTGGTGGAGCTCAGGCAGCTTGCGTAGGGGCAGAAAGTGGTCCCTGGGCCTTGATGCTCATCAGGCACTGAGAGGTACAGGGAGAGGACCTAGCTCCAGGGTTTAGGTGCTGACTTTGGTGTGAGAAGAAAGAAGGGAAAAAGACTGACAGCTGTTCGTTCTCTCCTCCTTCCCCATCCTCCCTAGCCTGACCCCCGATCACCACCCTGAGCTTCCCTGGGCTCCTGGATGGAACCTTTGCTTTTCATTGCACTTGTGTGGGAAGAAAGGCACTCTAATTCAAGTAATGGGGTTTAGGCAAGATTGAGGTGGGGAAGGAAAGCTGAAGTGATCCTGTGGATGGTTACTTTGGGTGGATTCAATGATTGCTGTTGTAGAGTTGATATGTTGTGGAATGATGGACTTCCCATCTCCGAAGTGCCACGGAAGATTCTCCTGTTAAGGAACTGCTTCGTGTTGGACATATAGCCTGTCCCCAAGCCACTTCCCTGTCCCCTCCGAATATTCCAGCAAAAATAATATAAAACTTCCAAAGAAGAAAAGAAAATCCCAATTTGGGTTAAAAACAGGCAACTGGAGCATTCAGAAAAGCCACTTCCTGATACAACGTCGCCACCTGCTGGACGCAGCCACTAGCGCACCCCTTCTAAACAAAGGCTGCCATTGACCTGTTGCTAAACCAACCTGTGTGGAAACTGACCTCAGGAGTCAGGAGGTCTTTTTCATCTGGCATCTCCTTTTTAAGGCAGTTCCACTCAGACTCATTTACTAACAAAGGAAGGATCCAAAGGCCTTGGAAGTCAAATACTAATGGTATGTATATTCAGGAGCTTAGCCGGCCTGGCTTAGGCATCATCCTTGCATTTTACATGAAAAAGTAGAAATTGCATTATCACCTATGTATCACCTGGATTTTATTGTTTTCCTCCAGGGGGTCTCCCTAGCTTCTGACAGAATGCAATCAGATCATCTAAACGTGGTCAGGGACAAAAGTGACTGCAGACCGAGTCACAGAAGGCTGTCTACCTCTGGTGTGCACCACTTCCAGAACGTTCTCCGAGTGTCCCAGCCAGCAGCTAGGGATGTTTACTAGTGCTGTGTCCCGTATCAAATCCTGAAGTCCAACTTGTACCTCATCAGCACTATAAGTTTTTAGAGAACCCTGTCCCCATTTTTCATTGATGTATAGGGGGCATGAAAATAAATTAGTGTGTGGGGACCCTGGGTGGCTCGGTCGGTTGAGCGGCTGACTCTTGAATTCGGCTCAGGTCATGATCCCAGGGTGGTGGGATCCAGCCCGCGTTGGGCTCCACACTGAACATGGAGCCTGCTTAGGATTCTCTCTTTCTTTCCCTCTGCCCCTCTTCCCAGGTCGTGCTCCCTCCCTCTCTCTCTCTCTCAAATAAAAAAAAAATTAAATAAGTAAGTAAATAAATAAATAAATGTGACCCTTAAGGATCTGAAGAATATAGAAATAAAGGCCTTTATCATACATACGTTTAATTTATCAGTTGACCCCTGTGGGAAGCTAGTGAGTCTGAAGGACAGCAGTTGACAGCTGCCAAGTCAAACCGAGTGAGTGGTAGGCACCACAGTGCCACATGTGGTATCTTTGCCAGAGTAAATCAGCACTGCCCCAAGAACATGGTATTCGGCCATTGACTGGATTAATGTGCTCTTTTGTGCCACTATCAGAAAAGGGCATCATAAGCCGTTCAACTCACATGGACTAGACAATGGCATGTTTTTTCAGTTTTGCCCCAGACTATATTAGCACTCTGTTTGATACAATATAGATAGGAAAAGTCTGGACTATTTGTGTGTCCTGCTGACCATCACATCAATCCACTCTGTCAATGACATCATGCTAATCAGGCCAGAGGAGCGACAAGTAGCCAACGGAGATCGACTCTATGAAGAATCAGCAGCCCACTAAATCAGGGATGTGCCAGGACATCTCACCCAAAGTAAGAGATAAACTGTTGAATCCTGTGTGCCTCACTATGAAGAAGGAGATACACTGCCTCTTTGGTTTCTGAAGGTAGCATAGTCCATACCTGGGTATACTGCTTTAGCCCATTTATAGGGTGACAGGTGCCGGCTTTAAATCAGGCTCAGATTACAAAAAGGTTCTGCAGGGGCTCCTGGCTGGCTCATTCAGTAGAGTGTATGACTCTTGATCTTGGGGTTGTGGGTTCAAGCCCCACGTTGGATGTAGAGATTACTTTAAAAAAAATAAATAAGGTGGCTTGGTCGGTTAAGTGCCCCGACTCTTGGTTTCAGCTCAAGTCATGATCTCAGGGTTTGTGAGTTTGAGCCCTCAAAGTTTGATCCCCTGCGTCGGGATCCTTACTGACAGCATGGAGTCTGCTTAGGATTCTCTCTCTCCTTCTCAGTCTGTCCCTCCCCTGCTCTTGCTCTCATGTGCTCTCTAAATAAATAAATAAATAGATAGATAGATAGATAAATAAATAAATAAAGGTTCTGTAGACTCTGGTTATGGAAAAACGAAACAAAAGCAAACAAAGGAAAACAGTGCTGTCACTTGGATGGTGCATCCTCCTGGCTGACTCTATATCACAAGTGTCAGATGAGGGCAAAGATACCATGTGGAGTCGGAGTGCCTGGACGGTTCAATCGGTTAGCCATCCAGCTCTTGATATCAGCTCAGGTCGTGACCTCACGGTCATGGGATCGACCACGCTCAGCGTGGAGCCTACCTAGGATTCTTTCTCTCCCTCTCCCTCTGCCCCTCCCCCACTCTTACTCGAATGCACTCTCTCTCTAAATAAATAATTAAACACTTTTTAAAAAGATACCATGTAACTTAACAGAAACCCATGGAGGAGGGGAAGGAAAAAAAAAAAAAAAAAAGAGAGGTCAGAGTGGGAGAGAGCCAAAGCATAAGAGACTCTTAAAAACTGAGAACAAACTGAGGGTTGATGCGGGGTGGGAGGGAGGGGAGGTGGGTGATGGGTATTGAGGAGGGCACCTTTTGGGATGAGCACTGGCTGTTGTAGGGAAACCAATTTGACAATAAATTTCATATATTGAAAAAAAAATAAAAAATAAAAAAAATAAATAAAAAGATACCATGTGGCGTTTATGGCAAACCCAAGTGGGAGAATCACAATGCAGACTCCTGGGGTTCTGAAGCCATATCATGCCATGTGCAGTGCAAAATCGTATGCCTTTTGCATAGCAAATCCTGGTGTGTTACTGGCCCCCATTAACGATGGAACACCCGATCTTGAGATATCAGGTGACCATGCATCCAGAAAACTGCCCATTATGTGGTGGGTTCTCTCAGATTTCTGAAGTCACAATGTCGGCTGCAACCAAACACTGTCTCTTATAAGACACTGTCTCTTATAGAAGTGATGCACCCAGGACTGAGTATGAGCAGGACAAAAGATCACGAGTGAGTCACATGGACAATGTGGACAGCATCCGTACAGAGACATCCACATTTTAATTCCTGGACCCTGTGAGTATGTTAAATTACATGGCAAAGGGCAAAGGTGGGCCATCTCTAATTGGCCATTTTAGCTTCTGAGCTCCCTGTTGGCCAAAACTGTTACAGGGCACAAGTTCAGGAGGTCTCAAAGACTGCCTTCAGGTTCAGTAATTTTATAAAAGATTCACAGAAGTCAGAAAACTTATGTTCATGGTTTTGGTTTCTTACAGTGAAAAAAAATACAGATTAAAATCAGCAGAGGGGATTTATTCTAGGCATCCAAGGCTGATTCAACCTTAAAAAATTATTTGATATAATTTATTGATGTAAGGACACATGAGCAGGGTAAAGAATAAAAGTGACATGATTATATCAACAGATGCAGAAAAAGCATTCGACAAATTCCAACACCCACTTATAAAAACTCTCAGCAAACTAGGAATAGAGGAGAACTTCCGCAGGTTGATAAAGAACATCTACAAAACCTACAGCTAATATCATACTTCATGGTGAGAAACTGGATGCTTCCCCGCTAGGATCAGAAACAAGGCAAGGATGTCTGCTCTCACCTATTTATTATCATAATGAAAATCCTAGCTAATGCAATTTGACAAAAAAAAAAAAAAAAAAAAAAGGTGCAAAAGTGATACTAATTAAGAAGAAAGATATAACATTATCTTTATTCACAGATGACATGATTATCTATGTACTATGTGTAAAATTCCAAAGAATCAACAACAGCAAACCTCCTGGAAGGAATAAGAAATTGTAACAGGTTGCAAGGCACACAGTTACTATACAGAAGTCAACTGCTTTCTTATCTTATACAAATTGAAATTTGAAATTTAAAACATAATACTGTTCACTAATAAACTGGAGAATTCTACCAAATATTTAAAGAAGAATTAACATCAATACTACAAAATATTTTCTGGAAAATAAGAGAGAGTTCATTTCATAAAGCTAGTATTATTTTGATACCAAAACCATATAAAGATAGTAGAGAGAGAGAGAGAAGTACAAACCAATATCTTTCATAATTTTATACCTCCAAAGCCTCAAACTATTAACAATTAGAATCCAGCAATATTTTTAAAAATTACTCCTGATGACTCAGTGGAGTTTATTTCAGGGATATAAATCTGGTTCATTATTTGAAAATCAATCAATGCAATCTTCCATATTAACAGACTAAGGAAGACAAATCACATGATCATACCAATTGATGCAGAAAAAGCATTTGGTAAAAATAAATGTTCATGACAAAAAAAGTCTCAGAAAATTAGGAATAGAAGAACTTGGTAAATAACATTTGAAATAAGCAACTATAGCTGATACATTTAATGATGAAAGACTAAATGCTATCTCCCTATGATCAGGAACAAGGCAAGAATGCCCATTCTCCCTACCATATTCAACACAGCACTGGAAATTCTAAGAATTATTCTATGGCAAGAAAGGGAAATAAAAAGCATAAAGATCAGAAAGGAGGAAGGGCACCTGGGTGGCTCAGTCAGTTAAGCATCTGGCTTCAGCTCAGGTCATAATCTCTTGGTGAATTCAAGCCCCCTGTCAGGCTCTGTGCAGACAGTTCGGAGCTGGAAGCCTGCTTTGGATTCTGTGTCTCCCTCCTCTCTGCCCCTCGCTCACTCACACTCTGTCTCTCAAAATAAATAAACATGAAAAAAAAAGTTTTAAAGAATAAAAAAAAAAAAAAGGATATATAGATGCCAAAAAACCCTAAACGTATGACCTTACAATTGTACTCCTGGGCATTTATCACAAAGAAAAGGAAACTTTACATTCATGCAAAAACTGGTATATGAATGCTCACAGCAGCTATATTTGTAAAAGCCCAAACTAGAAACAACTCTATGTCCTGCAGTGGGTGGGCAATACAGTACATTTGTACTGTGGAATACAAGGAACAAACTCTTGGTATACACAACAACCTGGATGAATCTTTAGAGAATCACACTGAGTAGAAAAAGCTAGTCCCCAAAGGTTACGTAGTCTATGATTCCATTTATATAACATTCCTGAAATGACAAAATTATAGATATGGAGAATCTATTAGTGATTTCTAGGGGTTAAGGAGAGGATGGGAGGGGAAGGATCGGTTATGGCTATAAAAGGACCACATCGTGGAACCTGTGGTAATAGAAATGTGTGTTGTTTACAGTTGTATACAAAGTGTATCTTGTATGATATATGATACAGTGCTGTTGTATCAATAAAGGAGCAGAATCACAATTATTCCTTATTTTGACTGTGTTAATGTCAGTAGTGATACTGTACAATACTTTTGCAAGTATAGTTTTATAAGCTGTTACCATTGGGAAACATGGGGGAAAGGGTACAGGAGATCTCTCTGGATTCTTACAACTACCTGTGAACCTACAATTATTTAAAAATAAAAAACGTAATTTAAAGAGAAGGCGATGCAGCTTCTGTCTGACTCTTTCTGTTGGGTCACACGCATTTGGAACCGAACCTCCATGCTGTGAAGAAGCCAATCAGCAACCTAGTCCACTTGTAGGTGCGTGGGCGGATAGCCCTACCTGAGTTCCCAGCTGACAGCCAGCATCAAACGCTAGAGAAGTGAATGAACAAGCCTGCACGTGATTTCAGCCCCCAGCCATCCTTCACCCTCCCGGAGCAGACACTAGCTGTCCTCATCGAGCCTTTGCCAAGCTGCAGATTCACGTGCAACATAAATCCTTGTTGCCGTTTTCAGCCACTAATTTTAGGATGTTTGATACAGAGCAATAGGTAACTGGAAAAAAGAACGACTTTGCCTCTGAACATGCCACAGACAAGGAGTATGTCTTTTCCCTTGAACCTTTGTGTCAAGTGATGATGGCATTTTTTTTTTTTTTGAAGTATCATCAAATTAAACCTTTGAACAATTCAGACTGGCTTCACCCAATCAGTCTCAATTGGTGAGGTTTTATTATACCTGCCATCTTCCAAATCACAAATTAGGCACCTCACTTGGTTAGAGATTATTATGCCACTTATGGGTGTAGCTTATCAAAAATACACAACTGTAATTGATTACTAACGTCAACTGATCTATATCTTGGCTTCCTCTTACACATGAATCAGGCTACGTACAAACCCTCTCTTATGTCATCAGGCATTTTTTGTCCTGTTGTACAGACACAAGAAGACCAGATACAGGATCAAGCTGGACATAGGTAAGAGCAAGTGTCTTCCTACTTCCTATTCATCTTTCAAACAACCTTTCATCTTTCAAACGGCCGGTCTAACATTTGGTGATAGCCCTCTTCTCTGGTTTGGGCTTTTTCCACTTGAGAATGCCTGGTTGGGCTGGTCAGGTGCTGTTTTCTCCCCGGTACTTTCAGCATTCTCTTAAATCATTACTGACAGTTTCTGGATCCATACTTACCCAGACCACAAGGAAGTTTCCAGGGTCTTCGAACTCTTGGTCTTATGATTGGAAATAAAAATAGCTCAACAAAGCTTTAGGTTCCTCTTACTTCACCTCTGCTTTTGTTCTTCCAGAACACCCTATCCTCGTGTTCTCCCCCTTCCCTTCTTTCACATTGAGGCACTTTTATTTATTTATTTATTTATTTATTTATTTGCCACATACCTTGATTCTTACTATACTACCCCTTGTCACATAACATGTATGATGGAATAGGCTTTTTTTCTTTGTCTTTTTCTTTTCTTTCTTTCTTTCTTTCTTTTTTTTTTTTTTAGTCCAACTAAGTTTTGAATACCAGTTTCCCTTCTGGCTATATAGGTAAACTGGGTCAAAATCCTCAAATGTCCTAAGTCTCATTTGTAAAATGGGAATACAATGGCTCATGGTAGGATAAATTGAGATATCCTTTACTCCTTTCTCTTTCGTCCTTGAAACCCTGAAATTTGATGTCTTAATGAAGGTGTTGACTGAGTTGGATTGGGAGAGTGGCCTTAGGGAGAGACTAACCGGATCTCCAGAAGTCATCCTAGGGAGATTTTGGCGCGGGGGCATCATCAAGAGTGAAGCTCAGAGGCAGCCATCCTAGAGCTTTTTGGAGGCTGGACGAAGAACATATACGATTGTTTTTCCTTTTGCTTCTTATCTAGAACCCTGTGAACAGGGAGACGAGGGAAGAAGGATGAAGAAGAAATGGAAAATGCTAACGATAGAACAGGTGGCTGTAATTCAAGAGGGAGCAAGAGAGGGAAAGCAAATCTTCCGAAACAAAAGACAAAGTTCATGACTTTATGAAAGAAAATGGTTGTTTCAAAGAGATTCATAATCCCAGCCCCTAACACAAACTGTTTTTATTTCTGTATCGTATCCTGGATCTTCCTGATCATATGAATTCATGTATGCGGTCGCCAGCCACCTCAGCAAAACGAAGTTTGCGTTCTCTGGCAAAATTACCGTGAAATCCTGATGTTAATCTGCCCTTCTAGGTTATTTTTCATATTAACGAGCGATGACGAAAATAGCCAAGTCTAGCTCGTGTCTGTCCTACTCTCCCAATATTTTGGTCACAGAAACCCTGCAGAATAACTCAATTTAGCCTGTATCTCCCGGACTACAGTAACGTTGAAGCAGACCAGAAAAAAAACACATTTGCCCTCTAGGCGGACGATATAAACCCATCACCCTCCAAATCGCTGCAACCCTTTGCACCGGGTCTCAGGAGCAGAGGTTAGAGGCGAGCGGCCGTGCGTGGCCACTGACCCGCACGCGTCGCCCCGGGCCAGCAGGGGGCGTGTGAGCCGCGGGCGCCCCCCTCCGGGGCCCGGGCCGCCGGGGGCGTGGCTCCGCATCCTTGACGGACAGCTGAGGATGCGGGCGAAGATGAGGTAATAGGAGCCGGAGCAAGGAGGGCGTGGGGGTGCGGGCGCGCGAGTGTGTGCGAGTGTGTGAGTGTGAGTGCGTGCGCGAGCCGGAGACACCGCGTGTCTCGGCGCTGGCGCTGCGGACCCCGATCGCGCTGAATTGAACGCGGAGAGAAAGACCATTCCGTTTCTGGGAGGGAGGCTGCAAAGCGGCGGCGCGCGACAGCTGCGGTCCCGGGGCCGCGTCATGGCCGGCCGCTTTGGGGCGCCTGGGGACGCGGGAAACCCCCGCGGGCGCGCGTTTGCCTTAGCGCCCCGCTCGGGAGGGGCGCTCCATTCTGGAGGCGACTGAGCAGAGCCGCAGGGAGGGGGAGCTCTCGCCGCGGCGGCCACCGCGTCCGCGCGGCCGGAGGGTGGGCAGGGAGGGGCGCGCGGGGAGGGGAGCCCGGCGTGCCTTTCCGAGCGCGAGCGCGCGGCGAGCTCCCACCCCGCCGCCCGCAGAGCCCGAGGCGCAACTGGTGCGAGGGCCCGGGGCTCGCGTCGCCGCCAGCCCAGCTCGGGCCGCCGGGGCTCCGGCCGCGCGCCCGCCGGGGCTTCGCGAGGCGGGGGCCTGTCTGCGCAGGGCCGGGGCTTTGCATGAAGCCGCTCGACCCCACGGAGCGGCGG
>NC_064808.1:10534654-10683440 GCF_023721935.1 Panthera uncia | reverse complement strand
AGGAGGAAGCGGAGGAGGACCGGCGCGCGGGGCCCGGGAGGCAGGCGGCGCGGCGCGGCCGCCGCGGCCCGGGGCTCGCCATGCTCCTGGCCTCGGCCGTGGTGGTCTGGGAATGGCTGAACGAGCACGGCCGCTGGCGTCCCTACAGCCCGGCCGTGAGCCACCACATCGAGGCGGTGGTCCGCGCCGGCCCCCGCGCCGGGGGCAGCGTGGTGCTGGGCCAGGTGGACAGCCGTCTCGCGCCCTACATCATCGACCTGCAGTCCATGAACCAGTTCCGCCAGGATACCGGTGAGCCGGCGCCCCTGCCCCGCCCGCGCCCACCTCCCCTCCCTGCCCTGGGATCTCCCGCCTCGGGAGCCCACCGGGACCCACCCAGTCCGCAACTCCGTGCGGCGTGTCACCAGGAGGTGGTCGTGGAGGGGGCGCTTTACTCCCCGCCATCCTCTTAAGATTGCCCCCGCAATAAACGTCCATGCAAGTAGTATCCGTGTTCTGCTTGTGCAAATCGAGCTTCAACCGAGCCCCTAAGAACCGCCCCCCCCGTCCCATCTCGCGCCCCCCTTTAAGCGCTTGGTGGCCCCAAGTCCTCCGATGTAGAAATTCCAGGGCCGGCCCAGCCCACATGCAATCCCAGCCGCTGGGAAAGGTTTCCTGCATCCTCACGCGGTGGCTGACCCCGCTTTGCCTCAGGCACCCTCGGGGCCGCCACCTGTCCCCCTCACCAGCCACCTTACTGCCTCTGCCCCTTCTGTGTGGGTTGCCTTCTGTGGGTTGCCTGCCCGCAGCTGGGTCCTGCGGGGGGGAGGGGGACTGGGGGGAGGGAAGAAGGGGTTCCCTGGAGGCATTCGCTGTGGTCTAGCAGGAGAAGGGCGGGCGCCCTGGGAGGAGAGCCTGGAGCTGCTGGGGGATTCCGGGACATGAAACACCCCGGATGCTGTGGCATTGGCCCTTACCGCCTGTGCACTCCAAGTGCTTGAAGCAACAGGCCAGAGCAGATGGAGAGAGGAGGGGGAGGGCCGCGGCTCCGGAATGCCTGGCAGGAAAGCCGCTCCCTTTGTCCGCGTAGGAGGAGGTGGATTCCTAAGGAGAAAGGGTCCCCAAGCTTCCTCCTGAAACTGACACGCTGGTCTTCCAGAGCACTAAACCCCCCATCTTTTCGTGAGAATCAGGTTGCCACTGTGGCCACCACAATCCCACTTCCCCCCTGACCAGGCTTTGCAGGTTAGAGCAAAGAAGAGGGGCTCAGGGTGGTGGGTCAGTGGCGGGAGGGGCAGGACCCAGCTGCTTGTCTTTGCTCGGCTCAGGGTGTCCAGGCTTAATTGAGGACCTGGGACAAGTCTGCCTCCTCTCCAGGAGTCTCTGTCTTCTTGGGGGTGGGAGGTTGTTTCTGGAATTCTGGCCCGGCTTTCCGGAGATTGTGACCCAGGAGCCTGGTGAAGCAGGTGTGGTGGGGAGGGGCTAGAGAGGATTGGGGGGGGGGGGAGTCCCAGGGGATCAGAGAACAGCTGCTTGAGCAGGGCATCCCAGCCTCCTTGGAAAGCCCCCACATCCTGTGTGCTAATTAGGATTGTCATGGGAAAGGGGTGTCTTTCCACCCTTGCGTCCCCATCTTCAGTCCTAACTCCCAACGGCTTCTTTGCCAGGGACTTTGCAGACACCGGCCAACTGAGTAAAGCCTTCTGGGGAAAGGATTCCAGAAGTGTTAGCATCTGGAGGGGCTCGATTAAACCCCGGTGGTGGGAAAGGCAGGGAGGTGGAACTGAGAGACGCTGGGAGGGAGGAGGGAATGGGGAGGAATGTTAGGAGATTGAGAAAGAGGATTAAATGTGGCCAAGGGGAGGGAAGAGAATGTAACTGGGCAATTGGGGTAAAGGTTGTGGAAGTGAGGGTGGAGGCAGCAGACTGTTGGGGGGCGGGGAGGAGGGGGGGTTGGTGCGCTGAGCCCGGAAGTGGGACCTGGGAGATTAGCAGTTAAGACACCTGACCCAGAATTCCAGTCCTACTCAGAATAAACAGGCAGGTGTTAGCTTCTCTATTTCAGACTAAATCTCTGCAGCATAGAGAGAAACACCCTGGTGACATGCTTGTCCCAGCCCCTGTCCCACATTTGGGTAGGGGTGAATTTAATCAGTGTTTAGGGGTATCTTAAAGAGGGGAATGAAGAGTCATGGCTTGAAACGCCCTTTCTACCATCAGATGTGAAATTATGGAGAAAACTGGGTTAAGGGACGGAAGCCGTGTCCCCCTCCCAGGTCCGGCCACCCTTCCCTGAAGACAGGCTGACCATGGCCTGGTGGTTAGCAGTTGAGTCCGAGGCTGGGGCTTCTCAGATTTTAGACCAGAGGCAGAGAGCTAGTAGCCCGGATCATTTTAAAGACTGCCTCGGGGTGTGTTTTACATTCTTGCCTGTCTTAGAGGCTCACGACTCAGGCTGCTTCTAATGGTCAGTCGATGAATGATCCCGACGGCCTTCCTCCCGGTGCCAGGCCCTGCGCTGGCTGCTGAAGGCACTGGGCTGAATTCCCAGGAATGCTGGGCTGTCAAGTAGCTTGTCAAAGCAGAATAGAATCTCTGGGCTTCTGGGCTTGGAGCCCCCTCCTCTCCCTTCTCCACCAACAGACAGGCAGCTCCTCTCAATGTAGCTCATTGATGAGGCCATGACAGGGTAGGAACTTCATACTGCGGGCGCCCAGGCAACCTCAGCCAAGCCCTGGCAATGTTTAATTAAATTACCCGCCATCCCCAAGCCACGGTTTGAAGCTGGGAACCAGAAACATCCCCAGAAACAAAGAGCTGGAAGTCCCCCTGCCTAGAGACTGAGTCCTCTTTTTTTTTTTTTTTTTTTTTTTTTTTTGCCTCCTCTATGTGGGGACATTTCCTGACATGGGAGCTTTGTTTTTTTTCACAAGTTGCCTGGCTTGCTGCAAGTGAGGCCTCAGACCCTCGGCTCCCCTGGGCTCCAGCCTCACCCACCCCGTCTCCAGGGAGATGGCCGGGAGGGTACATGGGCCCTCTGCCGCCTTTGTTTGCCCCGGGCCCTTCCTCCCCACACGGCCTCTGGGTTCCAGCTTATTTGCACTCTGCTGGTCTCTGGCCATCGTGTTTCCGTGTTTCCGGCTAGGAAATCTGGAAGAAGGGAGGAGATGAAGCGAGGTAGAGGTGACAGTCTTGGCTGCTTCCAAAGCCTTGCTTGGGCCCTGTGCCTGTACGGTCATTTGCCTTGATGGGGCTCACCTTTTCTGTCACAGGCAAGTGACTGGAGTGCTGTCCTTCAGCATCGCCGTCCCTTGTATCTTCCGGGACACCTGATTGCCACCACCTCCAGGGCTCCAGCAGCAGGACGTGGGGAGCCCGGGCTGCGAGTGGGGAGAGTGACTCAGGCTGTCATCCCAGCCTCACTGGCTTCTTTGTGACCTTGAGCAAGTCCCTTAGCTGCTCGGGCCACGTTTTTTTCTCTGTAGAAGGAAGAGCAGCCTTGAGAGTCCCCTGGCTCCTTTCCTGTCATCATTCAGATGGGCAGGTGAATGGGTTTGGCCCCCGCACCTGTGAGGATGCTGCTTGGAACTGGCCTGGTGTGAGGGAGCGTCCTTCCCAGCTCAAGAGTGTTCTCTGCAACTTTTGCCTTTTCTATGTCTTTAATGTGGTGACAAAGGTCAGATGGAGAGAGATGACAGGTTTTGACAGAAGCTGATTCTTTGGGCCCCACAATACCCTCTGCCCTGTGTGAGCACCGGAGCGGAAGAGGCAGGTGTCGTGATCGTTACAATATGGGGGATGCCCCAGGCCCCTTGCACACATACATTGTCTTGTTTGATCCTCACGGCGATCTTAGGAAGGGCCTATTGTCCCCATTTTATAGGAAAGGAAACAATCTGGAAGAGACTAAGTTGCTCTGAGTTTTACAGCTAGTCCATGGCAGAGCTGAGATTCCAAATGAAGTGTCCCACGCTCTACTCTGTCATCAGTGAACGCTTCTGGAGCGCCTACTTCATGCAGGCGCTGTTCCAGGCATGTGGGATGTAGCAAATGGTGAAACTTCTAGGGCTTTGCCCCCACAGGACATTCCAGTGGGGCTGTGGGGCGCTTGGGAGAGGCCCGGGATCTCTCTGACACAGCGATGTACAGATGCGGGTAAAGTGCCTTTGAGACTGGCTCATGCCTGGAAGGTGTTTCTCCCTTTTCCCAGGAGCCAAAACATCTCCGGTGCTTCGGAATGCAGGTGTCTGAGCTGCCAGGAAAAACTGATCTTCCCTCTCTTTCTCCCCGCTTGGTTTATGAACATTCTTTATTCCTATCCCATTAGCGGCCTTTTCTTTGGGTCACTGCACTCAAGGACTAAATGGATTTCTCAGATCATCTAGTTCGTGGGCCTGACTATGGAGGAGGCCAGGACTAGCACATTCCAGACAGAGCGGACTCTGAAAATAATCAGAGACACGAAATCCCGCGATGAAATTCTTTTGTACCACGGCGTTGGTTCTGAAGTCTGCCTTCTGTCTCTAAATAACCTGCTGGGGCTGAACTGAACTCAGCGTCTTTCCCTCCAAAAACTGGCTCTTCCTCTTGAAACCCCTCTGCCGGCAAATGGTGTCCCCATTTTACCCCTTGCCCGTGGTGGAGACCTCAGGATTCTTTGACTCTGTCACAGTGTTGTTCTGGTGCCCAATGTGTAAGGCAACGTAGACCGTGTGGCCAGCTGTTGAAATTAGTGTGCATGATGAAAATCCGGGACGGTTGTTTGCATGCAGATGCCCAGGCCCAGGCCCTGGAGATGCTGGTGATTCCTCATGGCAGCCAGTGGGTACTCCAGAAGGTGTTAAGTACCCCCAGGAGATTCTGAAGCCGGTGATTCTGGAAACTCTCTTGGAAAGCATTGAATTCAGCTACTCATGGTCACTTCCTACCCATTTCTTCTCTGTAGGGTCCCTCCAGTCTGTCACCTCCTTTTCGTCTCCACTGCCCATACCCTCATTACTTCTCACTTGGAACTCATTAACAGAGCAACTCTGGTCTTGTCACTTCTCTGTGTCACAGACTTCACTGGCTCCTCATTGCCTACAAATAAAACCTTCACAGCCTGGCGTTCCAGACTGTCTACGCCTCAGCTCTGACATAACTTTCCAGGTTTATCTTTCTCTCTGCCTTATATCTTCTGCAGTTCCTGACAAACAGATGTCCCTTTCATCCTCCTGCATCAGAGTTCTCTGACACCCCCTCCCCGAACTATTCACAAAGTCCCTTCTACTGAAACGCCCTTCTTTGCCCCTTTCGCCTGTTGAAATTCTCCTTCTCATTCAAGCCTCATCCATTGCTTGAAATGTCCTCCGAACCATCATTGCTTCCTTTATCCGGTCGGTATTTATGGAGCCCCTAGGAAATGTTGGGCATGGGGGGGGGGGGTGAAACCATGAGCAAACACCTGGGTGTCCACTCTCGTGGCATTTGGGAGTCCAGTGAAGAGATACAGACATTTACCAAGTTAATCACACCAGCAAATGTGTAACTACACATCAAGATAAATGCTGCAAAAAAAAAAGAAAAAAAAAAAAAAAAAGAATGAGAATCTGATCTGATCTGGTCAGGGCAGTCCAGAGAAGTTTCCTGGAGGAAATGAGCGGAAATCTGAACTATGGGCAGCAAAGAGGATGCCAGAGTGTCTTGTGGGGCGGGGGGAGTCCAGCATTGTGCAAAGGCGCGGCGAGGAGAAACATGGCAGTGGGGAGAGCCTTGAAGGGCCAGTGTGGCAGAAATGTAAGCAGAATTATTAGGGTGTGAGGCGGCTGCAGAGATGGGAGGGAGTGGAGAGGGTCAGGTTTTGACCTGAGGGGAGTGCACGGAAGGGATTCACGCACAGTGGGGATGTGGGCAGGTTTTCTCAGCCCACATGCATTTTGTTGGCACCCTTCCCATGGCATATTCTGCCTCATAAATAGTCATTCGCCCCCCTTGTCTAGTTTTAGACCGTAAGCTGTTTGAGTAGTGCCTGCATTCCCCAAGGCAGCCAGTGGGGACCCGGCAACATGTGACAAATGACTAAATGCCGAAGTAGCCAGAAGTCTACCTTGCCTTTGTGGAGTCCTCATTACTGTCGCCTTGGGCGCTAGAGCAGAGCTGGAGGGTTGTGACTCTGCCTGCACTCGAGGCACCGTAGGAAAAACGCCAAGACCCTGGTCCACATGGGGCACAGGCAGATCTGCACCCCAGACCTCCTGAGGGGGGCCTGGGCTGGGAGAGCATTTCAGGAAATGGATGGCAAATGGCACAGGACCCAAATGAGGACTGTCTCGATAGGTAGAAATGGCAAAGGAGGGCATTTCGGTGCACGGGACCTGGGGAGTAGTAGGGGAGGGGGTCAGAGACCTGTGAGGGAGTGCAGGATGATAAAAGGCCATGCGTCTGCTGGGAGTCCAGGAAAAGAGCAGCATGGGGGCCGTTGGGGGTGGGGGGACATAAACCTGGAAGGGTATGGGAGAGCCACAGCTATTGGGATTGATACCACTGTTGTAAAAAAAAAAGCCTCTTAAGCATATTTGTGAGAATCGGACACGTGAATTGCCCCCGCTTCGCTGGAGAGAAGCTAAAATAGGGTCATTTAACCTCTCGAAACTTCATCTCCTTCATTTCATTGATCATATGGGATGAGATAGGGGCTTTCTAAATAAGAAAGATTGTATAAGAGGTTATATGCAAACTCCCCCCCCCCACACACACACACCCCCCACACCCCACAGATATCCTCTGAACTAAACTTACCATGACTTCTCCATCCCGCTTGGACATATAATAGAAAATAAATTACAATGATAATCAACCAACTTTTATTGAGCTCTTGGCATGGGGCAGGTGCGATTTCAGCCCCTTCTATTCATTCCTTCCTTTAATCCTCAAATCCACCCTTTGAAGTAGCTCCCCAGGACCCAGGCAGATGCAGACGAGGAAACTGAGGCTCAGTCGCACAGCTGGAAGGGACAGAGCTTCTGCTGTTGGACCCAGAGCCTGTGCTCTTTGTCCCCCAGTGAGCTGGCTACTTACGAAGGAAATGGAGGCAAACCGGGGAACTACTGCCCACCCCCCTTCTTCCTCCTCTCTTCCTCCCATCCCGTTCCCCCCTCCCCAGATCCCCCAGCAGCGTTCTGGTGCTGAATAGGGGATTGTTTTCTTCACCCTCCTGCCTCTGAATGTTGATGTTTTGGGTCATTAAGGGGCTTGGAGATGGGGTGGGGGGCGGGTTATGACCCTGGAAAAGGACTGAATAGACATTGTTCCTTTTCTTCCCCCCTTGAATGGAATTCTGTCCCCGGCCTTGGTGTCTCCCTCTGGGTTGGAGGAGGGGATGGGTCAGAGGCCCGTAAAGGGGAGCCTTTTCCCACCACTGATGGATAAGGCCTAAGCTGACAGATGCGAGATTCAGGCACTCTTGGAGCCCTCCCAGGTCCCCTCACCCTGCCTTGACCCAGGCATCTTCGGCCTTGATGTTGATAGCCATGAAATGAGCCCTGATTAGGCATGAGTCTGAATTCAGTCTTAGGGTGGGTCGGGGAGAAAGAGGCAACAGTTATAGACTTCCTTTTCCTTGGACTCCCTTTGAACCTGTAGGTTCATTTCTTCTGTACTGCTTCCCTGAAATAATCCTGACCTCTTCCCTGCTCTCCCTTCCCCCAGTGAGACTAAAGATCAAGACAATCCTATCTTTAGGATGGCTTGAGCTTTGGGAAAGAAAAGTGTTAGAGAAATAGAAAATTATCATGATCATTATTACTGTCTTGATAGAAGATTTAATGCTCGAAAGTGTAAGAGTTCTGGCAACCTGATTTTCTATTTTTGTTTTTGCTGCACCCTTAAAGGGACAGAGAGGGAGCTCTCACTCCACCAGGCTGGGCTGGCTTCCTGGGGGTCTCATCTTCTTCCTCTGCCCTCTAGGCTATCCTGACCTTTTGTTCTTTTCCTCGTAGCCCTCCGGGCAGGGGCATTTGCAGGGTAGGGGACAAGTGACAGGCTATTTCTGAGCGCCTACTGTGTGTCAAGGGCTTTACGGGCCTTAGTGCAAATTGCAGGGCACAGGAGAGATCCAGGACGTGGCATCCATATTCCAATACATATTTGTTTGTTAGATGAATAAGCAGATCGCATTTATTTTCACAAAAACTCTGCAAAGGAGTCCTTGTTTCCCCGGGAAGGAAAGGATGTTGGGGATTTCTATGTAAACTGGGAAGTGAATGAATTTGGCTGCCAACCAAGGTCTCCGGACTGCAAACCGGCAGGTGCTTTTTTCTGGTACCCCACACTAACCCCACACCCTTCACGCTGTCACTCAGATGCTCCCACCCCACCTCAAAGCTGATACCCCAACAGGCAGCCCAGTGCCCGCCGGGCTAACTAAATCCGGTTTCATTCCCTGCTGACCCCTACCCTGTGCTCCGTCCCTCTCTGCCAGGGACCCTGCGCCCAGTTCGCCGCAACTACTATGACCCGTCCTCGGCTCCCGGGAAGGGCGTGGTGTGGGAGTGGGAGAATGACAACGGCTCTTGGACGCCCTACGACATGGAGGTGGGCATCACCATCCAGCACGCCTACGAGAAGCAGCACCCCTGGATCGACCTCACTTCCGTCGGCTTCAGCTACGTCATCGACTTCAGCACCATGGGCCAGATCAACCGGCAGACGCAGCGCCAACGCCGCGTCCGCCGGCGCCTGGATCTCGTCTACCCCATGGTCACGGGCGCCCTGCCCAAGGCCCAGTCCTGGCCGGCCAGCCCCGCGTCGGCCGCCTCGCCCGCGGCCCCGCCCTGCTCCTGCCCACAGTGCGTCCTGGTGATGAGCGTCAAGGCCGCCGTGGCCAACGGGGGGAGCGCGGGGCCGCTGCAGCCCCCGGCCGCCCGCAAGCACATGCCCCCGTCTGGGGCGGCCAGGCTGCCCCCCCCACCAGGCCCTGCGGCCAAGCCGCTGGACAGCACGGGCACCATCCGAGGCCCGGTGAAGCCCGTCCCGTCGCAGGCGATCCGGCGACAGGCCTCCGGCACGCCGGCTGGGGTGACCATGGGCTCTCCTGCCAGCCCCCCCGGAGCCAACGGCAAGACGGGAAGGGTGGCCCTGGCGACCTTAAATCGGACCAACCTGCAGCGACTGGCCATCGCCCAGTCCCGGGTGCTGATCGCCTCTGGGTAGGTACTTTCACCTGATGCCTGTGAGCATTTAGGGCACAGGACCCGACTGACCTGGGCCAGAGGTGAAAGGGGGCTGCCTGCCAGGACTTAAGCTCCCTGTCCTCTTGTCCTGACCCTCCGGCTGCAGGTGGAAGGCAGCACCGTGTGGTGGGTAAGGGTGGGCTTGGCCTTTGGGGTCCACCGGATCTGGCTTCTAATGGAGATGTTGCCACAGCTATGTGATTTGGGACACGTGCCTAATATCCCAGAGTCCTAACTTCCTCCTCCGTAAATGCCTTCGATAATCCTCCCCGTTAGGGTCACTGCTGAGGGTTGAAAGTTATGCAACCTTAAGGGGGCTCCCACCAGGATCTAGGTTGGGGGCTTTATCACCTCATTTAATCCTTACAGCAACTCCTTTTTTTTTTTTTTTTTTACCATGTATTTATTTTTGAGAGACAGAGACAGAATGTGAGCAGGGGAGGGGCCGAGAAAGAGAGAAGGAGAGAGAGAGAATCCCAAGCAGGCTCCAGGCTCTGAGCTGTCAGCACAGAGCTGGATGCGGGGCTCTAACTCACAGACTGTGAGATCATGACCTGAGCTGAAGTTGGATGGTCAACTGACTGAGCCACCCAGGTGTCCCGATTACAGAAACTCTTTGAAGTAGGCATTTGGATCCCCTTTTACCCAGGAAGAAATCAGAGGTTCTCTCGCTCAAGGGCAGAGAGCTAATCATTGGCTGAGACCAAAATTCAAACTTCAGGAAGGCTGATGCCAGAGCCAGACTCTTTTCTGACTGCCATCCTGCTTCTCTGTCACAATGCCCGGCATACAGCAGGTGCCGGATGAGACTTAGCTCCTTTCCTCTGGTCTCTCTGGAAACTGGAACTCCAGTTTGGAGCTAAGAGCCCATATTTAGTAAGCACTTACTATGTGTGCCAGGCACCTTCCGTGTGTTGTCTCAATTCTTCCCGTGACAGCCCAGTGTTGTCGGTTCTGTGATCACTGCTTTTTATGATCTTCTTGGTCCCCCTAATCGTCAAATGGGGGAGACCCAGGTCCACATGGTGCCCACGGCCTTTGCCTGCCAGCTCCCGATTTCTTGTGAGATTGGCCTCTCACGCCGGCCCCATCTTCCTTTCCTCCAGAGGGGCCTGGCCCTGCCTGTGACCCCTGAGCCCCAGACTGTCCGAGTGGTTTGGACTGAGGTTGTACACCCAAGTGGGAAATTCAGGCTGCCCAGGGGAGGCCATCTGCACACAGAGGTTCAGCGCTGGGAGACAAGGAGAGGCAGGTGTAGTGGGGAAGGAGAGGCCCGGCCTTCCCTCGGGTCTCTGCCCTAAGCTAAGCCAGAGTCTGCAAGGTCCAATTTCCTCGTGTGCGAAATGGGGAACCTCACGCTTGCCTTGCCTGCCCCATGGAGTCCTTGTGGAAACCTCCACTAAGGGAGTGCATCCCTGGAGAATTTACCAGATGCACCTGCCAGTATTATCTCATTCTCTGACCTGGTGCACCCAGTGTCAGGCTCGGACATGCGGCTCAGAATTCACTTCCCAAGGAGGGCCACACGGCCCATGTGTCACAGAGTGGGGGTTGGGGCCCAGGGTTTAGTCCTCTAGTCCTCTGCCCTTTTGGCTAAAGCTCAGCTCCTCGCCGTATGCGAAGGCAGTTTATAAATGGTCAAGTGCAGGTCAGATGTGTGGGGTTTTCACATGACTCCTTCTGAACTGGCAGAATATTTGGTAGAGGGGAATGGGCACGTAAACCACACCACTGCTCAGTTTCTCCCCAAGGCCACACAGCAGCGTCCTGGGGGCCTCTGACAGAGTTCAAGGGTAATTATTTGTGCGGCAGAGGGAGGCTCATATAGTGGATGAGAAACCCAGCCTCCAGCACCTGACTGCCCCGGGCTGGAACCCAAGTTCCTTCGTGTGCAACTTGGGGCAAGTTTTGCACCCTCTGTCTTCAGCTTGCTCCTCTGTAAAGTGGGGACAGTCACAGTACCTTCCTTATCAGGGCTGTCATGAGGATTAAAGGCAGTGCTCAGCGTGTGGATTTAGCCCAACGCTCGGCAGTAGTAAGAGTTTGGTCAGTATTAGCTGCTATTATTATTGTTGTTGTTAATGTGTATCTATTGAATGTGTGCTGTGTAGTCGAACTAAAGTCAAAGCTGAGCAGCCTCTGACGCCCCACCTCATTTCTGGCGCCCTTGGCAAAAGCCAAGTGACCTCGTGCCATAATTGAGGGCAAGGACACCCTGCTCACTTTAAACCTCACTGAGGAAGCCGACAGCTCTTTCTCTCCACTCTATTCCCCCTGCCCGCCAGCCCAGGGGAATCGGAGCCGGAGAATGGAGTGGAGAATGGAGTGGAGGTCCGGGGGCAGTGCTGTTTCAAAAGGCCTATAGAAACACACTTTTTTCTCCGCTCTGTTTTCCTGACAGGGGAGGCCCCGCCCTACCCTTCTATCTTCCAGCCCCTTCCCTTTTCACCTCTTACCACCACCCTCACCCCCACCACCATTTTCTCCTCCAGTCTTTCTTGGCCATTTAATTAGCGTGCTTATTCCCTTTGTCTGGCATTGCCGTCCACCTTCTGTCGTGGAATGGCCCCTTCCCTCCGCCCTCCCTGTCCGTGAGCTCTTCAAGCAACTTTCCCACGGAAAAAAGGAAGACCGGGGAGGGCGGGAGAGGTGGGCTGAAGAGAAGGGTTTGAGGGGGAACAAAAGACCCTGTGAATTATTCAGACACACAAGCAGGGGGTTTGTAAAGAGAAAAGAGGGGGGCTGTGTAGTGGGGGGCGGGAGTCGCCCCTCTGGCCCTCTCCTCCAGAATCGAGGCTTCTCTATCTCCAGCGAGACTTCGGTTGCTGGAGAGACAAGACCATTGTCCTGTAGGAGGATTCCTGGGTTGGCTCACAACTCCAAAAACACCCCACTGTTTCTCACCATGGTATCTGCAGAGCTTTTCTCCTGCCATCAGCCCCCTTCTCTGCCACCGTGCCAGCTCTTGTCTTTTCTTAGTTTTATATTTGAGGGACAGAAATGGAAACTGAGAACAGCCCAGCAGAATGGGGAGGGGGTGTCTTCCGATGCTGAGGCCAGACAGCTTTGGCCCAGCTGGAGGATGTGAGAGGCATGCCAGTGATTGGCCTGCTGATTTCTGGAAGGAGGGCTCAGGCATGTACCGGCAGGGAGGGGAATGGGGGGGGGGGGGGTGTGACCGGTGGGGACTCCATGGGCCGCCTCCACGGCCGGCTGCCTCCACCCCTTTCATTTTAACCAGTCACCGAGGGGGAGGGCTGATCAGGTGTTGCCACCTCAACAATCCTGTGCACTGCCCGGGTCTCTGCTTTACACTTTGCCCTCCGCATCCTCAAGAATCAGAAAATTGGACTATTCCAGCAGGAAAAGGCTTTATCAAGCCTGACTTCCTCTTCCAGTTGAGAAACAAAAATGTAAACAACCCCCCAATTTGCATGGGGCTTGCCAGTTTATAGAGTATTTGACCTAGATCCTGAATCCTCACAGGGACCCCAGGGACAGAGATGTAGGGTGGCCCTGCTCTTGGGTGTGGTAACTTGGATGTGGTCACCGAAGTGCAGAGGGGCCATGGGGCTCTCCCAAAGGCACAAGGTCAGTGCCAAGCTGGGCTGGAAGGCAGGTCTCCTGACCCCTGTGCAAGCCTCCTTCCACTGTACCCTTCTGTATTTTGTCAGCAGATCTCTTCCTCCTCAAGTCCACTGCCACCATCCAGAGCCTGCTGACAAGTTTTCCCTTTCCTGGCATGGCCCCCACCACGGTATTCCCGGGAGTCCTGGGTCCTCATATGGACCCTCCCTCTCTTCAGACCTAGCCCCGTCCCTGGGTCCCTGGGCTGCCCATGGTGTGCTAGGGGGACTCTTTCCTGGTTAACCAGATTGGGTGTGGAAACCTGCCAGTCCAGTTTGTGGGAACAAAGGTGGCTTTTGTCACCCAGATCACAGCTACTTATCTCCTGGTGGGGGCCGGGGTGGGGGGGGGTGCTCGGAGCTGGTAAGGGGGTGGGAAGGCAGGCGCAGGGCTGGGCTGTGAGCGTTGCCCCCTGGTGGGGAGCCTGCGAACAGACACAGGCCGCCAGACTCCTTCACTCCTTTTCCAGACCAGCGGCGGGGAGGCCAGTCAGTCCCCGCAGGGGACCCAGAGCTTAGGCGGCTGCCTTGCTCTTAGGCATTGGGGCAGGGAATCTTCAACAAGTCCATCCCCCGGCACCTGCTAACTCCAGACCCTCACAGGTTCACAGGTGAGGTTGTGAGGAGTTACTGGCAGGTTTGGGGCTCCAGTCTGGTTTCCCTGAGTCCAGTCCACCATGCCGGGCCTCGCCCTGGGGGGCAGGCCATAGAGTCCAGAAGCAAGGCTGAGCCTCTCTTCTTGGCCAGCTTTCCTTTGTGTTGAATTCAGCTTTCCCCTCTCCCCATCCGGGTTTGATTTATCCTGGGGGTGGAAAGTAGGCTGTGGTGGTCTGTTGAGACACAAACGCTCCCACATCTGTTCTTTCACATCCCTCCCACAGCCCTGGTGCACGTGTCATCATCCCGGGGAAGGGACAGGGGCCCCGGAAGACTCAGCGTAGCCCGGGAAGCACCCATCCCTGTGGGCATGTGGGGGACAGGCAGACCCTCTCCTCAGCCTTGAGGCCCCCCATTCCAGCCCCTCTCTTGTAGTCCTAGATTTATTCCACACGCTCTTTGTTCCCCATGTCCTCTGTCTGCCACGTGGGGTGACAGAGGGGTCGCAGAAACACAAGAGCCCAGCACGGCGAGTGGCTACAACAGCGGGCTCCGGAGCCAGATTTCCTGGGTTTGAATCCTTAGCTGTGTGACCTCCATTGGGTTTGCTCACCCTCTCTGTGCCTCAACCTCCTTGCCCATTAAATTGGAGATAATGATAACGGCACCTCCTGTGGAGGTTGTTGGAAGTCTTAGATGGATTTGTGCGATGTGAGCGGTTAGAACCGTGCCTGGTACCAGGTGGGCTCTTCAGGGTCACACACGGATGAAGGGCCACAGGCTGTCTTGTTCACCGCCGTGTCCCCAGGCTCTAGGGGCGAGTCCAACCGGAAGGAGGGCTCTGTATGAATGAGCACGTAAGCAGATAACGAACACTGCAAAGAAACAACTGAACACGCCCCTTCCCCTCCTGTATTCCCAGCACCACCCTACCCCCCAACCCCCCATAGCAGATCTGCTGGCTTCTCAGGCTCTCTGGCCCCTGGAGTCATCTGTGACCTAGTCCATTGACGTCCTCGAGCTCCCTTTCCCCCTCCGAGCCCATCTGTGGAAGCCTGGGTGGCAGGGGCGATGGCGCACAACCCAGCCCCACGTGTCCCCATGTTTTTCTATTTGGCGTCGTGGGAGGCCTCGCCTTTCCAGGCAGCTGTGCGGACTCCTCTCCAGAGCCTGGCTCGGGTTTCTGGGGAGAAGGACAGAAAGAGGAGGAGGCTTTGCCTGGTATTTAGATTTCTCAGCGAAAAGGAGGGGTAACAGCTGTTGGAGCAGTGGTTTCCCAATGTCAGGCTGGGATCAACCTTATCTGGATCCTCTCCAGAAGCGAGAGAAAATGCAGGTTCCGTGCCCCCCTCCTCCCCCATGGGAATTCTGATTCAGGCCTGGGGCTCTGTCTTTTTAAAAGCTTCTCAGGAGCCACTTGGTACACCCACCCGGGCTTGAACTTGCCTCTCCATTTTTCATTCGCTCCACAAACACTCACTGAATGCCTGCTAGTGTCAGGCTTGAGGATATTTGTCCGTGTGGAGCTTTGATTCTGGAGGGGGCGAGAGTAAAGCAACAGCTTATTTTTTAAAAACCATCGGTTCCAGGGCACCTGGGTGGCTCAGTCGGTTGAGCCTCCGACTCTTGGTGTCGGCTCGGGCGATGATCTTGCGGTTCGTGAGTTCGAGCCCCGCGTCAGGCTCCATGCTACGGCCCAGAGCCTCCTTGGGATTCTCTGTCTCCCTCTCTTTCTGTGCCTCCCCCGCTCATTCTCTCTCTCTCAAAATAAATAAACTTAAAAAAAAATTTTTAAACCATCAGTTCCCTGGGGTAAACAAAACAAAAACGAAAGAGAGTGAGGCAAGAGGGATTGAGAGTCCCGGGCTGGGATGGAGGGGTGGGTCTCGGTATTAAATGAGATGGTCTCAGGAACCTCACAAAAAGGTGAGCCCAGACTGAAGGATCTGTAGGAGGAGGTGAGGCAGAGATCTGCTGGTAGAGCATTTCAGGCAGAAGGAGCCACATAGGCAAAGGCCCTGAGGCAGCAGTGTGGCCCAGCTGGAGCAGGATAAAATGGTGAGGGGTATGTGAGGAGACCAGGAAGATGAGGGTTGAGCACGGTGGGGGGGACGTTGGCGGGTCACGCGGAGCTGTGTGGGCTTTGCCGGGACCTCGAGAGACTTAAGGAGCCATTGCAAATTTGGGGGGATCCGAGGGGAGGGGTGACATGGTCTGACTTAGATTTGAAACGTTAACATTCCTGCTTGTGGTGCTAAGAACCGGCTCTGCCTTGAATAGAGATAAGTAGTTTCTGTCGGAAAAGGGACCTCTCAGTGAGTGGATTTTGGGGGTTCCAACCCCACCCCACTTGTCAAAACCGTAATGTGTCTGCTCTTTCCTTCCACAGGGTCCCCACTGTGCCAGTAAAGAACCTCAATGGGTCCAGTCCTGTTAATCCGGCCCTGGCAGGTAAGCGCTTGCTTTAAGGCGGGCGGGGGGAAAGGAAAGCTCGGGCCAAGGAGGTGGTGAGCATTTACCGCAAAGAAAGAATTGAATGAAAGCAAATGTGGATGTTGGGAGCGGGGTGGGGAGGGGGGGAAGAAGCACAGCTTCTGTTGGAGAGAAGCAAACGCACACATTTCTGGGGCAGGCAGCGCGGGCCAGGGGAGGCTGAGTGAGTCACGAGAGCTTGTGCCGGGGAAACAGCGGGGCGGGCTCCCGGGGAGGGCGGTTGGTGGGATGCTGGGAACTAACTCTGCAGTCCACGCTCACGCCCTGCCCTTCCAGGAATCACCGGGATTCTCATGAGTGCAGCCGGGCTGCCCGTGTGCCTCACCAGGCCGCCCAAGCTGGTTCTCCACCCGCCCCCGGTCAGCAAGAGCGAAATCAAATCCATCCCGGGGGTTTCCAACACGAGCCGCAAGACCACCAAAAAGCAGGCCAAGAAAGGTATCAGCCTCCTTGTCTTAGGGGGTATGGGAGTCAAAGGCGTGGGCCTCGGCCGTGGCTTTGCCGCCATCACCCAAGGTCATACCTGTGGCTTCACCCTCTGTGCCTTCGTTTCTGCGTCTGCTAAGTGGGCCCAACTAGCCCCTGTTCTGCTGATTGCACCAAAGTGGATTGTGCGTGAGTGAGAGGGAGGCACCTTAAGAAGTGCAAAAACACGGTCCGGAAATATAGAGACACAGAACCACCAAGCGTGACGCATAAAATACGATACAGGGGGCTGTCACTGTGGCCCTGGAGCCAGAACAGCCTGGGTTCCAGTCCTGACTGTGACACTTCCAAGTCATGTGACCGCAGAGAGCCCTTTTTCTTTCCTTTACAATGGGGTAAAAAATGCTCACAACAAGGATGGGGTAGGTGTGCCCCAGAACGCATCCATGACAGGGAGTGACCACTGCCCTGTGTCCCCCCAGAGCCCCTAGGCTGACCATTCGAACCTTCCTTCAGGCACTCCTTCCTCCCTGTGCACAGTCCCGTCACCAGGGGGTCCAGATGTGTGTCTACCCTGTCTCAGCTCTGCGGCCGGTCTTTCTGGCCGCTGGTGTTGGTTGTTAAATGTCTTGACCGTCACCCCAGGCCCCCACCTTACAACCTTGTTTTTAAGGGTCCGTGAGATCTCATGTATATTGTAACTGGGCCCAGGGCCTGGCAAGCAAGAGGCTCTCAATGAACAGAAGCTTCATTCTTCGAAGCGGGCTGGTGGGAAGGAAGGGCTTGCATCCTGGGTTTTGGCGGTTGCATGATCTGCTTCCTCAAACCCTTGCCCTACTTTTCTATGCCATCAAGAGTTCTCTGCTTAAATGAACTCAATTGCCCTGTTCATAGTCTGATAGGAAATGACAGGATTTCACACTTTCCCGCGCTTCCTGTGATTATTAATAGCACATGTTGGACCCTTAGCTGGAAAAGTGCTAAAGGTCTATGCGTCCATTAGCTTCTTTAATTGTCAAAGCAACCCTTTGAGTGGGCTCTATTGCTTTGCCCATCTCACAGGTGAGAAAATAGAAGCTGAGAGAAGCTAAGAGGGGTCCCCAGGGAGGCACTGGTCCTTTTTAAGGTTGTATCATCCTGTCTCCTGCCTTCAGGCTGGGCTGCCTCCTAGAGGTCCAGCCCCCAGAGAAATTCCAGAATCGCTGCAGCCTGTCAGGATGCTTCCCTGCTGCTGGTCTCCCGCACCGTCAGCGGCCAAGGAAGCTGTGGGCATAGCTTCCTGCTTTCCCATGAAAATAAAATTACTTTGACACCACATTACAGACCGAGACAGTACTCGGCACACTGTAAAAAGCATGTGATAAGCCTACCTCCTTTTTTTTTTTTTTTTTAACGCGTAACAGTTTACACAGTGCTGTCTTCTGCTACCTCGCCTCATCGTGTGGGCATGCCCAGGCTCTTTGATTACACGGAAGAGAGCCCCACACCACCCATCTCAGTTAAAAAGTGGGTTTGGTGAAACCAGGCCCGGGGCGGGGTGGGGGGGTGGCTGTCAGGAAAAAGACTGCGGGAGGGAAAGACAGGCAGGCACGCCTCCCACCTTTCCAGACACCTAGCTCCTTCCTCCTCCTGCCGATTCCCTTTCAGATTCTTAAATGTGGTTGCAGAATGAATTCCTCCCCCTGCCTGCTTTGAGCCTGGCTGCTGGCTCCCCTCTCCTCGTGCCCAGCCTGATGAGGCCGTTTGATCCCTTACCTCTGTCTTGGTGGCCCACTGACCACCCTGTCCCCCCACAGGTAAAACCCCAGAGGAAGTGCTCAAGAAGTATCTGCAGAAAGTCCGGCACCCTCCAGATGAGGTGAGCGCAGGGGGGAGGCAGGGCAGGGTTCACCCACAGCTTCTCCTCCGCCGGGGTTTTCCACAGGTTGCAGCAGGAGCGGATTTCTGCGTCCTGGCTGCTACAGAGCCGCTCAGAGCTGCCACAGGGCTCCAAGGTTGGCGGTCTGGAGCCGCAGACCGAGGCTGCATTCTAAACCACCTTCCCGTGAACAGTCTGAATGTAACAAAAACAGCATGACAAGCGCTGGGAACTGACGTTTATTTCTTCTTCTTCTTCTTCTTCTTCTACTTATTATTTTTTTAAGGAGGCTTGAACTGATGACCCTGAGATCAAGAGCCGGATACTTAACCAACTGAGTCAGCCAGGCGCCCCATGGGAACTGACTTTTAAATGGGCTTGATGTAGACCAGTGGTTCTCAGCCAGAGGGAGTTCTGCATGGGGGGGTGGGGAGGGGCGTGGGGGAGGGAACTGCTAATGGGCAGAGGCCAAGGGTGCTAAATAGCCACCGTGCCCAGGACAGCCCCCTCAGCTAAGAATTACCAACCCCAAATGTCAATAGTGCCAAGGTTGAGAAATCTTCTTATAGGCTTATTGATTTATTTATTCTTAATGTTTATTTTCTTATTGAAAAAGTTTTTTCATGTTCATTTATTTTCGAGAGAGAGAGACAGAGGGTTGAGTGGGGGAGAGACAGAGAGAGAGAGGGAGACACAGAATCCCAAGCAGGCTGCAGGCTCTGAGCTGTCAGCACAGACCTTAACGTGGGGCTCGAACTCATGCACTGCAAGATCGTGACCTGAGCTGAAGTTGGATGCTTAACCGACTGAGCCACCCAGACACCCCAGTATTTATTTTATTTTTGAGGGTGGGGAGAGGGAGGGAGCATATGCAGTGAGGGAGGGGTGGCAGAGAGAGGAAGACACAGGATCCAAAGCAGGCTCCAGGCTGTCAGCACGGAGCCCCATTCAGGGCTCCGACTCACAAACGGTGAGATCATGACCTGAGCCAAAGTCAGACGCTGAGCTGACCAAGCCACCCAGGCATGCCTCTTGTTGACTTATTTAAACAGCAGCCCCTCTGGTACACTTGAGATACAATTGCTTTGCAAACGTTCAGCTTAAATAAAGGGTCTGTCAGCAAGTGTCTGTTTCCTCCGCAAGCCATTGGAGAACACCAAGGAAGGACAGTGTCTCATCATCGCCCTAAAGGAGAGGACAGTTTTGGTGGTGAGCCCCAGGTGGCCTGTGCCACCAGCAACAATTATTCCAGGAACTTTTCTGCTGTGTAAAGTGAGATAAACCTAGATTTTGATTCCCAAAGGCATGTCTGTATATATCCTGGTTTGTGGGTTTTCTAGAAGAGGAACAGGGACACCTCACCGGACGTCTGATCATGCGAGAATCACTGCGGAGATGCTCTGGCCTCCCAGGCTGGGCCAGTGCTGAAGGCCTCTCTGCTCTGTCCCCTCCCGCCCCCAGGACTGCACCATCTGTATGGAGCGCCTCACGGCCCCCTCGGGCTACAAGGGCCTGCAGCCAACAGTCAAGCCTGACCTGGTGGGAAAGCTGTCCAGATGCGGCCACATCTACCACATCTATTGTCTGGTCGCCATGTACAACAATGGCAACAAGGTTAGTGCCAGCCTGCGGGGCTGGCCCCCGCCCGCCATGGGCCCTGGAGGAGCAAAAGCGTGAAGGCCCTGTTGGGGTGATTTGGGGTGTCTGAGAGGCACCCTGGGGGCAGCAGGAGTGAGGATCTTGGCTGTTCTCAGCAGGGTCAGCGTCTTACACAATTATAACGTTCGCAAAACCTGTCTTACCCAACTGCTCCCCTCCCCCATCTCTACAGTGGGTGTGATGGTCTGAGAGGTAGAGACTTCAGTCCATGAGAGTTCTTGGGGGGAAGGGGGGTTGACAGTGTGCCCATAGTGAGCGTTCATTACACCCAGTGTGGGCAGGTTTCTAGTCCCTTCGAAGCTCACTGTTGGAGGAGGGGAAGGCTGTCTGTGATGCTCACCTGGTCCATACTGACGGCAGAGCAGTGTTCCTCCATGAAGCTGGATTCCAGGAATCTGCGAGTCTCCTTAGATGCTAACTCTCTCTTTACACTATCCGAGCTTTTACTAAGCCACTGACATCCCTCACGTCCTTTGCTGTGCCTGGAATAACCGTCACTCCCCTCTCCCCATGAATTCAAATCCTACCTGCTTCTCCAGACCCCGCTTGGATCGCAGCAGAATTTGAGGTTTCCCTGATGTCCCCAGCTTCTTACTCATCCCCTCCCCCCCAAAAGTCTGCCTTTCGGGGTCTGCTCTGTACTTCTCCTGCTGTGGGAAAGAGGAGAGGAGAGAGTCAGCAGACCCAAGCTTGAACCCTGGCTTTAGTAACTGAGTGATTGTGGGCAAGATTTTCAATCTCTCTGAGATTTCATTTTCCACCTGGAAAATGGAGATAAAATAATACCTACTTTCCAGGGCATTATTACCATTATTAGTCAAATGGATATCTCCTTGGCATTATAGGTATAATTTTTTTTCCCTTCATCTTTATATAGCCCTGTGATTGAAGTTCCCAGAGTGCTGACCTTGGGCTGACCTTGGGACCTTTGTCTCAGAGAGCCCATGCTCAGTCACTGATGGATGATGCGGTCTGAACTGGTTTTCACTTTCCTGACCCTAGGTTAAAAGGTTTCATTGGGGTTTTGTATTTTAAGAGGTTATTTTGGATTTAAAGGGATTTTTTAGCATGTTCATTCTCTTTTTGAGGACTGTTTTCAAGAACAATCTAGCTCCTCTTTGCACTAATACTTTGAAGCATGCCGTTTAAAATTTTCTTCACACAGAAGAGGAAACGAAAGGACCCAGAGAGAAACCCAGTGGTTCTCCCAAGGCCATGAAGCAAGTTAAGGCCAGAGCAGAAGGTGGAAGGGCCAAGGCTTGGCCCCAAGCCTTGGGTTCCAAGCCTTGGGTTCCTGTCCCGTTGACCACATGGAGTAACCTTCTCCATTGCCCTGAATGCAAGTTACTCCTTTAACATTAGTAGAGCTTGAGCTGAAGGTCCCCAAATAGCTCCACAGAGGATCGCTGTCCTCCTGAAATGGTGCGGATGTCCTGGAGAGCTTCTCTCCTGGCTGTGAGCCTTTTCTGCACACATGGCTCCCTGCCCACGCCTTCCTTCTCACCCACTTTCTTCTGGAAAGCCTGGGAACAAGGTCTCCTCCCAGCCGTGCAGGCCACGCCTCGCTGGGCCCCAGTGTGAAGCCAAGGCCCCTTATATGTCTGCATCCAGAGTCTTGCCCTGCGCCCCAACACAGCCACCGAGCCGTGGGCTTTGTACAGACCGCTGAAGACCAAGCCCTAACTAGTGTCAAGTCCTTTAATGGTGCTGTGCCTCAGTTTTCTTCTCTGTAAAAGGGAATAATTTTTTTAAAATATTTATTTATTTGAGGGGGAGGGAGGGGCAGAGAGGGAGGGAGACAGAGGTGGGACTTGAACTCACAAACCAGGAGATCATGACCTCAACTGCTCAGGTGCCCCAAAATGGGAACCATTTTTAAAAAAAACTTTTTTTTGTATTTATTTATTTTTGAGAGACAGAGAGACAGAGCACAAGTGGGGAGGGGCAGAGAGAGAAGGAGACAGAATCCAAAGCAAGCTCCAGGCTCTGAGCTGCCAGCACAGAGCTCGACGCGGGGCTCGAACTCACAAACCGTTAGATCATGACCTGAGCTGAAGTTGGACGCTCAACCAACTGAGCCACCCAGACGCCCCGGGAATCATTTTTAAGGCTAATAATAAGGCTAATATTCCTTTAAAGCTGATATCAGGCGAGGCCTACGTGAAACAAGATGTAAAGTCTTTTGTAAGATTTAAAACGCCTTCACTAACAACTCATTCCCTCCCTCGTTGCTTGTGCAGACCTTGTCCTCAATCCTTCAAAACCAGTCCACAGCTCTTCTTTAAGGACCATTTTCTTACAGTCAGCTTCATCTACTCGGGCACACGACACCCACTTTCTCTTTTCAGAGCAGTGGTTTCTAAACCTGTATGAGCCTTAGGGGTCATAAAAGTACTAATAACAGTTAGAGACACGACTTAGTGGTCAGCACTTCCTGTGGGTTCTCTAATTCAATCCTTCCAACAACCCAGTGAGGTAGATACTATTGTTTTCCTTGTTCTGTTACAAAGCCGAGACCCAGAGAGGTTAAGTAATTTGCTCCAGGTCTCCCAGCAGGTAGATGGCAGAGCTGAGAATCCAATCCAAAGTTCTCACTCTTCACTGCTACTTTCTGTAGCGACCCCCCCCCCCCCCCCCGCCGCCCCATCCAGTTTGGTGGCCTGGGGTGGGGTCCAAGCATCTTTGTTTCCAGCAAGCTTCGTCAGGATTGTGATGCTCAGCAGTTGGGCAGAGGCTGCTCCCTAGTGCTTTGTTGTGTGTCTGACTCGTTTGGTACTTCACGGTTAATAATGACTCCCTGTGTATGTTCCCTGCCCACATGGGCTGCTCTGCCTTTCAAGGATGGGGGGTTTCTCTTACATGGCCCTTAGCATGGAGCTAATTTGTGGAATTTACTTATTTGGGTGCATTTTGTCCCCCTGGCCTTTTATCTTTGTCCCCTTCCAGGGTTAGGTGGGGTTAGGGGTGTGTTGCCAAGACTGTTTCCCAACCTGGCTGTTCCTGCCTTGCGCCCTCAGGACGGAAGTTTGCAGTGTCCAACCTGTAAGACCATTTATGGGGTGAAGACAGGCACCCAGCCTCCGGGGAAGATGGAGTACCACCTCATCCCTCACTCCCTGCCCGGCCACCCCGACTGCAAAACCATCCGGATCATCTACAGCATCCCTCCTGGCATTCAGGTGCTCCCGAGTCAGCCACGGGCTTTTATTTACTTATTTTTTAAGTTTCAGTGTTTGCAGGCAATAGGTTTGTCTTTTTTCTTTAATGGTTATTTATTTTTGAGAGACAGAGACAGAGCACGAGGGGGGAGGGGCAGAGAGAGAGGGAGACACAGAATCCAAAGCAGGCTCCAGGCTCCGAGCTGTCAGCACAGAGCCCGATGCGGGGCTCGAACCCATGAACTGTGAGATCATGACCTGAGCCGAAGTTGGACACTTAACTAAGCTGTACAGGTGCCCCGGTAATATGTTTGTCTTAATCTGTTCAGGCTGCTGCAAGAAAATATCACAGACTGGGTAGCTTTTAAACAACAGAAAGTTATTTCTCACAGTTCCGGAGGCTGGGAAGTCCAAGCTCAAGGTGCTGGCAGATTCACTATCTGGTAAGCCCCTGCTTCCTAGGTCACGGACATCTTTATGCTGTGTCCTCATGGCAGAAGGGGTGAGGGAGCTCTCTGGGGTCTCTCTTATGAGGGCACTAATCCCATTCATGAGGGCTCACCTTCATGACCTTATCACCCACCCAAGACCCAACCTCCAAATACTATCATCTTGGGGGTTAGATTTCAACTTGTTAATTTCCGAGGGTTACAGACTCTCAGTTTATAGCAGTCCATTACTTTTTGTACTTCTTGCTTGCAAAATACATTCTGTTCCAATAGTCCCCAAAGTCTTAACTCATTCCAGCATCAACTTTAAAGTCTAAATCCGAGGACTCACCTACATACCATCTAAATCAGAGGTGGGAGAGACCCCATGTACAAGTTCCTCTCCAGCTGGCACTCCGTGAAACTGAACAGGTTATGTGGTGGGGCCCTCGTGAACAGGATGGGTGCCCTTGTAAAAGAGCCCCCGGAGAGCCCCCGCATCCCTTCCCGAATCGAGGACACAGGGAGAAGACAGCAGTCTATGAACCAGGAAGTGGGCGCCCACCCGACACTGGATCTGCTGGCACCTTGGACTTCCCAGCCTCCGGAACTGTGAGAAATAGATCTCTGTTGTTTAAGCCACCCAGTCTGTGGTGTCTCATTACAGCAGCCGGAGAGAAATAAGATAATTTTATACTGTGAAAAGTTTCCTTTCCTCCGTCCACCCGGTTTCACCTCCTGCCCCCGCGTTCCACCATTGTTCTTACCTTCTTACGTGTCCCCCAGGATTCTCCGTGCATGTGCAGCAAAGACTGTTTCCACCTCTCCCATTGGTACACAGAGGGGGACATTTTAGACATATTGTTCTGCACCATGGTTTTTTCAATTAACAATATAGTTTGTAGATCTTCCCATGTTGGTATAGAGGGAGATTCTTCGTTCCTTCTTGGCTCTGGGTGAGAATCCATAGTATACATGCACCCTAATTTATATTCAATAGTCTCCACTTGATGGGCATATGGATTGCTTCCAATCTTTTTACTACAACAAATAATACTGTAACAGATAACCTTGTATGCATGTGAGTATATCTGTAGAATAATTTTCCAAAAGTAGAATTTCTTTGTCAAATGATATTTGCATTTATAATTCAATAGATGTCCCTTGGCTTTGATTTTTGTAGGCATTTATTTCCTCTTTTGATTCTTTGAAAGACAACCCTAAGGAACAAATTGAACCCTATTCCTAACAGTAAATACAAATGTGCCCCTTCCTTCACACACTGAAGATTTTTTAACTGATCTAGGATTCATTTATTTGGCAACTATTTATCAGTTCACCCTTCCTTCCTCCCTCCTCCTTGCCTTCTTCCATTTTGTCTCTTATTTAACAAACATTGGAGGATGGATTATGGACCAGGCATGTTCTAGGTGCTGGAGAAACAAAGGTGAGCAAAGTGGACACAGTCTTTTCTCCTTGGAGGCCCCCATTCTAGCGGGATGAGGAAGTCAATGCCCAGATACATAAGCGAGGTATTGCCAACTAGCGATAAGAGATGAGGCAGAAATAAACCGGAGCAGGTGAGATAGTCTGTAAAAGAATTTAAAGAAAAATATGGTTATTCCTGGAGGGACTTACCAGCCAGTCAGAGAAAATAAGTCTACATCACCAAACTATAGAACACAACATAATGTGCACCGTAGATAAACGCTGTGGGGGGTGGGGGGGGCAACACAAGAGGTCTTCAAAGTCTGAAGACACTTGGGTTCTGAATCCTGGCTGACTCTGTATTGGCTGGGACTTTGGACAACCACCAGACCTCTCTGAGCTCGGTTTCTTTTTTCTTTTTTTAATTTTTTTTAACGTTTATTTTTGAGAGACAGAGAAAGACAGAGCCTGAGCGGGGGAGGGGCAGACAGAGAGGGGCTACATAGAATCTGAAGCAGGCTCCAGGCTCCAAGCTGTCAGCACAGAGCCCAATGTGTGGCTTGAACTCACAAACCATGAGATCGTGACCTGAGCCAAAGCTGGATGCTTAACCAGCTGAGCCACCCAGGTGCCCCTTGGTTTTTTCATCCGTATAGCTGAGAACCTCCTGTGCAGGGGGCTTTGTAAGAATGGGAGTGAACATTTGTATGTGCATGCTGTGGTATTGGGCACGGTGGTCAGGGGCTCAGTGCCCGGTGACTGGCATTATGTGAGCAAGCTACTTGTCCGGGTAAAGAAGAAGAGGGCTTATGTCTGTCTGTCTGGGAGGGTCTGAGGAGACTTTCTGGTGCAGGGCACCAGTAGTTGAACCTTGAGAGCCATAAAGAAATGGAGGAGAAGGTTTTTAGTGGGAGGACACAGCAGAGTTGTGGCGGAGAGGAAGTAGGGGTGTTGGTGGGCCACAAAGAAGAGTTTAATCTGGGGACTTGCGACGGTGGGGGATGGGAGGAGGGTGCGTGAAGGAGCAGAGAGTGAAGGAGGACTGTGGGCAGGCCATGGAAGGACGCCAGCATGGTGAGGGTTGCAGCTTTATTTGTCAGGCTTTGTCCAGCTCACTGCTGGACGCGACCAACATTTTGGGAAGTTGTGTAGTTGGGACTGCACTTTGGGAAGGTCAGCCTGGCGGAGAAGTGAGGGGTGACCTGATTAGACCAGTTAGGAGACCATTCTGGTCATGGGGCCTGAACAAGGAAGGTGCGGAGGATGAGGGAGAGGGAGATGTGGTTGGAGGTGGGGGCAGCTGCGACCTTCTGGAATGACTGGAGGCAGCCAGTTGGGATGGTAGGGACAAGACTGACAATATGGGAGTCGGGGAGTCAGGAGAGACAGCCGGTGGCTGATCCCTGGTGAGAAGGAGGGCAAAGATCAGGGCGGGGCAACATTTTGCAGGAGATTCTTTTCCCAGCCTCTGGGACTAAAGAATGGAGAGCCAGCACAGAGGTCGAGGTGGTGGGAGGGGTGGTGTTGAGGGGCCGCTTGCTGCCTGTGTAGACGCCATGGATCCGGATCGTCCAGGAAAACTCAAGCTTGTGCCAAGGGAAATGCATTTCTCTGGGGTCAGTGCAGCCACTCTATAGACCACCCCCTGCGAGTCAGTAGCAGGACCCCTCAGTGCTGTGTCTGTCCCTGTCCCTGGAGACTCCAGAGACCACAAGGGCTTGGGGTTTCCAAGAGGAGTCGAGAACTTGGAGTTCTGCCTTCACTTCAGAGAATGAGTCTCCAATCTAGAGGAGGCAGAGTCGTGACTGCTCCACTTGGCGACGTGCAGAGAGCACACAGCCTCCTGGGGTCAGCGCCAGGCGGGTGTCTGTGTTGCAGACGGGCAAGTCCCAGGAGGGTGAGGTGCGGGCAGAGCCATGCTGGGAATGGTCTCTGGAGTTGGGCAGTCTGGCTTACAAACAGCTGTGGCCGTGAGCGTGTTGTAAATGTGCTGTGATTCCATGGGACTATGAAATTCAGAACTGTCACGTCCTGCGTCTCCAAGAAGATGTTGTTACCTCTCTCAGCCCAGGGGTATATTTCCCTTCTCCTGTATCGCGCTTAAGATGTTCAATTTGGAAAGGATAGATGATCTTGAGCCAGGCTACTAAAAATCTTTTTAAATCACAGGATTTAAAACTCAATTTGGGAGGGATGGGTGCCTGGGTAAGTTCAGTTAGTTAAGTGTCTGACTCTTGGTTTCAGCTCAGGTCATGATCTCGCAGTTCCAGAGTTTGAGCGCCGCATCAGGGTCTGCTTGGGATTTTCTCTCTCTCTCTGACCCTCCCCTGCTCTCCCTCTCTCTCTCTCAAAATAAATAAATAAACTTCTAAAAAATCAGTTTGGAACCACCATCCACCATAAGAAAAAAATGAAAAGTCTGTGTTTTCTTATAGTTTCTTCATTCATTCATGCATTCATTCACTCCTGGACTCATTTTTTTCAGCCACGACAGTTACCATTTGTGTGAGAGCTGGTGCTAGGAGCTGCATGGAATTATCAATATTAGATTGGCTTCATCTAGAAGGGATTTTTTAAATGGCTCCACAGACCCTCAGGGGGTTAGGGATGCTCAGAAATTATAGACAAACATTTCTGTTTGGGGTGGGAAGGGGTTGGGAGGGGGGCGGATGGATGCATTGGTTCTGGGAGAAAAATCCCTCACTTTTCCTGAGCTTCTCAAGGGGGCCTGTGGATCCTGATGAGGAAGCCTGGCTTCTGGCTAAATTCTGCGTCAGTTTCTGTCCCTGCTTGTTTGCTGAATTGGGGTATCAGTGCACCTCTGAGTTCACTGCAGCATTATTCACAATAGCCAAGACCCTACATGCACATCAGTGGATGAATGGATAAAGATGACTCCAAGGCTCCTGGCTCAGAGGCACTTTTGTTATTCTGAGTACTTTAGAGGGAAAAAGTTCATCATGTGCCTCAGGAAGCCTGGGCTTAAATTTTGGCAAAGCCATTGAGGTTGGAGAAGCCCTGTGACCTCTCTAGGCTGAAGTTTTCCTCTTTGGTAAAACAAAAGAGCCCGTGGCCAGAGCCCCCAGGTGATGATGATGATGATGAACGTTTACTGAGCTCTTACTATGCACTGCAGTGCCAAGCTCACTTTAGCCTTCACACTCTCCCTATTCGATGGCTGGGGGAACCCACACCCCAAGAGAGGGCTCCAGCTGACACATCGGGAGGTGGCCGCTCTGGGTCCAAACGCAGGTCTAACGACTCCAGGTGGGAAACCACTGCTATCACTGCTTTGGGATTTGTTCTCTGTCCAGACGCTGTGACCGTTATTATTGTCATCATTACTTGAATTAGTCACGCATGGTCTGCACCCCTTCATTAAAAACATCTTGAAAAATGCCCTTCGCTGACTTCCTTTCTGCTTTCAGGGGCCGGAACACCCAAATCCTGGGAAGAGTTTCAGCGCCCGTGGCTTCCCAAGACACTGTTACCTTCCAGACAGCGAGAAAGGGAGAAAAGTAAGAACGGGGGTTTGGGGGGCTGGGGGGTAGGATTTGCTTCTGTGTCAGGGCCCCAAGTTTTGCTTCCTGCTGTGCACAGGCTAAAGAGCTGAGTCTCTTTTTACCATAGACGCACATGGTAACAAGGTCATATTTGAGTCAACTGTAGGTTAAGGTGGGGACGATTAGAATGTTTTCTTTTGCAGGATAGTTGGGGCAGGGCTTTTTCCTCTCCTGGATAGCACTGGCAATAATTCATCTATTTTAGGATGCTTTCCCAGGGGGCTTTGCTGCTTAGCAGATGGTCCTGGGACCAGCACCAGTGACAACACCTAGAAGCTTGGTGTTGAGATCAGGGAAGGTTTTGAAAATCCAATCATTTTCTGGCCTTAGCCACAGAAAAATGAACATAAAGATTTTATTCTAATTTTACAATTCATAGAACCACTGAAGCCCAAACCTCGGGGCACCTGGGTGACTCAGTTGGTTAAGCATCCGGCTTTGGCTCAGGTCATGATTTCATGACTTCGTGGGTTCAACCCCCGCGTTGGGCTCTGCGCTGACAGAATGGAGCCTTCTTGGGATTCTCTGTCTGTCTCTCTCTCTCTACCCCTCCCCCACTTGCACTCTCTCTGTCTCTCTTAAAATGGGTAAATACACTTTTTTAAAAAATGCAGAACCTTAGAAACTCCTTCATTTTAACAAGATCCCAGGTGATCTGACAGTACATTAAAGCTTCAGAGGCACTGCTCCAGGGCAGGGATCCTAATTTGTGGCAGATTACCTTTTTTCTTTTCTTTTAATGTACTTCTGTATTCTATGAATTTCCCAAAAGACAGAGGGAAAAATGATTGGGTTTCTGGATCCCCAGTGATTCATGATTCAAGCTTCAGTGGTTCTATGAATTGTAAAATTAGAATAAAATCTTTATGTTCATTTTTCTGTGGCTAAGGCCAGAAAACAATTGGATTTCCAAACCTTCCCTGATCTCAAAAAGGAAAAGAACCATTGATCTAAGGGGGTGTCGCGCCCCTTCTTGTGGGGTGCAGTGCTGGACCGGAAGTGGGTTTTAGCTAGCTTTCTCTAGGTCCTGCTGGGTAACAAGCTTGGTCTCAGAGGCTGACATCAACAAAGGCTGACTCTCATGCACTGTGCATGCCAGTGGCTGTGGCTTGTTTGGCTGCTATGAGTCCACTCTGTCTGCTCCGTGGGGCTCCGTGTGCTGGAATCCAGGCTGAAGGAGCAGCCTTTCTATGGTCTCTGCCCTTCTCCTGGAAGGGAGCAGAGGAGCAAGAGAGAATCCGAGTGGAATAGTGTGAACCCACTACAGCTGCTGCTGGAAGCTTGTCACTCCTACTCGCCTTTCACAGGCCCCAGCAAGTCATGAACACCACACAAGGAACAGGGTCATGAACTGCCTACAAGGCAGCCCCTTGGGTCCCATGGCAAAGGGCATGGGTGTTCTGTTACAGAGGAGGAAGCAGATCATGTGGAACAATGAGAAAATCAACCACATGGTGAAGATGTACCCAGTGCAGGGTCCTCAGATTAGAAGTCAGGACCAGTCCTGATCCTGAGCCCCGAGCAAGCCATATTTCTGTGCCTGAGCCCCAGCTCTACAGTCCCAACCGCTGGCTAAACATGTCTGCTGTGAAGTCCTACTGCTAAAACTTGAATCTTCTTGCCAAGAGCTGCTCCCCTCTCTTCCAGGCCTCCCTCCTCTTGTTAATGACATACCCAGAATCCCTGGGACCCATATTGGACACAGTAGTCTCCTTGGACTCTCTCTCTGAGCCACCACCCCACTGGCTTGTTTCCCAGGGAACTGCCCGCCAAACCACGTGACTCCTTTTCTAATCCTGCCATACCCACCTAGTAAATACATTTTTTTTTAAGTTTATCTACTTATTTTTAATTTTTTTTTTCAATGTTTTTTATTTATTTTTGGGACAGAGAGAGACAGAGCATGAACGGGGGAGGGGCAGAGAGAAAGGGAGACACAGAATCGGAAACAGGCTCCAGGCTCCGAGCCATCAGCCCAGAGCCCGATGCGGGGCTCGAACTCATGGACCGCGAGATCGTGACCTGGCTGAAGTCGGACGCTTAACCGACTGCGCCACCCAGGCGCCCCAATCTATTTATTTTTAGAGAGAGAAGGAGCATGAGCAGGGGGAGGGGCAGAGAGAAAGGGAAAGAGAGAGAATCCCGAGCAGCCTTCACACTGTCAGCACAGAGCCCGACACGGGGCCTGATCTCACAAACCATGAGATCATGACCTGAGCCGACATCAAGAGTCCGATGCTTAACCCACTGAGCCACCCAGGGGCCCCATAAATACTTTCATCTTTTACCTGCCACCAGATTAAGTATCTTAAAGTACAGTTTCTACCACCAAACTTTTTTGTTGAAATAAGGTAGAAAAAAACCCCAAAAATTGTTCTGATATCTTTCCCTTCCTTCTTTACAAAGTACGATCTTCTCAGCTTGGCATTCAAGACCTACTATGGTGGGGGTCTGAACCTTCCCCTCTCACTAATTCCTCACCTTTATCCTTCACATCTGCTGGTCTGGGACCTTAACCTTGGGCTCTTGCACAGTGAGGTAATAAGAGCCTGGGCTTTGGAGACAAACTGGCCTGGGTTCGAGTCCTACTTTAGCAATTTACCAGATGTGGGGACTGGCATAAAGATGAACATTCTGAGGTCTTAGTTTCTGGATCCATATAACAGTGGTTATAATTTCTATCTGTGTGGACAGGATGTTGTTAAGAATTAGGTGAAAGTAGCATTTGTAAAATGCCCAGCATGGTGACAGCTGTTGTTATAATTACACATGCCTTGGCTCATATTCATTTACTGTGTCTACATGTCCTTTTCTATTAATGGACAGCTGGCCCTTAAACAACTGAGGGGTTAGAGGTGCTGACCTCTATCCTCCCAAAGCTGATATCCACATATAACTTTGACTTCCCCAAAACTTAACCACTAACAGTCTACTGTTGACCAGAAGCCTTGCCGATAACATAGGCAGCCAGTTAACACGTATTTTGTATGTTGTGTGTATGATATACTGTATTCTTACAATAAAGTAAGCTAGGCAGAAGAAAATATTATTAGGAAAATCATAAGTATCATACTGTGAAAATATTTATATTTTAATGTATTATATATATATTATATTTTATATTATACTGTAAAAAAAAGACCACGTGTAGTGCACCTGCACAGTTCAAACTCGTGTTGTTCAGGGTCAGCTGTATCTCCCCCCTCCTCTCCGACAGTTCAGAAGCATCTTCCCCCATGAATTCTGTATGGATCCACATCTGAGAGTCAACAGAGTAGTAACTCAGACCACGGACTGTAAGTTCAGGCAGTCCTGAAGTCTAGGCCCCCCTCTGCCATGTACTAGCTGGACGAACAGGGCAAGTCTTTATCTTCTGAGCTTCTTCGTGTGTAGAAAGGAGATAAGGAGAATACCTGTCTTGTCGAGTTGTTGTCACTGGTACGTGACCCAGTGCTTGCTATGTAGTAAGTAAACCCTCGGGGGAGGGTCGATCGTATCTCTACCATGTGCCATTACTTCATGTTGGTATTACCACTCTTACAGTTCCCCACCTCCAGCCCACAGCGTGTCGACGGTCATTCTTTTTTGAATCCAGGTCACTTTTATCGGCCGTCTTCATGCTGGGTAGGGTGTTAGGCCCTTGTCTTGCTCCACAGCCATTTTTTAAAAATTTAGCTGAATGAGAACACTCTTCAAGCCCGAACACCTCTCTGGGCCTCACCTATGAAATAGAGACAATAGTAGCCCCTGCCAGATCTGCCTCCATGTGTGGTTATGAGGACCAGGTGAGTAAATGAATGTGAAATGGCCTGGCAGAGGTCACCCCACTTCAACCATGTCACCGGAGAGCTCTGCCACACCACTAGCTGAGGGTGCACTAATGCCGCATTCGGGCGGTGGAGGGAATGGTGGACACGCTTCAGAGGCTCTTGGATCGTGAGTGCCTCGAATTCCTAGATCCTGTCTTTTAGCCAGGCTGCTGGTAGCTAACATCTGTTGAGGTGTGGGTGCCAGGCACTGCTATGAAAGCCCTCGTACCATTTAGCAGATCAGAGCGTTGCCATTTTGTAAGTAAGGAAATTAAGGCCCAGAGAGGGGACAGAATATGCCCAAGGTCACACAGTTAGTTGGTGACAGATCCAAGACTTTACCTTGCGGCTTCCTGACTCCACCCCCAAATTCTTTCTATTCACTGTGCCGCTGGGGGCATCATGATGCCAGAAGACATGGACCCTTGGGAAGACCCTACCATCAAGACATAGTTTCTGACCAACACTGAATGTCTGCCTTTGGTCTCCTCCCTCCCCTTGCTCAGGTGCTGAAGCTGCTGCTTGTGGCCTGGGATCGCCGCCTCATCTTTGCCATCGGTACCTCCAGCACCACCGGCGAGTCAGACACCGTCATCTGGAACGAGGTCCACCACAAGACAGAGTTTGGCTCTAATCTCACGGGTCACGGCTACCCAGATGCCAATTACCTGGATAATGTGCTGGCTGAGCTGGCTGCCCAGGGCATTTCCGAGGACAGCACTACCCAGGAGAAGGACTGAGCTGGAGGGTCTTTGAGCCAGGAGGGGCTGCGGGGACCACAGGGCAGGAAGTGGGAGAATCGAGGTGGAAGTTGGTGCCATGCCCTCCCAATCCCCTCATTTCCCGCTCTGTCCTATCCCCATTCCCCATCCTTCCTGGCCACAGCGGGGAGGGAGATGAATAAGGTGATGTCATTCATAAACCTCATCCACCACAAAGGGGACATGGGATGAGGGCCATCCTCGGTCTGTTCCCATGGAGTTTTCGGTGCTGGGTAGGCAAGAACCTCCCCCCCCCCGCCCCCCTGAGTAGGGGCACGGTCAGCACACTTAGGGTATGGACAGAGCGTGGGCACTCCATACCTTGGCCTTGTGAAGCCTGAGGTTCAATGCCTCAGCTGGCTTCTTGCTGCTTCCACTCTGCTTTGAGAGCGGAGTTTCTGCTTTTCTCTCCTCCTCTGGAGGCGAGGAGCTCTCACTGTGCAAGATTGGGGGGCAAAGGGGTGAACCGCTAAATTGCTGTGACATCAGATGTCGATGCCTCGGTGTTCAGCGAGGAAGCACTTCTCACCAAGAGGGTCAGGGAAGCAAAGGCTTCTGGGAGCACACTCGGCTCTCAGAATAGTCCTTGGCCTCTCTGGGCCCTCCCTCCTCACATCTTCGACCTGTCCAAAGAGGCATCTGGTTCTCTTGTGTGGATGGACCGACTCTGGGATTCCTCTCTGGGTTGGCATCCCATGATGTTTCCAGCCCCTCTCTGATCAGACCAGAGTCTGCATCCCACTTAGCATCTGAACTGTCCTCAGGGAGAGGAGCCCATAGCCTTCTTCCCAACTCATCCCAGACCAGCTCAAAGATTCCATGAGTTTCATCAAGTCACTGTGAGTAGAGCCCAGGCTGGGTTCTGTGCCATCTATGTATGCGCATATGTGTGTGTGTGTGTGCGCGCGAGTGTGCACCACTGGGCCAGGTTGGTAGACAGTCCCATCCTGTTCTCCCATTCTGTTTTGCAAACTGTCAAACTCCAGCTCTGATGGGGCTCAAACAGCCAGGCTGCGGTTCCTTGACTTTCTTCACCCTTTGCCAACCAATTTCCACAGTAAACTCGGACCCAAATGGTAACAATCATGTATCTTTCTAGATGCCCCCAGGGAACAGTGCTTGGGGATATGTGTCAGGTGAGGACCGGACTGACCCCTTTTTATATCTCTTTCAAGACCATATCTAAACCAGTCTATCCGGTCATGTTTCTATGAGGGCTTCGATCTGTCTCCATGCACACTTGCTAATCAGAGCCCAGAGGGGGCTGGGCCCCTCATCTATTACAGATTGACCTAGAGCATGGAGGCAGACTTTTTAGCTCATTCCCAACAGGGTTGGGACCACATCATGGTCCAGTCCAACCTGCATTTGGGTTGTGTCCCAAGACTCTGTCTGTCCCCTCCCCAATATTCTTCTTGCTTTTCACTTCCCTTAAGGAATGAATTGGGGGTCAGGGAGGAGAGAAGGGGGATCAAGAAAGGAAACCCAATTCCCCCTTTGAAAGTGGGTTCTTTGAACTATGTGTTTGGGGGAAGTTCCTCTGGATACTAATTTGAATTTATATACCTCATGTTTTGGGGGTTTGACGTATATATATCCATATATATTTCATAATATTTGGAAGGTTTTTGATGCTAGAAAAATGGAAACAAAAGAACCTTCAAAAATGGTACTTAAGTTAGAACCTGAAGCCAGGCTTTCCTGAGAGCTGGCTCCGTGGCCGCTTGCTGTTTGCCTACAGCCATTTTGACATTGGTGTGGCCAGTGGATGCACCTGAGTGTCGCCCAGTTCCTTGGGAGGTACTGGTGCTGGGCCTTTCCTTATTCTCTGAATGGCTGGCTCCAGCAGAGGGAGCTCTGACGAGAGGAATCCTTCCTGACAACTCAGCTCTCAGGTCAGCCGGCCACCATCTTCTCTCACCAGCGGACCAGGAGATTGGGCCTGAGTCCACTGCACCACAGGGCACAGTTTCCTGCCAGTCGGGAGGAAACACTTGAACTCAACGGAAGAGACATGGCTGAGGCATTTAATATCCGCCCCCCCCCCCGTGCCCTTTGCCAGGCCACCCTGTCCCAGAGGTCATCGAAGAGCCTCACTGCACACCTAGTACATCTCTGCCCTTCAGCACCTGGGTCAAGTGTCTGCTGAGCTTCTCACCCACAGGGATGAGGAAACAGACCGAGGGTCAATGGGTAGAAACACACAGCTGTGGAGCAGGAGGTGGGGAAAGAAGGCAAATAAGGTTTGACAACTGGCCATGGCAGCGGGGACAGTCTGATTTCCCTGCCTCGGGCAGAAGGTATGGGTGGGGAAGGGGACAGCCGAGAAAAGAAGGAAGGGGACTCAGAGAATGGATAGGCAGGCAGGCGGTGTGCCAGGGGCAATACCACTTCGAGGGTAAGTCTTAATACCTTCAAGACCTTACCCCTAGGATGCCGACCGTGTCTGTACCCTCCGTTCTTTTCCTCCCTGAGGATGCTCAGCAGGGGGTACCTCCTCCTTGTGCTGCGCTTTGGTGGAACTTTCTGGGCAGAAGGATCTTGAATTTCCTTTTAACGCTGTGCCAAGCAAGGCGGGGGGCAGGGGGGAGGCAGCCCTTTGCCCTTTGTGCCAGCCTAGAAAGGCACGGTCTCAGGCGCAGTGAGCACCCTGCCAGCGGAGGTACTGAGCACCGATCCCTGGGACACGGGACGTTTCCCCACCAGTGTTGTTCCTGCTCTGTTCCCTGGGTTGCACAGGGAACCCCATGCCTTGCCTGTCATGGCAGGACCACCAGCTGCCTGGTTTTCCCCTTCCTGAGTCTCCAGGGATGACAAATGGGATTGCAGACAAACTCTGTCAGACGCCTGTCCCTTAGAGGTTAATTGTGTATATGTGGTTGTGCGTGCCTTTGTGTTTCATACCCTTTCTCCTGCCCTTTTGTAGAACTTGGACTTTATGGTTTTACACTTGGTCAAAAGTACTTGTCCTGGTATTGCACTGTCGTGTGCATGAGAGGGGAGGGAGAAGACCCTGCGTGGTACAGGAAGGGGCCTGTCCCCTATCCTTGTCCGTGGTCACTGGCATTTTCGTGGGGGTTTTCTGGGAGAGGGAAGGTGAATGTCCTAGTGTAAAAACTATCCGTTGTGTTGTGAAGTCCTTGGTGTTGCTCTGTGAGAGGACATCGCCACCTGGTGCTCATGAGGTGTATGTGCAGAACAATAAATGGCAAATGAACAACCACAAATTGCTGTTCCCCTTCTGCTTTTTGTAGGTCAGGGCGCCTATGAGGCATTTGGGGCACCTCTCCGAGTCTGGGAGCAACCATAAGTCCTTCCACTGATTGGGGGTGGGGGATTCCCTTCTTTCTCGCCACCCCTCCCCCCAATATCTTTTCCACCCACACATTTGACCAAGGGACCTGACCTGACTGCTTGTTCCTCTCAAGAAAGAGATCGCATGGCAGGGGAAATGTAAGCGAATCTGTGGGGGAAAGACCGGCTTAAAAAACATGAATGTTTGCTTTTTACAGTGCCCTCCGCCCAACGACAATATAGCATAGGTTTCAATAGTTGACAGGCTGTTGTGTGTCAAATACATGTGTAGTATTAATCATCCTGATGCTCAGACACAAACACAAAATGCAAACGCAAAGCTGCCTTTGTCACCCACATGTGTCTCTATTTCCGAGAGTCTGGGGAGTGTGGTTTGGGTGGAAGCCGGGGTGAGCCTTCCCACAGCGCCCAGTCTGAGCTCACAGATCAGGAAAACAGAGCCTGTGAACTCCCCTCTCCAGGTGCTGACTCGGCAAAAGGATGATTGCAAACTGCAAAGCCCTGTGTTCTCATTTCCTGTGGATGAGCAGCCGGACAGTGTTCCTTAGGTCCACATTTAAAAAAAATTTTTTTTAATGTTTATTTCTGAGAGACAGAGCATGAGTGAGGGAGGGGCAGAGAGAGAGGGAGACACAGAATCTGAAGCGGGCTCCAGGCTCTGAGCTGTCAGCACAGAGCCCGATGTGGGGCTCGAACTCACAAACCATGAATGAGATCATGACCTGAGCCGAAGTCGGTCTCTCAACCAACTGAGCCACCCAGGCGCCCCTAGGTCCACATTTTTAATGCATGGTTATGTGCAACTCTGAGAAACAGAAGTTTGTGAAGAATTTTTATTTCCAAGGGCAGTTAGCGCAAAGTCTGGAAGCCTGTAGCTGGACCGTTGTCTCTCAGTCTCCATAATCTTCAAGGGGTTCATGGGGAATTTGCAGAAAAGTGGTTAGCTCAGCTGAAATTTACCCACAAAACACCCAGAGGTTTAAGAGAATATTTTAATGCTTAGGCAGGGTTCAGAGAAGAGGATGTAGAAATCATCAGTGCCTGTGGCTGGCGGTGGGGGGTGGGGGGGGGGCAGGGCTCACCTTCTGTGATTCGCTTGGTATTCACAGTGGGAGGCGGACAAGGAACCTCCTTCCCATCTTCCCCCAGGCTGGGATCTTCAGGCTCCTCAGGACTTATGTGAACCTAAGCTCTTGACTGTGAATGTTAACGAGGTGAGGACAGATTATCCTTCATGCAAATGAGCTCATTAATGATATTGGATTTGGTGAAGAGTTGTGTAACTATTAAAAAGGTTGTGGAGAAGGGGCTGGCTCTGTCAGTAGAGCACGTGACCCTTGGTCTCAGCATCATGAGTTGGAGTCCCACATCCAGGGTAGAGTTTACTCAATAAAAAAGAAAATTAGAAAAAAAGATGTGGAGAAGTATTAATAGACTCACCCTATTCATTATAATTCAGTAAGATTGGTATTAAAATTGGGCAAAGCCCCAAATGCCAGGTAACAGGCATGCATCCCTCTAGATGCCTGAGGGAAGTCAGCCTGGGACTGAAATACATGTGTCACAGAGGGTGCTGGGTGCCTTTTTTTTGCTTCATTTAAAAACAGGGATTTGATCATATCAGTCCCTTTGCTGGAAAAACAAAAAAAAAACAAAGGTAGGATACATAATTGGTAGTTTCTATTCTGTTTTGGTTTTAGGGAGGAAATAATACTTGGGTGTGGGCTTACTTTGACTTTTTTGCATTTTTCCTTATCTCCCACCCCTAGAGAAATGCAGACTTTTTGTAGGAATGTGGTGTGTGTGTGTGTGTGTGTGTCTATGGCTCTGTGTGTGTTTGGGGTGTGTATGTTTGGGGGAGTTGGGAGTGGGGTTGTGTTTGGGGTGTGTGTGTGTTAGGAGGCCGGGGGAGGGGGATTGTGGAAGTATGTGCACGTGTGTATTTGGGGATGTGTACACGTGATACAAGGACAGGAAGGGGAAGGACCACTCATGGAAAAAGAAAGGACGATACTCTGGTAACAGAGACTGAGAAAATGGAATGCTTGTTTTACCTAAATCTGCAGCTCCATAAGCCAGGTAGGTGGTTATGGGTAAGAATTCCAGTTACCCTGAGCACCAGGATCTTTTCCAACTTTCACCCTTTCTTTCTTCATGCCTTTTCTCCAAACCATCCCTTCTCCCTTGACCTCCTAATAGAAGATTTTAAGTTAAAATCTGTTTTTGAGGACTTCATGACACTAGTCTGAAGGCCAAGAGTGGTCTGGTCGGAGTAAGTCTGAATTGTGGTTGGAAAGTTGGAAAACATGGACTCAGGAGAGACAACATCTCTCTGTTTAGATACAGTTGTAAGGACCCAGTCCATCAGTACAGAGCCCTCTATGCTGAAAATCAGAGGCCACATGGGACCTCCTGGGTCTTCCAGGGGATCACTCAGCCTCCAGGAGCATGAGATACAGAGAGATTAAAAACAAAACAAAAAAACCAAAACAGAACAGGGGGAGGGTAACATGTACAGGCAGAAATTCTTATAGCTCGTGAATTGGAAACTGTGGCTGACCTCAGATTAAACGCATGGTCTCCAAATCCAAATATTAACATGCTCCCTCCTCTCTTTTCACATATATTCAGATGAAGATAATCCATGATGCACACAGAGAAAAGACACCCTCTTTGTGTTTTAGCCCCTACCCCTGATGACTTTTGCTTAAAAAGTCACATGTGCTCTCCTCCCCCACCCCAACCCCTGTCCACAGAGCTCTCTGTTCATTTCCTGGCCCAGGGCCCTAAGGAAGTCACAAAGTTATACCTGCCTTTTGTTGCACCTGCTGCTGCAGTCCTCAGGCAGAAGTGGAGAAAGAAGGAAGGAGAGGCATGCTTGTGGTTCTGGCCAGAGATGAGAGAAATGTTTCCTGGGAGAGATTTAGGCTGGACTCTGCTCCTGCTCTTGGTTGGGGACATCTCCAGGTGCTGCCGTGCCCGCAGCCAAATTCTGTGTCTCGTCCTCCAATGCCTGGTATCCCCTCTTCTTGTATTTCCGGGTGCCGTAGATGGCCAGGGTGATGGTGGCTGCCAGAGCAGCAGTGACTGCCACTGTGACCCCAGCTGCCGCCCCTCCTGACAGACCGCTGCTGTCCCCATGGATGACCCTCATGGCCCTGCGTAGCTCTAACGGCTCCCCCAGCCTCCACTGGTGGGTCTGGGAATCCTTAATCCAGGAGCTTGCAGTCTCGCTATTGGTCACCATGACAGTGTTGGTGGCAGCCTGACTCATGAGGGGTGGCCTGGTGTAAGGTGGGAGTCTGGCAGGGGGCAGAGACCCTCCTGTGAACAGCCCAGCCTTGACACAGTAGGACACTTGGCACCCATCACTGATGAGGGCGAGGTGTTGGCTGAAGCCCCCGGGACACTTTCTTAGAGAAGGTGCCTCTAAATCTCCGGATATGGCAGCATTCACCAAGGGGTTCCCCACTGCACAGCTGAAGAACCCGCCAAAGGGGACTGAAAACCTATAGCCCAACTCATAGTCCTGAGAGGCACATACAATGAGATTTTCAAAAAGTCTCAGTGGAAAATAGCCAGCAGGGCATGACTGTGCATTCGTCAAAGGGTTTATGCTCTTACCACTGAAGAGGCCTCCGAAAAGCAGTCCTGAGTTTTCTGGTATCTGCCCACTGGCCACACACCAAAAAGCCCTAAATTCAGCCTTTGCCACCCAGAACACATCTTCGCACACAGTCTTGCAGAAGATGAGGAGGGTGCACTTCCTCAGACACTCCAGGTGGTTGTAACCCTCCTCATGGATCTGGGACAGCAGGTGGACTGGGGAGTAGCCAGAGGGGCATGAGAAATCACCAGTGAGTGGATTCTTCTGCTCCAGGTTTTGGCAGAGTTGGACAAACTCCTTCCCAGAGAGCTGGGTGCATTCTTGATAAACTCCTCCGAAGGAGAAATTGGTCATTTTTCCCTCGCAAGAGCCATCATCAGTGTTGGCCTGGAAATTGAAGTTGGGTGAATTGACATCTGTGCACCCAGGGTAGGTGTTGAATGTGTAATAGTGTCTCACGGCAGCCTCCACCGTCCTCGACAGCTTCTTCACGAGCGGCCCCGGCAACTCGGGCAGCATGTTGGGGGTGATGAAGAAATGCAGAGGCAGGCCGGCACGGTCGATGGCCACCAGGTGGTTAGTGATGCCCTGCTGCCAGGCCTGGAGGGTGATGCCTGGGTAAAAAGGAAGCCCTCCGATGCTCTGCACCATGGAGTTGGTTCGGTTGGAGAGGTAGCTCTTGGTGAGGGTGTTCTGCAAAGTGTAGTTCTCTTCAAATTTGAAGTTCACGATGTTCTGGAAGGCAGCACCGGCAGACGCGGTCAGGGCAGTACGGCTGCTCAGGCTGTCCTGCAGGAACGAGGCTCTGATGTGGTCCTCCTGGATGAGAACAGCCCCAGCATCCATGCTGGTGATGACGTGGGTGCCGTAGTTGAGGACCAGCAGTTCTGCCAGGTAGGTGGCCATCCGTGTCTGGTTATTCTCCAGGCGGTCAGAGATGTCCATGAGTTCCTTCTTAAAGCCCCAGCTGAGTTCTGAAGCTGGGTTGATTTTGACTGTGTAGATCAGGTTTCTCACCTGCACGCGGGTTGTTATGGCTTGGTCTTTCACTTGAAGGGTCTTCATCTTCTGGAAATCAGAGGAGAACTTGCCGTTGACCTTGGAATAAAGGGAGAGCTCCAGGTTGATGGAGTAGGAGGTGCTGCTCTGGTAATTCACCCAAGACTCCAGGACTTCTGAGTTCATCTCCAGATTGGTCTGTTTCTGGGCGATGCTGATGACTTGGTCGGGGATGATGTACTGTCCATCCTCCGTGGTCCTGCAGCTCCTGTAAGTCAGGTCCATCACCCGTCCCATGTCCACATTCCGCAGGTTATCCCAGCCACCTCCCGGTAAGACTTCCAGTACAAGTAGTTTTAAGGTATTCTTGCATTTTTGAAATCTGGTCTCATCTGTCTCACCCAGAGACTCATCCGCTTTAGCCCACGCTGCCAGTGCCCACAAGAGGACAGCACCCCTGAGGCTGTTCATGGCTCAGAAGCCCCGGCCACACGCCAGCCCTAAGGAGCGGCCAGCGAGCTTGGTGCAAACCGAACAGATGGGAAAGAAGGCAGTTGCTGAAACAAAACACATACAGCAGCTCTTCTAAAGCCACCAGTTCCTCTTTGGGCTGATCTAGCAAAATGGGGAAATGAGAATCAAATGGAATACTAAGGTCCATCAGGACTTTGAGAAAATCATGTTGTCCTAGCTTTATCCTTACCAGTTAACCACCCTCACTGCCCCCCACAGCCCCCAGCCCCAGGCTGGTTACTCTGCAGCCACGGTGGGTTCTCAGAAAAAGTGCGACCGCATGTCTTAGTGCTTCCTCCATGGGAGATTTCCGGCTTTGAAAGAAAGCTCTCGTTTTGCTTTTTATTCACTCTCTTGATGTTTTAGTTTCCTGAACTGCTCTCCCCTGGGACTCCAATACTAGTTTCCTTTTACTGTAAATGCAGAGGTGAATGGTAGCATCATCCTTGCTGAGACACACTGCCTCCGCCTTACCTAGGCAAGTAGCTGTAGGTCAAGGCTGAGGGCTGGGTTTCCCATTCACCTGAAGGTAAAGGCAATTCACACACAAGAAAAGACTGAAAATCTTGGACACAAGGACTGTGGAGTTCTACTGTTACAAGCCTAATAGTATAGGCTTTGGAGGTGCTATTTCCTGAAGCAGAGCTGAAGGGACCTGAAGCGGATTCCGTGAACCTCAGTCTGCATTGTCCTCAGCATTCAGAGTGAAGGCAAGTGGTCCCCACACTGTGTTGTTTCCTTTCAGGTAGAAATGTTAAAACAAAGAGAAAATCTATACTATAATCTAGATTTTGACCTACCAAAAGCAGACAGTGGCCAAGAAACATATGTGTATGTATTTACACACTTCTACATCCTCTGTGTGTGTATCGTTAGCAATAAGTTGGTACCTGCTGTTATAGTTTTACTTTTTCATTCTGCTGTTAAGTTTATGTGCTCAGTATAGGTGCATAAAAAAGAATGTGGCTCTTTATTACTCATTTTTTTAAAGCAACAATTCATTCATTCTATCATTAGGAGAACATAATTTCATGAATTTCCTTTTGTGTGCTAATACTATGTCTGTCAGACTCCATACTTTGGAACAGTGTTTCCAGACCCACTGATCTGGTAGCAGGATTAATCGAAGCCCAGCTCCATTACTTCTTTGAGACCAGTAAGGTGCCTCTTAGCACATTCAGTGGTAGCCAAAGGATCCAAGGGAATTAAGGAAGCTCACAATTGTACCCTCGTGGCCCCCAAAATCATATCACAAACCAGATGCAGTGCTGAGGTTGAAAACATCATGTTTCAGGGCACCTGGGTGGTTGTTGGTTGTCTGACTCTTGATTTCTGCTCAGGTCATGATTCCCAAGGCTGTGGGATTGAGTGATGAGTTGGGCTCTGCATTGAGCATAGAGCCTGCTTGAGATTCTCAATCTTTCTCTCTCTCTCTCCCTCTACCCCTCCACCTATTATTTAATTAATAATTAAAATATTAATTATTTTATTAATAAAAATAAATAAATAAATTTTAAAAGTATTGGGAAAAAAGAAAAAAAGAAAATGTCATATTTCAGTTTACAGGTATCACTACACTATCACCTGTACATGTCCTGGGAAAGGTTTCAGGGAAATAAATGACCATAATATTGCCGCTGATGCAGTGACAGGTATCTTCAGATAGAATGAGGCCAGTGGTCTAGGTTCACAGGTTGAACTTCACTAGTTATTACTAAAACCTTGGTGATGCTCTGGGTTTATTCATGCCTAGGTTATCATACTTGGAGGAATTTACTTATATCCAAGAGGGATTAATGTATGAATGAGTGTCTGGTTTATATTTGGTCAGAGAAGAAAGCTTGTACATGGGTTGTCCTGGCTAATTTGTAAATGAATTAGTTATAAATTTGTAGCTCAGTAGGGCGATCCTAGGACTAGAAAAATTAGAGCTGAGTGCCCTCAAGCATTTCTGGTAAGTCTGTTGAAATTCCCACACACTCCTCTCCAGACTGTCATGGGGCTAGTTCATCATCATGAGAAAACCCTCACATGTTACACGGTTTTGGAGACATGCTGACAATTTTTTACGTTCTGTTTGCCCGGTGATAGATCCTGTTGAGGTTTCAGTCTTCTGCGATGAGAATACAAGCAAGGTGAATATAGATAATTCTCTATTCAGGTGTTCCTATATCTCTGAACACCCAGCCATCATGTGTTTGAACTGTCTTCTTCATTTCTACCATAGCAGAAAGTGGAAAATAGCTAAAAGAGCTGGTAAGAGTGAAATTAGATTGCATCCCTATCACAAAATATTTTACAGCCATCATCATCATATTTTCAAAAACTTTCAGTAACATAAGAAATTCTTGTGCTGGGGGTGCCTAGGTGGCTCAGTCGGCTGAGCGTCCAACTCTTAATTTTGGTTCAGGTCATGATGTCACAGGGATTGAGCACTGCATCTGGCTCTATGCTGAGCATGCTGAGCCTGCTTGGGATTCTCCCTCTCTCTCTCTCTCTCTCTCCCTCTCTGCCCCTCCCCTGCTCGTACTCTCTCTCTCAAAATAAATGAATAAACTTAAAAAAAAAAAGAAATTCTTATGCTGTAAAGTGAAGTGATAAAAGCATAACAGACTTTCAGTGTGACCTCCACTATGTACATAGATATCATTTGAGAGATAATACATCAACCCATTGACAGCGATGATATCTTGCTGGTAAGTTTTATAGATTATGTAAAAATTTCCTTCTTACTTTTCTGTATTTTTTGAGTTTTCAAAAATGAGCATAGCTTCACGTATTTGGCACATTTTTAGTGAGAATCTACCAAGTTCCAAACACAGGGATGGGTATTGAATAATTGTTGCTTTTGTACTCAGGAAAATAAGCAGCAAGGACTCATTTAAGAAACAAAAGATACTGATTATTTTTTTGGAATCTCTGTATACCTGTAATGATCTAAAGCCTATGACTCTGCCGTGTTCGAGGAAGTTCTCTTTTCTGTTCACGGGGAAACAATGAAAAGAGAAGTGTAAAAGATGGGAATTCCAATACAGCCTGAATTTGCATGCTACCTTCAAGAATAGCTGCTCATGGTGGTCAGGTGGGAGGAAGTGGCTATGAGACTTGGACGACAGGGGTTCACCCATTCCTTTCTTGCTTTACTCTGCTCACCAGCAACTTCCTCTGGTTTTGCCTGTGCTGAAATGCATATGCAATCGCAGAAACTCTCCAGATCGCTGCTCTCCAGGGCCTACAAATGCAACTTTGGTCTACAGAAGAAAAAGGAAACTTTTCTACAAAGGGTAGGCATCTCTGTGCAGAAGAGAGATTTCACTTCCCCCAGAAAGAGGTAAGAGGGAAGTCCCACGTCTGCTTTCTTACTCAGTTTGAGCACGTGCAACTTTCTGAGCCAAACCATGATTCATGTCTGAGCTTCAGTTCTGTGTGGGCTTGGAGCTGGTCCAGGTGTTTCTGACCTCTGCATTTCACCTGTGGTCTGACACGGGCAGGAAATTCTGGCTATGTTTGCAGGGACCAATCCATTTCTTATTTTTAGCAGGGAGCCAGGAAACCAGCCAAATGGTCACCAAATGAACGGATCAGGGAACAATAACTTATATACACTCTAGAATAAACTTGGTTCTGGAAAATCCAGGAGGTATCATTTAACACAGTGACATTTTCTTTCCTGAACAGTTGATTGCTAACCTGATGTTTTGAGAGTTGCCTTGTCATCTCCTTCCCCTCTGGGACTGTTCTCACCAGCATTGTTTGCGGTCTGACCCCAAAATAAGAACACTGTGGTTCCTCAAATCCTTTTAACCTGGTTGATAAAAACGGAAGGCTCGTGTGAAATTCTGCATATTCCCACTGAAAGCTAGGCCAGGATTTGGCAGCCTATGCCATTTTCCTTCTTTTCTGTGTTGACACTCTTCCCTCCACTCTTCCGATTTTTCTAGTGCTTTTTATCCTCATCAACTATTCCCTTTCTGCTCTTTTTTCTTTGCCATTTCCATATGTAGTTTTGAGGGACACAGTCTGTGATGTAAGATGACATTTCCACTGCATTAAGAAGATACAAATTCTGACTCCGTCTTCAGGCTGTGCTTCCTTATTTCACATCATGGCAGACACCAGTCAGCAGTCACACCATCCATTCTTGCTGATCTCTGAGACTGCCTCTGAATCCTTCCCTGCACAGTTTTCCAGGACATTCGAATGGAAGCTTGTTTCATCCACCCATTAAACAAACACTTATTGAGCATCTATTTGTCAAGCAATCTTTGTAGGCACCATATTTGGAGTAGCCAATGCCAAATTTGATGCTCTTTTAAGAGTCTGGGTGACCGAGTGAGCCCTTAGAGGTCCCCGCCCCTTTCCATCTCCTCTCCAAGCTAAGCTCTGCAGAGACAGCAGTTAGGACCAACCCATTCTCCCGTCCCATCTGCCTTCAGGGTTCCTAATGACATCAGCCTAATATGAAGAGTACTCTTGTATTCTCCTTCAGCTGAAAGCAGCTTCACACAAAGGGCTTTGCACATAACAGGGCTGGAACACAGTGGGATTTCTCTGTGTCCTCAATTCTTAGTCCTCAACTCTTTCCTGTCATGTAACTTCCTCCTTAAGGAATATCTGAACAAAAGAAGTAACTGAGTGGCATTTGACCTGAGTCAACTGCTGGCAGATTTTATATTTCTCTATTTGTCTCATTACTTGTTAACACAAAACCAGTCTACCATTCAATCTTTCCCTCTTTAACCACACAATCTTCAAATGACTTTGAACAGAGACATTTTTCTTTCTACTTGAAATAATCATGAATAGGTTAAGGTAAAACAGGAAAGTTAGGTGAGGTGGTTCTTCCAGAATTATGTGGACTTGGGAGTTTGGGTCCTCCATTGAAATATTCCTATTGTCTCTCTACTATCTTTTTTGGTGATCTAAATGTGACATTAAGAGCATGGGCTGTGTTGTGGGTCCATTCAATCTTTAGACTTTGTTGGGGTTTGTATAGTCACTCAAAGTACCTTCTGGATTGACAAACATGGATGTGAAACAGAGTTTTCAGACTTGAAATGTAGGCAACACCCTGGCTCCATATGTGACTGGGCAAGTTCGGGAGCCTCCCTAAGCCTCCATCACCTCTACTATGAAACAGAAACAGTAGCATCTACCTGTGTGTAACAGATGAAGTTGTAAAATCATCCATGTAAAGCAATCGTCCATAAAAAGTTCCCTATGACCTAGGTAGGAGCTCAGTATGTATCTGCTTTCAGCTTTGTTGAGCTTGCTGCCATGTTCAGGTTGACACTGTAGTTCAAACCTTTCACATGGAAATAGGAGAAAAGAAATGTTAAAGCATCTCAGGAGCTTGACTTTCTTCTACTCATCCATTTGACAGCATGGGAAGTCATATTGACTCAGAGGGATTGCCTGAATATATTTTATTAATATCCTAAACAAAGACATGCATCACTTTAAGGAAAGCAATCTAGTAGCCATGCCAATCTGGATTAATGACACAGGTAATTAGAAGTGATTGGTTGCTTTGTCAAAGAATTCATCCTAAGGGTCTTTTAGAATGGGGTTGACAAACTTTTTCTGTAAATGGCTAGTGAGTAAAAAATTTTAGGCTTTGCAATCAAATGACCTCTGTGGTAATTACTCAATTCTGCCCTTGTAGTTCAAAAGTAGATGATACATAAATGCATGGAAATGCTGTGTTCCAATAAATCTTTATTTACAAAAACAGGGGTGGGGGCTGGATTTTGGCTGTGGTCTGTATTTTACTGATGCCCAATTTAGACTCATAGAATCCCATAATTGGAAAGGACCTGCTCTCCCAGCCTAGGTTTGAGTCTTCTCCAATACAGCCTTACAATCCAATACAATGCAAACTCTGCTTAGATGCCTCCAGGGCAGAGTGGTTCCCTACCTACTATTTACAGACAGTTTTTTTAAAATTTTTTTTTAATGTTTATTTATTTTTGAGACAGAGAGAGACAGAGCATGAATGGGGAGGGGCAGAGAGAGAGGGAGACACAGAATCGGAAGCAGGCTCCAGGCTCTGAGCCATCAGCCCAGAGCCCGACGCGGGGCTCGAACTCACGAACCGTGAGATCGTGACCTGAGCTGAAGTCGGACGCTCAACCGACTGAGCCACCCAGGCACCCCTACAGACAGTTCTGATTCTGATTCTCAGAAAGCTTTTTCTTCAACTGAACCCAGATTGATCCATTTGACCCTTTGGTGACTGAGATCAGACTTTTGTGTTATGGTCATCTTGACAGTGATGCTGTATACCAGATCCAAGCAAGGGAAGGTGGTTGGCTTATATGCTCACCATCCTGAAAGTCCTGTGGGAGTATGGCTAAGTCTATTCTGTTTACTGACTAATCAGAATGGGCGAGGACCATAGTTTGAGGGTCCTAGAGGCCTCCTATTGGCCCAGTTATTCCTTTATTGGTGGATCATGGAGAATATCAGGGTTTCTGGGGCAGGGACCACAGAAGATAGGGTACTTGGCAGGTTTGGAAAAGCATCTGTTAACCTACAAGAGGAATATATTTCAATATTTTAACAACCTAACCACACGAATACCAGTCTTCCCTAGAAGAGCATCTGACACATAGTAGGTCAGTAAATATTTGTTGGAAAAATAAGTGAATAAAAAACAAATATAGTAAGAAATTTGCAGTCTTAGAACTCTATTCATGAGATTCCAGAACAGTCATTGGCAGAGACCTACAGGCTCTGAGATGATGGAGCAAACAGGTCAAGACATCCCATTTAGGAGGGAAATCCAATGTAAGAGTCCACATCCCAGCAATTATTTTATGCCAGCATTTTGAGGCCTGTCAACACTGGGACTAGACAGACACCAAAGGACAAATACTGTATGATTTCACTTACATGAGGTTCCTGGAATAAGCAGATTCATAGAGACAGAAAGTAGAATAGGGTTTACTAGGGATTGGGGCAGGGAAGGTTGAAGGGTGGAAATATGTAAGAATTTTTTTTAATGTTTATGTTTATTTTTGAGACAGAGACAGAGCACGAACTAGGGAGGGGCAGAGAGACAGGGAGACACAGAATCCGAAGCAGGCTCCAGGCTCTGAGCTGTCAGCACAGAGCCCGATGCGGGGCTCCAACTAGTTTATCACGAGATCATGACCTGAACCGAAGTTGGATGCTCAACCGACTGAGGCACCCAGGTGCCCAAGAAATTTCTAACCATGTATGTTTATTAGCGGGTGTCGTGGAGGCAAACTCAAAGCACAGAGCTGTCTTGTGACATGCTATATTGTATCTGGAGACCGTAAACACTACTGGACCCTAAGAGACTTTGGCTCCTTCTTCACTTTTGAGCTCAGCTAAAGCACTGGGCCATGGCCATAGGATATGGCTTCTCCAATAGTTGGCCAGAAAATGTGGAAAATGCAACTCAGAAGTACAGAGGACTTCATTCCATGTGCCAGTGAACATGAATGCATTAGTGACAAGAGATAGGTGGGATCTGACAAATCACTTTCTCTTCCTTCCACTGGACTGTTTGGAGGACAGGGGGCTTCATGTGGTCTGTCTAAAGATATATGCATGATTAAACAATTGTGTCTTTCCTTAAGCTGTGATCAGCTCAGTAACATACCCCCTTAGTTTGCTTTGTCTCCATCCCTGCCTTAGTTTCCTTGCCCCTTTACCTTGGCTGCCCTAGGATTGTACCTCCCAATGAAACTTTAATTAATGTAGAGCATTAATGTTTTTATTTTATTTTTGAGAGAGAGAGAAAGAGAGAGACAGAGACAGGGCATAAGTCGGGGAGGGGCAGAGAGAGTGGGAGACACAGAAGCAGAAGCAGGTTTCAGGCTCTGAGCTGTCAGCACAGAGCCCGATGCGGGGCTCAAACCTATGAACTGTGAGATCATGACCTGAGCCAAAATCGGATGCTTAACCCACTGAACCACCCAGGCACCCCTGTCACTGTATACTTTAATGACCTTTTTGTTTGGCCTCTAGTCATCCTCTAGTTACCTCTAGGAAACTGTGAACTCCTTATGGGAAGATACTGTGTCCTTTTGCTTCTTGTTGTATTACAGGATCTAGTGCAGTATCTGGTACATAGCAGGTGCTCAACCAATATTTGTTACTATCGGATGAGTAAATAAATAAAGCAGACAAAGGTGACAATAACTCTCAAACACGTCTCTGGAAAATCAGGCCACAAATGGCTGGGAATGAGTATTCAAGCCAGAGCAACATTATCATAGGACTTTTATTTCACTTTCTACCAATATTTTTGAGCACTTACTCTGGACCTACTGTGTGCTATTAGTTCTTACTGTAAAATAATTTGGTTTTCTGATCTACAATTATATCCTGGGTGAATCAGGGATTGTGTGAGCCTAGTGTCCTACATAACAAATGAATTCTGAAAGCCCGAGGGGATGCTTGTATGGGCCAAGAGCTGTTTGCCTTATTTATGTCTGAGCTGGTGTTTAAAGCTTGGGCCCTGTAGGGCTGAACCCATGTGAACTTCCATACTCCCCTTCACCCCCATCCCTGCCAAGTACCTGCAGCTAGTGAGGCTGGCCTGAAGGTATCAGGTCTCCCCACTCCCCTCTCCCTTTCCCCTCTCCTTGATCCTTATACACAGTGCACAAGCAGGGCCTGACTGGAGAGTGGGCAGGAGGGAGAAACTATCAGAACTGACCTGCCCCAATTCTGATGATAATTCTATCATGCTGACAGTCAGGACAAGGACTAAGGAAGGGAGAAGAAGAAGAGGAAAGAGAAACAGGTCAGCAGAATGCAAAACAAAAGATAGAATGGGGTTTATTTAAAATTTCTAGTTATCACACAGCCAAATCTGAGCTTGGCTAATGACAGCCGGGTCCTTGGTTCTGGGGCTTCCCAGGTCTTGAGAAGGTCTTTCTGTCCCTCCTTTCTCCTGGTCCTCTCTTGAAGCTACGATTTTCATGCCTACCTGGGAAACTAGGGCATCGTGGAGCAGCAAAAGTGGCACAGGGCTAGCTCCGGAGTTTGGATTCTGTTCCTCATCTGCTGCTAACCTGCTGGTGGCCTCAGACAAGTCATTTCCCCTCTCTGAATCTCTGTTTCTGCATCTATAAAGAAACGGTTTGTGGAGCTCCTTTGCCACATCTGAATGACGCATAGTCCATGGCTCTGCAATTCAATTACCTTGCTTTGGCTGAAAGCCACAGTGGTGATCTTTGACTAATAAATGTTGGGAATATTCTGTCCCATATGGGTCACGGCATGTACATTTGCCTCCTTGTTGTTCCTGCTGCTACTTCCTCTTGCTGCTGGCTTGTTTCTTCGTGTGGTTTGTAACTTATGACTCCTGAACTGCTTTCCCTCTGGGGCTTGCTGAGGGAGGCTAGTTTGCTCTGGCTTGGGAAGGAGTCTCTCCCAGGCGGTTTTCGGTCTGTCTCTGCTGAGGCCTGATACTCCTACTGGACCGGCGTTTAGGTTCATTTCTCGGTTTGCCATCTGTGTGAAGGCAGTCCCCACATTTGTGTGAACACAGGCCCAGGCTTCTGATATCTCTTGGAAGATGGCAAACATCACAACCATTTTCACAGGCAAGCGGGTGGCAGTCTCACAGGTGGTGGCGGAGACAGACTGCATCTCTTGATTCCCAGCACCGCCTCCCCACCCCCTTGAACATTGTGCACCAACCCAGTGGCCTGGATCACCTCCCACAGTCCTTAATGCCCCAGTACCCCTGCTCGGAGGTGGGCTAAGGCAGAAAGCCCCTTAGCCACAGAGCTTCTCCTCCCGCCAACTGCTCTGATTCTGAGTTCTCTTTCTGGCACTCAAATATTTCCCTTTCTTGGTTTTGAACTTGAATCTTTGTGTTTGGAGAAATGTATCTTTGCCTGTGTACCTAAGGGGGGAAGAATGCCACCCAGGTTGACTCAGCTTGGCCAGCCACCTTCTGCCCCGTCGTGTGGCCAGCCACCTTCTGCCCCATCGTGGTTATTGTGAGTGGTTGATTCCCCACAGACAGAGTGGGCGGCCACACGCGAACCGTGGTGTCAGGCCCTGGGAAGCAAACTTGCCTGCTATCACACCCCTCCTCCCTGTGACAGAACTCCTTCACCCAAGTCCTTTCTCCAGAAGGAGCAACGCTGTTTCCCCTGGAAGAGCACAGGGTCCAGGAGTGCCCTGCCTTTCCCTCTCCCTGCACCCCCCCAAAGATGAAGGACGGCTGGTCTCACAAAGTGACCACAACAGAATTTTTGCTTAGAGTGGGGAGAGGGAAGGAGAGCTGGTCACTGCACAAGTAGGATGGAGAGAAGGAAAGATGAGGCGCCCTGGGGTCCAGGGTAGAGAAAGGCCTGAGACCAACTTTACTGGTAGCAGGATGTTAACATCCGGTAGCCATCTCTGCCCCCCTTCCCTTCACTTCCCTTCACTTCCCTTCACCTCCCTGGTGTGTGTGTTTATAAGTTATGTGATTGTGTATGAGTGTGCGTGTGAAAGAGTATTGTGAGTGTGTGTGTATGTGTGAATGTATGTGAGTGTGCGTGTGTGAGTGTATATGTTTGTGTGAGAGCGTGTGAGTGTGTGTGAGTGTGTGTGTGTAAAGAAAAGTGCACAGTCGAGGCACCAGGAGTCAGGAGACTTAAGCTTAAAAATCAGTCTTGTTATCGCCTCTCTTCCTTGGCCTGTCACCTCTTCATTCACAAAGTTCGAGGACTGTATTAAGTTCATGGATTAAAAAAAGTTGTTTTTTTTTTTCTAATGTTAATTCATTTTTGAGAGGCAGAGAGAGACAGAGCACAAGGAGGGGTAGAGAGAGAGAGACACACACACAGAATCTGAAGCAGGCTCCAGGCTCTGAGCTGTCAAAACAGAGCCCAACGTGGGACTCGAACCGACAAACTGTGAGATCATGACTTGAGCTGAAGTCAGACACTCAGCCCACTGAGCTCCCCAGGCGCCCCTTAAATCCACGAATTATAAATATAATATTACCAATGGAAACATACTTTCAAATGCAAGTTTACATGGAAGCTAATATTTAAAACGTACAAGGGGTGCCTGGGTGGCTCAGTGGGTTAAGCATCTGACTTTGGCTCACGTCATGATCTCGCAGTTCATGAGTTTGAGCCCCACATCGGGCTCTGTGCTGACAGTGCAGAGCCTGCTTGGGATTCTCTCTCTCCCTCTCTCTTTCTCTCTCTCTCTGCCACTCCCCTACTTGAGCGTGCTCTCTCTCTCTGTCTCAAAATAAATAAATAAACTTAAAAAAATAATAAAACATGTAAAAAGAAAGAAAGAAAGAAAGAAAGAAAGAAAGAAAGAAAGAAGCTGCCTTGATGGATTGTGGATTGAACAAGGGCCGGGGCCCAGAGCTCAGTGGCTTCATCTCCTCCCCACCTCTTGGAAAAGGCCTGTGCAGGATCCCTGGGATCCCCTGGAACATGGTTTGCAAACAGCCAGGCCACATGTCTCTTCTCCAATTTCTTGCACTGAGGCATTATAATTATGAAAGGAAGGAGGAAAGTGTCCCTGGCCCCGAAATTCCTGCAGCAGAGCTGAAGTGGTGTGATTTCCCTGAAAACAGGACTCAGAGCTGCCAGACCGAAGCCCACACCTCGGTCTCCCTTAGAGCAAGCTTCTACCTCCTGGCTGAGAAGCTGCTGACAGGCAGCTGCCAGCTGTTGTGGAACCACAGGGAAGGGCTGTGGGGCTGGAAAAGGGACGCTTTCACCCTACAGCTGTGAGCCATTAGCAAAGGACTCCACCCGCCCAGAGCTTCAAGTCTTTGTGAAAAGCGGGGAGTGGAATGGGTTAGTCACTGGTAGGTCACTTACAGCTCTCTAAAGGCTTTCTGGGATGTGGCCTGAGTATTAGCATCCTCACAAAAATTTATTGTGCACACAGGGTCAGGCATGCAGACTGTAGTCAAATCAGAAGACAGACATGGAACAGTGATGAAGGGTATGGAAAGGAAGCTTGGAGTGCTAAGAGAACATACTAGCGGGCCTCAACTTGGACTAGGGGGTCAGGGTGGTCCTCCAAGACAGAGAGAGAGATACAGAGAGGCAGAGAGAGACAGAGACAGAGGCAAAACTGGGAGAATGATGGGGAGAAGTCCAGGAGGACGACAGAGTAGGGGGATGGGTGGGACTGGAGCAGAAGTTAGAGAGATCAGCAGCCTATGTGACCAATTCACTTCCAAACACACCAACCTGGTGTGTAAAGCAAACTCTTGGGCATTTTTTTTCTTTTTTTCTTTTTAAATGTTTATTTATTTTTGAGAGAGAGAGAGAGAGAGAGAGAGAGAGAGAGAGCACAAGCAGGGAAGGGACAGAGAGAGAAGGAGACATAGAATCCGAAGCAGGCCCCAGGCTCCGAGCTGTCAGCACAGAGTCTGATGCAGGGCTTGAACTCATGGACCATGAGATCATGACCTGAGCCAAAGTCAGATGTTTGACTGACTCAGCCACCCAGGCGCCCCAACTCTTGGACATTTTTATATTCTCTTTTGCTCCCAAATATTTGAGCAAGCAGTTTGCAAAGATATATAAAATACGCATGGTATTTTATATGCATAAGAGACACAAGTTTGGGATGCAGAGGAGAGCCAGGAATAAGAATAAAAGTGCATGCCAGATGACTTAAATTCTTCCTACAGATGGGTCACAGATTTTGCTCAGAATTTCTTAGCAGCCAAGGTAGCCAGAGTTCATGTTTCCTTGTTCAGTGATACAGTTCACCCTGTTGATAGGGGGAATACAGAAAAATTGTTGCTAGGAAGGTGGTTGTTAGTCTATTTCTTCTAGTGTCCTCCAGTATAAACAATTCATTGTGGGTGGTGATACAATGTTGTCTCTCTTCTTAACTGGCTTAATCCGGGGCTAGATTTTAAAACATCAATCTTCCTCCTTTATTATCCCCTGACCCCAGTGTCTTGATATTGCTCTCAAGACTGTTGTCCCTCCCCTGAGACCACAGCACAGCTGAATATTTCTTTATCTGAACCTAGATGCAAATGCTCTAAGTTGGGAGGGAGCCTCATCACTACTTCTACCTTTGAAAGGCATTACAAATTCATTATTAATTCCATTCTGTTTTTGTTTTAATATTTTAGTTTCTCCCTTGTTTCATGGTCACGTGTGATAATTCCGTTTATAAAACTGTTCCACCTAGAAATCCATTTTTGAAGAATGCTGTTCTAAATGAAGGTCGTCACTCCTGGTATATAACATAAGTGATGATCTTACCAAAACTAGGCCTAACTATTTAACAGAAGTCAGTTCTCCTTTCTTTTTTTGCACTTAAATTATGCGTGACTTGAGAAAATAGTCAGTTTTTGACAGAATTTGTTTTAGTTTTCTGGGCAATGCCAAGCATACATATGAGAAGGTGTATTTTCAATTAATGGTCTTTACTGTCATGTAGATATGTACTTAGGATCTCCCTAACTTGTTAGTGTGTGCCTTTGGGTATGTTACTTGACCTCCTTCCTGAGCCTTACATATTTTATTTCCTGGATAAAAATGGTTAAGACCCCTATCTCATATGTGGTTGTGAGAACTGCTGAGAGTGTGTATAAAGAGTCTTTAGGTAGTATATAGTACATTGTATGTGAATGAAAACAATAAACAATCTTATCCAGTAGGATCATTTTAAGGATTAACAGAATACATATAAAGAGGTTATCAGGTAGGAAAAAAATTAAGTTTTGTTAATATCATCTTTCATCAAGGGTATGAGGAGATAGATGCCCTAGCAGGTTGCTGGCAGGAGCATCACAGCCACTTTAGAGAGAATTTGGCAGTGTCTATTAAAAGTTAAAAATATACAAACCCTTCTATATTAAAAAGGAGCCATGCACTACTAGGTACTTGTCCAAAGGATATAAAAATGCTGATTCAAAGGGGCACATGCACCCTGATGTTTATAGCAGCGCTATCAACAATAGCCCAATTACGGAAAGAGTCCAAATGTTCATCGACCAATGAATGGACAAAGAAGATGTGTGTGTGTGTGTGTGTGTGTGTGTGTGTGTGTGTCTGTGTGTGTGTATGTATATATATATAATGGAATATTACTGGGAGATCAAAAGAATGAAATCTTGCCATTTGCAATAATGTGGATGGAATTAGAGTGTATTATGCTAAGTGAAAGAAGTCAGTCAGAGAAAGACAAATACCATGTGATTTCACTTATATGTGGAATTTAAGAAACAAAACAGATGAACATAGGGAAAGGGAAGGAAAAATAAGACAAAAACCAAAAGGGAGGCAAACCATAAGAGATTCTTAAATACAGAGAACGAACTGAGGGATGCTGGAGGGGAGGTGGATGGATTGGAGGTTGATGGGGGATAAATGGGTGATGGAGGGCACTTTTGGGGATGAGCACTGGGTGTCATATGTAAGAGATTAATCAATGGGTCCTACCCTTGAAGCCAATACTACATTGTATGTTAACTAATTTGAATTTAAATTATATATATATATATATATATATATATACATATATATGTGTGTATATATATATATATATATATATAGTATGTGTGTGTGTATAACATATATATGCACAAACCCTATTAATAGCAATTCAACTTCTCTGTTTCTACCAGAAAAATTGGGTATTAGCACGAAGAGGTATATACAACTCATATATTGCAACACTGTTCGTAATAAACTAGCAAAAACTGGAAACCACCTAAATGCCCATCAATGCACAATAGGTACATAAATTTTGGTGTGACAATTCTATGAAATAATTTAAGACTGAGGTAGAGTTATATGTATAGCATGGAAAGAGCTCCAAGAAATCATGTTGAGTGAAAAAGCAAGCAGGGTATGGAAGGATCATTCAGTACAATACCATTTATGTAAATACACACAGAGCCACATAAAGCGGTATTACATAGGGGTACATATATGAATGTTAACACATAGACAGAAAAACTGTCAATTTACATACCAACATAAACAGTCATTACCTCTTGGGGGGAGCAGGAAGGAATTGAAACTGAGAATTACGGTCAAAGGAGGCATTTTCTTACCCATAGTGTTTTCATTTTTTTTTTTTTTTCAGCAAGGAATTTGTGTGTAAGCTATAGAACTGAAACAGAATTTTAAAAAACTGCTGGGCACAATGCCTGGTGTATAATAAGCATCCGATAAGTGTTAATTCCCTTCCTTTGGCATAAAATCTCAAAATTATCTGCCAAGTGCATTTGAATTTTATTCATTCATTAAATGAATATGTATTAAGCACATAATTTTCCCCAGTTGTGTGAGAGCAGTTTAGACAGAAAGTTAACAACTCAGGGAGAAGACATATAACTAAACAAGGAAAAGTAATAAAGTGTCATAGGTGCTGATAGATGAAATAGAGAATGCTATGGGAACACATTGAAGTAACTCTTAACCTGGTTTGGAGGAGTCAAAGATCAGATCAAGGAACCCTTTACAAATAATCCAAGTGGTCAGAGAATAGATCAAATAGCAGCATGAATTGAAAGAAGGAGCGAAGCAAAGCCAGCTTTGGGGTGCCTGGTTAAATAGTCGACTTCAGCTCAGGTCATGATCTCGCGGTCTGGGAGTTTGAGCCCCGCGTTGGGCTCTGTGCTGACAGCTCAGAGCCTGGAGCCTGCTTCCGATTCTGTGTCTCCCTCTCTCTCTGCCCCTCCCCTGCTTGCTGTCTGTCTCTGTCTCTGTCTCTCTCTCTCAAAAATAATAAACATTAAACAAAAGAAAGAAGGAAAGAAAGAAAGAAAGAAAGAAAGAAAGAAAGAAAGAAAGAGGCAAACTAGTTATAGCCAAAGTTGATATGGCTTAGGGATGGCTGTCATTATTCACCATGACTTATATCCACAACCATTAAAGAAGCAGGACTTCAGAAATCTTTGTCCTTTGCTCAAGAACCATCTTGTAAAATAGGATCACAGGCCATTTAAAATCCACATTTATTTCTGCTGCAAACTCACTGACTTGGCTGTCCTATCTCATGTCCTGGAGTGGGGTTCCTTCTGAGATAATGCATAAAAATGAAAGCAAGGATGTCAGATCTGTGGGACAGGCTGTGGTCAAATTCCAGAGAGATGGGAGACAATATACAAACTCTAGAACACAAAGTGAAAGTAAGTTGGGGATGGGGTGAGGACAGAGAGGAAATATCCATACAGGGCCAAGAGTGAGAACTGTCCAGGGAACAGATGCAGAATTAGAATTTCCAGGGGAAGTCTCTCTTCCCTGATCCTGTTCCTTAAACCAAGTGGTCCCACCCAGTCACTAGGAGGCTTCAGTCACGAAAATGAAGCATATGGGACCCTACTCTCCTTTAGAGTTCCTCACCTAACCTTATGTTTGGTTTTTGCTCACTGTGACTTCCCAACTTTGGATCTGCTGATTTGGGCTCCTATTTCTGGCCCAGTGGACTTCATGACCCCACACATGTGACCACTGGTTCATCTCAGACATAGTTTATAGGTACCCTATTTTCTCTTGGCTCTGAACAGTCATTGATAGACACAACTATTTAGGGCTCTCAGGTTCCTAAACCAGAGTCAGACTTCCTGTTCAGTATCAACCATTGGATAGGTACAAATCAAGGGCAAGGGGAACAAAAAATTTGTCCCAAGTAATGAATGGATTGGTATGAGCAGTGTTATATTGTAAAGAGGTCTGTGGTGGATGCTTGTGGTCCTGGAATTATGATCTAACCAGCTCTAAGATATGGCATTCTGGACCCAGCATCTGATGTCATAAAGCTAAAGAATGTCATCCAAAAGCATATTTATTTTCTATTGCAAGTGACCTAAATTGAAACCATATCAGTCCATGACAAGAAAGGTAAAGGGAAGAAAAACCTTTGTTGAGCCTAATTGTGCAACAGACATGTAGGTTGGGGATCTTGCTTGACATAACTTCTTTAATTTATTACTTACATTCTGTAACCCATTTATTATAATGCCTATTTACATATAGCAAAACTTGATTTTTTTAGCAAACTTTTTTTAAGTCTATTTATTTTTGAGAGAGAGAAAGAGTGAGCTTGAGTGGGGGAGAAACAGAGAGAGAGAGAGAGAGAGAGAGAGAGAGAGAGAGAGAATCCCAAGCAGGCTCTGTGCTGACAGAGCCAAATGTGGGGCTTGTACTCACATGATCATGAGATCATGACCTGAGCTGAAACCAAGAGTTGGATGCTTAACCAACTGAGCCACCCAGGTGCCCCAATTTAAGATTTTTTTAACTTAGAGAACCATAAGACACAGAGGGAACATCTGCTTCTTCTGGTTCTTGAGTTTTTTCAATGCATCTTTGATCTCCTTGTTTCGCAAACTGTATATGATGGGATTCAGCATGGGAATCACAGCTCCATAGAGCATGGACACCACCTTCTCTTGGTCCTGTGAGTAGCCAGCACTAGAATGGAGATATGAGAAGAGACCAGAGCCATAGAAGAGAATCACTGTGGTCAGATGAGAGGCACAGGTGTTGAAAGCCTTCATCCGCCCTTGGGTTGAATGGATCTTCATGACAGCAGCAATGATGTAGCAATAGGACACCAGGACAACAAGAGCTGATGTCCCACCAACTGCACACACAACAAGAAAGTTCACTACCTGGCTGAGGAAGGTACTAGAACAAGACAAGTCTAGCAGAGGTGGCAGGTCACAGAAAAAGTGTTTAATGACTCGTGGCCCACAGAAATACAGCTGGAATATGGAGCTTGTTTGGACCAATCCCATAAGGAACCCTCCAGTGTATGCTGTAATGACCATCCCCACACACATGGTGGGTGACATGAAGGCTATGTAGAACAGAGGGGTGGAAATAGCAGCATAGCGGTCATATGCCATGGCCGCCAGGAGACAGCATTCAGTGGCCCCCATGCTGATGAAGAAGAAAAACTGAGTAGCACATCCCACAAAGGAGATGGTCTTCTGCTGCTTGAAGAAGTCACAGAGCATCTTGGGGGTGATGGAGGACGTGTATGAGATGTCAACAAAGGACAAGTTTCCAAGGAAGAAATACATGGGGGAGTGCAGGCATGACTCCATCCTGATCAAGACAACAAGGCCCAGGTTCCAAGTCAGAGTTACAGAATAGATCCCCAGAAACAACACAAAGAGGAAAGCCTGAAGCTCTGGATGCTCTGAAAATCCCAAAAGGATGAAGTCGGTTGTTATGTTGATGTTCCTTCCCATGGCCACGTATCTTCTCTTTGCTGCCTGCAGGCCCCAAAATGAGATTCCTGGGGAGTGAAAATCCAGATGAAGAAACCGCTTTGTTCTGTCACGGAATCATAGACTCCCTGAGTCACAAGAGACGCTGGAAAGCAGGTGTTCTACCTCTTTCCAACATCAAATCCCCCTCTACAGCATTTATTGGGTCTTTTGTGGAGATCATTATCATCCTAATCTGATGCACTGTTCATGCAAAACTGACAGGCCCAGATTAGACTGGCAATTTTGCATTATCTGGATCACCACCTTCATTGTCAATGTCACCACTTTACTGAAGGAAGTTATTAATACAACTTGCACCAAATACTCCTTTTTTTCCCACTTGTTTCCAAGCATTGTGGTTGGATTCTTGGGCCACTCAGATTTATGCTTTTTTCTTTTTTTTAATAAAATAAATATGTCAGAAATTGAAATACCTAGAGAGGCAATTCTGTGTTTCTTATCATCATAGTTTGTTCTGACCAGATTTTATGGGGTCAAGGTGTTTTTTCTCCTTTAATCAGTGGAATGAAGTACATAGAGGTGTAAAACACTGGCATCCCCTCCCCTTTAGAGATTAAAGAAAGGAGTTAAAAATAAAAGTTCAACACTGAATTGCCAGTGTTCATTCTGTACAAATATTATCAACTGATCACAAACGTTGCACCAGGTTTGATAGACCTAACTGTAGATGATGTAAAAAATAATAAAACATTATTATCAGGTTCAAAATGTTCAACATAATATATGGGACAAACAGAAAGCAGATAAACCACAGCACAATGTGATAGGTGTGCCCAAGAGAAGTATTGTATAGTGTCCTGGATGTTGGGCATAGCAGGTGGAAGCTTCTGAGAGATGTGTTGCAACACATGAGGGTTCCAACAGTGAGTATGGGGTTACCAGGATGAAAATCTGGTGTGTGAGGGGGTTGGGTGACAGTTGGTTCAGGAAAAGCATTTGCAAAAGCAGAGGAGAGCATAGTACTTGGGATACTTTAAAAATGTCAGCATGGCAGGAGTGCAGTGTGAACAGGGTTAAGAGAGGATAACAGGAGTCTAGTTTTGAGAGACAGTGAGAGGTGGGAAAATTGTGGAAGATCTTTGAAACTCAAAGCAAAGATGGCAAAACATTTGTTTCATAAATATATGTATATACAACTGCATATGCTAGGTATATAATTGCATATGCTGTATATATAATTGCAAATATGTAATGCATATTCCTATTTAATTTCAACCTTCTTTCCATTTCTGAACTTTTGTTCCACTTTACCCTGCTCTGTTCTTTTGATAGGATGCATCACCTTCTCCCACTGCATAGAATTGATTGGTTGTTGATACTGATTGTCTGTCTCCCTTAGATTGTAAGCTTAGGAAAACCAGGATTTGTAGGAATTTTTGTGTTTTTTGTTCATTGAAATATCCCTAGCACCTACAGCTGTACCTGGCACATAGTGGGTGCTCAATAAATATTTTCTGGGTAAATACCATGCTAAGGGGTTTGACCTTTCTCCCATGGGCAAGAGGGAAAATATGAAAGTTTTGTTTTTGTCTGTTTTTAAAATTTTAATTATTTCTTTGTAAACAGGGAACTAGTTGTCAAATATGTGTTTAACAATATAACAGAGCAGTGTTGCTGTGTGGAAGCAGGTGTGGAAGCTGGATAGGAGTGAAAAGGAACTGAGAAGGGAGACCAGACAGTTGCTTTGAGAGCTGGGAGGAAAGTTATTACTGATTTGAGTGAAGATGGGTACGTTTAGAAGTACTTGCACCCCTGAGATGTAACAGCACCATTCATTGTGCAGTGCAGTGGGGAGAAAGCCCATAAATAGCCACCTATTCCTTGCCCCCTTTTTTCTCACATTCACAGTCACATCAAAGGAATGTGTTAATAAGTTACACCACGATTCTTCCCCATTTCAACCCAGGAGTCTATAGTATACATCGATTACACTTTTAGAGTGTGATAAAAGTGAATTATCAATCATTTTGTATGATTACTACATCAATAACCTGCTTATCTTGACCTGAATTACCTGGAGATAAAGATACAGAAGTAGAGTATATGACATGTGTTAAATGTCTCTATAATAAAAAGTACATATAATGTGTATTATATGAATATATTACACATCATATTTTATATGGATATATATTATATATATATATATATATATATATATATATATATAATAGTTTGCATGGTCTGAGAGCCACCACCACTACTTTGATAGCATTTTTGAAATGACACAGCAGTCCTACATCTGCTACCTTATCTGTGGGCATTAAGCAGGGCTCTGATGTCAGCCAGAGTCCATCTCTAACGCCGTATACCCACCTGCAGGCTGTGCGGTCTTGGGCAAGCCAACACATCACTCTTAAATCTCTTTTCATTTCCCTCAACCGCAAAACCAAGACAATGATAGTACTGACCACTTCACAGATCGTGAGGATTAAAAGAAGTAAGTTACATCAAGTATTGGAGAGAAAAAGAAATAATTCTTATTGCTTGACAAATGATCAGCCCTGTATAAGGATTTGAATCCCAGTCTCTCCATCCCTAATCTAGAGTTTGTTCTCCACTGCACATGCTGCTTAAAGCCAGGTGCACGTACTTGTACACAACAATGGCTACATTAACCATATACCCTTTGCTGGTGTTATTGCCAATAATTTTCAGCAATATATTGACTTAATTCATCACACTGTGTGCTTCCTTTTGTTTGCTGGCTTGTTCTGTCTACAGCCTTAACTATAAAGTCTGGGAAGACATTATAAGCTCAGTGCCCTGTATAGTTCCTGGCACATAGTAAACCTAAAATAATATTTGCTGAATGAGTTCAATCTACAATAATTTGGAAAGGCACATGTTACAGACCAGAAGCTCATTGAGGTTATAACAGCTAAAGCACTTAAGTGACCAAACCAAGCTTTAAATCCCCGGTTCTTTGCACAGCTGCTTCTCTTTCCTGAATGCTGTAAAAGAACTCGAGAAAGGGTCTGAGCAATCCACAGGACCATATTATAGGCATAGCTGCAACAGATATGATCCTTTCCCCATCCTGACTGATTAGACAAGACTGGATATGTGGAATCTGAATTCTGAAAATCACTGTAAAGAGATTTCTTCATGCCCCCACCCCCTGCCGCCGAAGGTCTGCTTGCCTTTTAACAAGGTTAAAGCCACATACCAAGATAAAGTAGAATGAAGCTCTAATGTGGTAACTCCCAAATAAATTATATAACTGAGGTGCAGAGGGTATTTTCAGTTCAGATGACTTTGTAGGGTATGATAAAGAAAACCCAGAAAGATGAACTTGTAGGAAAAGAAATGTGTTTTCTGCTTTCATCACATTTTTCTTCTCATCTGTTGCAGTGTTGACACTTTATAGGTACACAGTAAATATTTGACTGGCTCAATAAAGACTTATAACATATTTACTATAAACTTGCCCTAATTCCAAGATCATTGGATCTGTACTATTTTAAAGATTTTATTTCATTTTATTTTTATTTTTTGAGAGAGACGGGGGAAGGGGCAGAGAGACGGGTGGGGAGAGAAAATCCCAAGCAAGCTCCACACCCAGCACCGAACCCATGTGGGGCTCAATTTCACAACCAAGAGACCATGACCTTAACCTGAAATCAAGAGTCAGATGCTTAATCAACTGAGTCATCCAGGTGCCCCTGGGCCTGTACTATTTTAAATGCTGCATGGAGGTCCAGAAAACTCTGAAGATATACTTAAAATAATAGAAGTAGAAACCATTTAGGCTAGCCTTTTCCCATTATAAATGATAAAACTAAAGCCAAAGAGAGAGATAGTGAAAGTCTGTACAGCTGTTTGACAGGAGAGGTGGAATTAGAACCTATATCTCCTTTTTAAAAATTCATTTATTTTTTATGAATATAATTTATTGTCAAATTGGCTTACATACAACACCTGGTGCTCATCCCAACAAGTGCCCTTCTCAATTCCCATCACCCATTTTCCCTCTCCCCCACTCCCTATCCACCCTTAGTTTGTCCTCTGTATTTAAGAGTCTCTTGTGGTTTGCCTCCCTCCCTCTCTGTATCTATTTTTTCCCCTTCCCTTCCCCCATGGTCTTCTGTTCAGTTTCTCAAGATCCACATATGAGTTAAAACATATGATATCTGTCCTGCTCTGACTGACTTATTACACTCAGCATAATACCTTCCAGTTCCATCCACATTGCTGAAAATAGCAGGATTTAATTCTTTCTCATTGCCAAGTAATATTCCATTGTATATATAAACCACATCTTCTTTATCCATTCATCAGTTGATGGACATTTAGGCTCTTTCCATAATTTGGCTATTGTTGAAAGTGCTGCTATAAACATTGGGGTACATGTGCCCCTATGAATCAGCCCTCCTGTATCCCTTGGATAAATTTCTAGTAGCTATTGCTGGGCCATAGGGCAGTTCTATTTTTAATTTTTTGAGGAACCTCCCCACTGTTTTCCAGTGCAGCTGCACCAGTTTTCATTCCCATTAACAGTGCAAGAGGGTTCCCGTTTCTCTACATCCTCCCCAGCATCTGTTTCCTGAGTTGTTCATTTATATCTCCTTTTCTAGGAGTAGTTCTTTCTGCTTTACATTATTCTAAGTTTTTTAATGTGTATTTATTTTTGAGAGAGATAGAGAGACAGAGTGAGGGTGGGGGAGGGTCAGAGAGAGAGGGAGACACAGAATCTGAAGCAGGCTCTAGGCTCTGAGCTGTCAGCACAGAGCCCGATGTAGGGCTCAAACCACAAACAGCAGAATCATGACCTGAGCCGAAGTTGGACACTTAACCGACTGAGCCACCCAGACACCCCTGCTTTACCTTATTCTAAAACCTGGAAGTCTCATTGGCAACTAGAGAGGATCCAAGGAAACCTGTGATTTGTTTTGATGCAAACACACTTGCACATGCATACACTCATGAGCCTAGAATAACATGAAAAGCACTAGACTGAAAGCTTTTTAAAAAAATGTTAAGCAATATAAGTCAGCCAGAGAAAGACAGATATTACATGATTTCACTCATATACAGAATTTGAGAAATGTAACAGATGATCATAGGGGAAGAGAAGGGAAAATGGGATAAAAACAGAGAGGGAGGCAAATCATAAGAGACTCTTAAATACAGAGAACAAACTGAGGGTGATGGGGGTGGGGAGAATGGGTGGCAGACATTAAGGAGGACACTTGTTGGGATGAGCACTGGGTGTTTTATGTAAGTGATGAATCCCTCAGTTCTAATCCTGAAGCCAAGACTACGCTGTATGTTAACTAACTTGAGAATTAAAAAAAAAAATGTTGATTCAAGTCCTATTCTCCTACCTTTTTGCTGTGTGACCTTGGGAAAAATTATTTGCCATTCTGAGTCTTAATCTTCTTATCTCCTGTCTATATAATAAAAAGAGTGTTTTCTAGTCCACTTTCCTTCCTTTTTTCCACTTGTGAAAAGCAGAACATTTTTCAAAACAAAATTTTCTGCAGAAGTACAGAATGTAAAATAGGTGAAGTCCAGCTCCTCTGGTTAAGGTCGGAGCAGTAGGGAGAGGGGAAGCCAGCATCCTGTCTGATCTATCTCCCCTTCCTTCAAAAGTCTTCCAACACTCCCATTCTGTGATTGTAGAATTCACCATTCCTAAAGAAGGACAAAGGGCAGACTCACCTACAACTTCTTAAACTCTGGGCTTTGGTCAGATGGCTAAGACCAGACGCACAGAACTACGGTGAAAACCCATCTCTGCTAGCACCTGAAGCATTGGTTTTGGTCAAAGAGATCAGTAAAATATGGATGGAGCTACTTTAAATTGGCCACTAAGGGAAGGACTTCACAAGACTTTAAAGGGAGGCCAGTTCTCTCCCAAGTACTGGGTCTCTCTTAGTTGTGGGATTATGACATGTCCCAGGGAGCACCTATTGGAAGGTTGGCTGGGTGGTTGGCCTCAGGGGTAAAGAAGACGCCAGCTTTGGTTGGGTGGAGTTGATTTCCATTGGCCCTACTTTCATCATATTCTTGGTCTCTGGTCTTGTTCCAAAAAGATATCCCCAGAGGCATTGAAAGCCAAGAGTGCCTTTTGGCTTCAAAATAGTGTAACTATTTCAAACAACAGCAATTACCTTTGTAAAGCACTAGATATTTTACAGAAACTTTCCAGTGTAAAAATATCTTTTGGATGACTCCAAGGGTTGGAACCAGGACTAAATGAGTAACAAGAGAGGGAGAGATAGAGAGACAGAGATTATAGGAAAACAATAGGCCAGTCCAAAGGTGGAATGGATGGTCTAGAAAGAGGTAGATTTTCCAGCACTGAAAGTAAGGAGAAAATAGTATACTTGACAGTGGTGGTCTCACCTATATGTAGAATTAAAAATGAACAAACTCATAGAAACAGAGAACAAATTGGGGATTGCCAGAGGTGGGAGGTGGGGGTAAGGGAAATGGGTGAAGGTGTTCAAAAGGTACATACTTCCAGTTATGTGATAAATACCTCCTAGGAATATAATGCATAGCATGGTGACTATAATATTATACTTTATATTTGAAATTTCCTGAGTAGATCTTAAAATTCTCATCACAAAAAAAGACTGTAATGATATGAGGTGATTAATGTTAACTCAACCTACTGTGGTGATCATTTCACCATATATACAAATATACAGTCATTACGTTAAACACCTTAAGCTAATGCAATGTCATATGTCAATTATATCTCAATAAATCTGATAAAAATCTGAAAATAGGCTATCAAAAAAAGAGAGAACAAGAGAGAGTCAGAACTAGTTGACCTTATGGGCTCTGGAAAATTCTAAGATTCTGTGGAGTAAAGAGAATGAGGAAAGAAGACAGGCATATACTATCACTTTGGGTTGTGTGGATTGAACTTTTTGCAAACTTTATTTCATAATATCCCCACAGTAGCTCTGAAAGGAAAGCATTCTTAAATGCATTTTCAGATGACAAAATGGAATTTTGGAGACATGCTTGCCAAAGGTCACAAGACATATTGAGGCAATGCTAGAATTTGTGCTCAGGTTTTCTAGAATCCAAAGTCCATCCTCAGTCCTTACATCCAACTTCATCCCAGAAAGACAAGAAAAATGGATGGCAATAGGAGGGTGGGAATCATCTGATAGACCTCATTTTTATCTATATGCAGGGAGTTTAAAAGTAAATAACCTTTAGTGGTTTGCCTACAGCATGATTTCCCTTGTGTACATTTTGTTTGTGATTTATCAAATACCCAACTTGAAAAGACTTGAATTCTATTTCTGTGTCCTTGGGAGGGACATGCAAGGAAGAGGAGGAAGTGGGCATTGTGCAAACCCACAGGACTTGTGGCTTCCTTCAAGGATTTGTGGGAAATGGTGGCCACACCCTGTTTATGTTGGCAGCTCTGCAGCTTGCATCTAGATGAGAAAAATCTGTAGTTTCCCTTCTCCACACCTAAGTCCCACCCATTTCTCTTCTACCAAGGCCATAGTCCCCCAATGTGAGGCTAAAAAATTTAGACCCCTTCTACAAATTCCCAGCACCTGACCTTATGCCTACTTTCTTGGGGTCTCTCTAAGGCTTGATACGGGGAAAAAGATCACCATTGCCATTGCAGTAGTTTGTATGCAATTAACCTGTTCTAGATGAAAGTAATAAAAATAAAAACAAACACTCCTTATTGCAGATTGATGGGTATAAAGATGGGGTGCTGGAAGACTGATTTTTTAAAAAATTCTTGCCTTTCTCCTTCCCTCCCTCCTCTCCAAGGCAAAACTTCAGAAAGGACTCTCTGACATTTGCAGAATAAAATACTATCAATAGAATCAAGGCTTCCTTTTGTGATGTCTCCACCCCAGCCCCCTTTTGTTAGTGGTTCTAACCTGACTGTTCATCATCAGCCACTGCCCCTCTAACTGGTCTTTCTGCCTTGAGACTCTCTCCATTTTAGTTCTTCCTTCTTAACCTGGAGGCGGACTTCCCTAGAGCACACAGCTAATCATGCTATTCCTTGCTCAAGAATATTCATTAGTTTGTTGTAGTTCTTTAATAGCCTGAGGACATCCAAAGTCCTTGTCCTGATCCTCAGCCCTCACCACTCAGTGACACTTGGTGAATGTGGTATGGAAATCAAAGAGGAGAAACAGGAAAAAAAGGCCATTGGACATAACAAGCAGGAAGGAGGGTGTGATCAACACAGTTTCAATAGAAGCCCATCCATCCCAGATGGGGTACCTGGAGTGAGGACCAGGGAATCTGCATAAAGCCAGGTGCTAAAGAAAGCGAGATATAAGTTTAGTAGTTAAAGAAGAGAAAGAAATGAAAAGTAGGTACAATGGCTAGCAATGTCAAGTGAAACAATCCTCAAGATTGGGGAAACTAGAACAGATTTGGAGACTTGGCCTTTGAAGGAAAGGCCATGGAGAGGGATTCTCTATAGCAGTTGTTCTCAATTGTGGCGGCTCCCCAGATCACAACCAGTTGTTGGGAAGAGCCATAATGTAAGCCTGTGCCAATCGGAAGAGACGAAGGAAGGCTGCATGAGAACACAAAGGTAAGCAGTAATGAGAAAGATGAGGAAGCCAGAATCAGGAAATGAGGGGTTACATGGGAGGAGGCATACAGAAGGCTGAGTCATAGGAGGCTGGTCTTGTCTGCTTTTGTAAATAGTTGTTTTAGCTCATCAAAAATAGCATAGAAGTTTATTTTTCTGGATCCAGGGTAAGTGGAGAAGGTGGTCTCTTGGAATCTATTTTCAGTCTCAGAATAGATCTATAAACCAGCAAGGTGGTATGACCTAGAAAATAGTTGCCCAACCACATATGTCAGGCAGATATGGCCCTCTACAGTGTCTACTGTATATTCTTTAAAGAGAGTCCGATATTTCAGTCCTGTTTGGAGTGATGGGATGGGTAGAGCTTCTTCTAGGAAGCCACATTGCTGTGTATCCCCTGCTGAGTAAGCCCACAGCAGAAGAAGCCCTTCCTAAAGAAGCCTTGCTAAGACCAGAAGCTTTGACAAACATGGAGACTTTGGGGATCATGTATCCAATTAAGTTCTGTTCATTGCAACACTGAGTTGTCCCTTAAAATAGATCTGATAATGATCCAGAGCTGATGTGACTTGGGAAATGTACAACCACCCTGAACTTGCTTTATCTTCGTACTTCTAAGCATTATGTCATTGGGGCTCAATTTCAAACAGAAGAGGCAGCTGTGATTAGAGGCAGGCCATTAGGCTGATGAATGTTTACTGGAGAGGACTATCCAGCTGGATCCCAGATGCTGGGAAAGGCCTTGTTATGAGGCCATAAAAAGCCAGATGAATAGGGGACACTTAAGTCTATGTGAATATTTATGTTTTGGGAAGGCAAGAGAAGAGAGGGGAAGACAGCTATTGATTATCAAGTATCTGTTTATTTCACTGGAATTATTAATTAGTCTTGAAAATCTAAAATTAGTCTTGAAATTCTGTCAGATGTAACAGAAAGGTAGAGGGAAAAACTGAATAGTTTCTCTCTGTGCACTGCCTCTATTATATCTGATTGGTCTCAAGACACCACTCTTCTCAAGGTGATCAACGAATGGGTTTGGGCAATCAGCTACACAAGGCTAGGAATGGCAAGGAATGATATATTCTTCACCCATTTATTGCCTTTCCCGAAGACCAAATATCAAGCTCAATAATGCAAGAAATATTTCTAGATCAACTTCACTTCATTGTGATTATTTCATTCTTCTGCATGTTTCTCAAGTCAACATTTATTAAGCCCTTTACATTTAAGGGCAAACATAAAGATGAACTAAATGGTTTCAAGGTCAATGCCTCTCCAAATTCTCTAGCTTCACACTGTCTTGACCTCTATACCTCCACCAACTTGAAATTCTATGCCACCCCAGTCACATGATTTGGCAGCCTTCTCCCAGACCTCACCATAATGGGAAACTGCTTAATTTCAAAATCTAAAATTCTAAAATTTCCCTTTACCAAAACTTCCTGTTTTTCTCCTGTGCAACTCTCAATCTATTCTTGGTGACTTGCCGCTCCTTAGACCCTCCAAAATTCATGACTCCATCACTCTGGCTCTGAGTCATTCCTACCACCACCCTTCACCACTTTCTTCTCTTTCCAGTACTAGTCCCAGATTTTGTTGCTGATGGGATCAGCTATTTACAGGTGATCTCTAACTCCACAAAGACATTTACTGCACCATGAAATCCTTCCTGAGCCTCTTACTGATTCCCTATCATATACCCCACAGCCATTCCAGGATAACCCTTCTTGATACCCTCACCTAGACAGGATTTCTCCCTAACCTAAACTCTCATGGCTTATACATGTTATTCCTTTGTGGCTTCCATCACTTTCTGACTCAGATAATAGTTATGCATCTAATTGTATAATTTCTCTGAGGATTTTCAGACTTTTAACTTCTTCATCTTTGTGTTCCAGTGCCTGTCATCAAATAGATGCTCCATGACTGTTTCCTGAATTGATACAGGACAAACTTTCTACAAAGGAACTTTTTAAAAAAGATAACAGCTTCATTGGGATATCAATTGCAAAGTTTAGAGGGGGATAGCTTTACAAAGAAGCAAACTAAAACTTGCCATGGGGATACTAGGTTTCTATTGTCTCATAATGAATTAATGCGAATTTAGCAGCTTTGACAATAGACATATTATCTCAACCTCTTTTCTTTTTCTTTTTTTAAATTTTATTTAAATTCAAGTTAGTTAACATACAATGTAGCCTTGGCTACAGAAGTAGAACCCAGTGATTCATCTCTTACTTATGACACCCATTGCTCATCCCAAAAAGTGCCCTCCTTAATGCTCTCACCCATTTAACCCATCCCCCCATCCACCTCCCCTCCAGCAACACACAATTTGTTCTCTGTATTTAAGTCTCTCATGGTTTGCTTCCCTTTGTTTTTATCTTCTTTTTCCTTTGCTTCATACTATCTCAACTTTAAAAAAAATTTTTTTTAATGTTTATTGACTTTTGAGAGAAAGAGAGAGAGATAGAGCAGAAACAGAGAGTGAGGGAGACACAGAATCAGAAGCAGGCTCCAGGCCCCAAGCTGTCATCACAGAGCCCAATGTGGGGCTCGAACCCACAGACAGTGAGATCATGACCTGAGCCAAAGTCAGACGCTTAACCCACTGAGCCACCCAGGTGACCCTATCTCAACTTCTTAGGTCAGAAGTTTGAACATAGTTCAGCTGGGTTCTCTGCTTACTATCTTCCTCCTGAACAGGGTAAGGGAAGGTATTGGGTTATTTAGCTCCACCTATCTCTTTCTGCATCTTATGAAGTAGGGAGGGAGGATATTTAGTGTCCCTTTTGCAGATGAAAAGTGATAGTGTTATGCCCAGAATTTGTGATCCCCAAAGACCACCAGGGAGCTGAGTCCGATGCAAAAGCAAAAGAGCCTTTATTCGAGCTAGCTCGAGCTCGAGCTCAATCCCCTACCTGCACCGATGCAGCGATGCAGCGGTGAGATACCAGGGAGAGAGAGCGAGTTTCAAAAGGACAAAGGTTTTATTGGGGCCTAGGGGCAGTTGGTGAGGTAATGGCTGTGGCCTCACCTGATTGGCTGGGGAAGGGTCGGAGTCCTGTTACGCAGGTCGCTGGGCATGTTTTGACCAGGAAGTTTGAACGGGTGAGCGGGAGGTTACTCAAGGGGTGGAGGCGTGGTCTAGGTGAAGGACACAGAACAAGATGGAGTCGGCCAGCGTAGGCCCGGCGTTAGGCCCGCCCTTTCAATAGGTGGAAGTCACTTGGAAAGAATTTATAGCTTAGTTCAAGGAAGAATTTTCTTACAGTCAGAATTTTCTTATCTTTACTGAAACATTAAAGAGACTGAAAGATTGCTGAGTGCTTGGGATGAAGAGAAGTATCGAAGAGAAATATTCTTATCTCCTGGGCACAACACAGAGGTGGATGTATTCAGCCTCTCCTGGGCATGCATGCCAAGATATTTGAAGGGGTAATCCCAGCTAGAGTGGTAACTACTGGGGGGAAAAAGAGTATCCTATCTGGCCCACTATGGCAGAGGTGCTAACATCCTGTCCCCTTGGGTGATGCTAATAAACACACTAAGTCACCTCAGCAAGTGGAGCTGAGGCTCTGCTTCCTCATTTATTAGCCAAGCTGTCATGAAGACCAAATGTTTGTGGATATTAACTGTGAAGAGTTACACACACTAAAGTTAGTATCATCACTATCACTAGTCAGACCTGCCTACTGCCCTATGTTAACTTCTCAATCACTACAGACTCTTGCAATGGATCTCCCTCTACTGGTTAACGAAGGTCTAAGAAGACTTCACATTGTTAGACTGTGTTTGGTGTCGCGTTGTAATAGACATATCATACATATGTAAGAAATATACTTCATATAATATAAAATTTATTCCAGTTTACTTGCCACTTCATAATCATTGGTTTGTTTGGTCGTCTTCATAGCCATGTAATATATTCCTGGCAATCTATATGTAACTCTAATTGGCACAAGCCATATTTTAATTGCATAAAGAGAAAAATGGCTATTTCAAGAAATCTACGGTGAATCTCTTTATTTCTACTTCTGACCCAAGGAGCTGCCCCCCCTCCTCCTCCATTCTTTAATTGGCTCAGTTCTGTCCCAAGAGCATGGAGCTGTCCAGTATGTCTTGTTGGTGAATGATATATCTGTACCACACCACAGCACAACAGGTGGGGGGATTGCTAGGATCCTGGCAGTAGTAATCAATCATGGTTCTACCAGAGCCTGAGGTCTGAGACTCTGCAGGGCCATGCAGGAATCTAGCATGGTTTTAAGTGTACTGTGTGCCTTAGTTTAAGTGTGCCCTCTTATGTTGAGAAGGAAAGCTGGCAAAAACAGATAAAAAAAAAAAAAAGAGTCAGCTAAATGTCCATAGCTGGATACTCCCCTTGCATACTTTTGGCTTCTGTAATCTTGCTTGTCTCTTGCAGCCCACATAGCACAACCGATAAGTGCCCCCCATTTTTTCCTTGAGCCCCTGCAAACCCACCCACCTGTGCAGCCGATAGAAAGTTTCCAAGTACCCAGAAGCTGGCCAGGCATAAAAGTACGCCACATCAGGGCTTGGGGTTCAGCCTTTGGAGGTAACTCTGCTGGGCCAGCACCGGTGAGAAATAAAGTCTTTTCTGATTCCCCAAGTGTGTGTCACTTGTCTCTTCCTGGGCACCGAGTATTTGCTGTAACAATGTTGATATAAGAAGGGCAGTTTCTTTTGTGTATGGTGACTTAGGAACAGACATGGGTTTGTATTTTACTTTTTTATTTTCTTAGGACCTTTAATTTCCATGGTTCATTTCCTTTTTCATTATTACCAAATCTCTACAGAATACCTGCCACAGACCTTCCCAAGAATGTCACCTTTGGTCCTACACACTTTCCATCTTTGTTCTCTGTTGTTTTTTTAAAAAGCTTTATTGGAGGGGCATTTTGGTGGTTTAGTAGGTTAAGCATCCAGCTTTGGCTCAGGTCATGATCTTGCAGTTCATGAATTCCAGCCCCGCATCAGGATCTGTGCTTACAGCTCAAAGCCTGGAGCCTACTTCGGATTTTGTGTCTCCCTTTCTCTCTGCCCCACCCCCACTCACTCACGTGCTCACTCTCTGTCTCTCAAAAATAAATGAACATTAAAATTTTTTTTTAAATAAAAAGGTTTATTGGAAATTCTGAAGATTTCATTAAAATGGAATCATGTCATATGTGGTCCTTTGTGACTTGCTCTTTCACTTAGCATGATGTTTTCAAGGTTCATCCATGTTGTAGCATGTATCAGTAGTCCATTCTTTTTTATTGTTGGAGAAATGAATAAAGTACTGTGGCAAAGATGGCCAAAGGGACTAAAACAAGCTCTGGTCTTTAGCTTAGAGACCCCTCTCCTGAGTCCTTCTTGCTCTGTTTGCCGAGCGCATGAAAACCCACCACAGATATGGAAGCTGACAACTATAAATAACCCTTTCCACTTGCATTTGGCCCTCAGATCTTTGGAGAAACAGTCTCCTCTGAGCCCACCAATGTTAAATAAGTCTATCCACCAATATCTCTGAATGCTGCTTGGTTTTTCCACCAGCGTTCCAGCCTGGTTCCATAACATATTTGGTTACCTGACTGGGAAACCCAACTGGGCTGGTCCATTGTTGACACCGGTTTGGAAGAATGGCGAGGCAGTGACAGAGTGAGGAATCTCAAAGGAGAAGGCATGCCCTGCCTGAATTTCAGCAGTCTCCTATTCGTCGCCTCAGGTTAGCCCTGCTGCATCGTTCATGCTGGACTCAAAGAGACCTGGTAGGTGAAGACCTGGACCTGACATCAGAACTGGTAAGACTGGGGCCCCAAAGAAGTCAGGCCTGTCCAAAAGGGTGTAAGAGGGACCTGATCACTCCCCAGAGAGCTTAGTGGTCTTACAGGTAGAAAATTTTGCAGGAGGGAATGTAATAGCCTCTCGTGTGTGTGTGTATGTGAACGTGCGGCTAGGATAGTCTTGCCAGTCTAGTTTGAGTTTGTGGCTCCACGGATGGGCGCCCTGAAGGTCCCCAAAATTCTACAGAGTCTGAGTGGGCTCTCCTGTCTCACAATGAAAGGCATATGGTCCAGGGCGTCATCGGATTAGACTCCAATTGCAAGTCACAAAGCTGAGTCTGCTACGGCCAAGCTTCATCTAAAGTTTCCCTCGGGAATGTGACCAATGGAGTATCTGATTGGTCCTCTCATCTGAGGGGATACCCTCCCTTTGTCTGTCTCCATGACACCAAACACGAGAAAAGAATTAATAATGGGATCAAAACAGAGTAAGCCTACGATTTTAGAGGTCATGCTCAAATATTTAAAAAATGGATTTTCAGGTGATTACCAGATGAAAATGACACCCAGGAAGTTAAGGACCTTTTATGAACTAGAATGGCCCATATTCAATGTAGGATGGCCCCCGAAAGGGACATTAGATGCTCAAATAGTGCAGTGGGTTTGGCTGATATTCACTGGGAACCCAGGTCACCCTGGTCAATTTTGATACATTGATTCCTGGCTTGGAATTGCCCAAAATCCTCAGCCTTGGGTGCAATTCATCCATAGCAAGAAGAGTCAGGCAAAGATTTTAGCTACCTTATCTGGAGACTCACCCAGGGAGCCAAAGAAGCAACCCACCACTTCCCTAGTGTTTGCAGGAGACCCGGAGGAAGATCCCATCTTTCCGCCACCTTATGACTCACCAGGCTCCCTCCCCCCTACCCCTGAGCTTGAAACTCCTCCTCATCTGTCTCTCCTTTGGCCCTGGACGTGCTGCCCATCTCTCTTCACTCCCAGACCTGGAGAACCCTCCCCCATCAGGGCTAGAAGCCAGACTGCACCCCAGATCCAGACCTAATGCTCTCCAAATGCCTGTAAGGGAGATGAGAGAGCCTGAAAGGCAGAATAAGGACAGAACAGTCCAGCCCAGCCATTCCATGATGTATTATCAACCTTTCTCTACAACTGACCTCCTCAATTGGAAACACAACACTCCATCATACTCTGAAAAGCCACAAGCAATGGTCGACTTGATAGAGTCCCTCTTCCAGACCCATCGACCTACTTGGGAAGATTGTCAACAGTTACTCTGTACTCTGTTTAATACAGAAGAAAGAAGAAGAATGAGAGAAACATGACAGTATCTAGATCACGCACCTCCGGGGATCAATAACCCTGCTGTCTGGGCTCTAACTGCCACACCTGAAGAATGTCCAACATGGGATTTCACCACAGAAGAGGGACAAGCCCACATCTGATGATACCAGGAAGCCCTCCTTCAGGGAACCCGAGCGGGACTCAAAAAGCCCATGAACATGACTAAAATATTATCAGTCACACAGCAGCCTGGGGAGTCTCCCAGAGACTACTATGAAAGGCTATGTGAAGCATACCATGTATACATCCCGTTTGACCCCGAGGCACCAGAAAGTCAACAAATGGTAAATACCTCCTTTGTGGCACAGGCTGCCCCAGATATCAGAAGAAAACTGCAGAAGTTGGAGGGCTTTGCTGGGATGAATGTCACTCAGCTGATAGAGGTCGCCAATAAAGTTTTCATGAACAGAGAAGTCGCAGCCAAAAGAGAAGTGGAGAGAAGCAGAGAAAAGACTAAAAAAGAAAGCCACCCTTCTCACAACAGCACTAAAAGAAACAGACACTGTAAAGATGGAAAGACCCCCGCCACCAAAAGGGGGGAAGCCCAGAGCCCCCTTAGCAAAGGACCAATGTGCATACTGCAAAGAGAAGGGACACTGGAAGAATGAACGTCCGAATTGGAAGGGGCCCTCAAAACCCAGTTGATATCAGGAGGAACCTCGAGGTGAGAACCTCATTGGTCTGGCTGGGATAGAATCGGACAGAGGGGGACCAGGCTATTTCTCTCTTGGCCCCCATGAGCCCACGGTCGAAATGAAAGTAGGGGGCTGAACAATAACTTTCATGGTTGAGACTGGGGCTGAACACTCAGTTGTTACTTCCGTGGTAGCCCCTTTCAGCCAAAAGACGGCAACCACACTTGGGGCTACTGGGACATAGGCGATACAACAGCCCTTCTGTCAAGCTCGACAATGTGAACTTGGGGGTCACAAGGTCCGACATGAGTTCCTCTACTTACCTGACTGCCTGATTCCCCTCCTGGGCCAAGATCTGCTCTCCAAACTTGGGGCCCAAATAACTTTTGAACCCACTGGACACACTAGCTTCCAATTAAACCCAAGGCAAAAGGAAACCCTGGTCTTGGCAATTACCCTGCCAAGGGAAGAAGAATGGAGACTATTCTGCACCCAGGCCCAACCCTGTAGCCCCTCAGAATTCAGGCTTACATTCCCCTCTGAATGGGCTGAAGATAACTCACCTGGACTAGCTTGGAGTTAGGCCCCCATCATTGTTGACCTGCTCCCTGGAACCCAACCTCAGAGACAAAGACAGTACCCCCTTCCACTCAAGGCTAGAATGGGTATACAAGAGCACCTGACCAAGCTCAGAGAAGCAGGTATTCTAATCAAGTGCCAATTGGCTTGGAATACCCCGCTCTTGCCAGTTAAGAAGCCAGGAGGAGGATACCGACCAGTACAGTATTTGAAGGTCATTAACAAAGTGACTATTTTCTTACACCCAGTGGTTCCAAACCTGTATACCCTTCTCAGAAAAATTCCAGGGTCAGTCAGATGGCTTACATGCCTCAACGTAAAGGATGCTTTCTTCTGCCTCCACCTGGCTCCTCAAAGTCAACTATCTTTTGCCTTTGAATGGACTAAGCCCGTTACAGGGTGCCAGATGCAGATTACCTGGACATGACTTCCCCAAGGTTTCAAGAACTCACCCACTCTTTTTGGGGAAGCACTAGCTGCAGACCTCACCGACTTTCCGAGGGAAACCACAGGGTGTGTCCTTCTCCAATATGTAGATGACTCCTCCTTGCCAGCGACACCCAAGAAGACTGTATGAAAGGTACCATTGCCCTCCTGCAGCTTCTGTCCTACTCGGGGTACCAGTCCTCTTGGAAAAAGGCATAGATTTGTCAGCAGCAGATCCAATACTTAGGCTTCCTCCTCACAAAAGGAAAAAGAGAACTAGGACCGGAAAGGAAGAAGGTTATCACCACACTACCACATCCCCAAGCAAAATGAGGCTTACATGAATTTTTAGGGGCCACAGGGTTCTGTCACATTTGGATTCCCAGATTCTCAGCCATAGCAAGGCCCCTCTATGACCTGTTGGGAGGGCCAGACTGGGAGCCCCTCGCATGGACTGAGGAGGCAAGGGCCACTTTCACAGAAATGAAGTCGGCTCCGGGATGAGCCTCAGCCCTGGGTTTGCCTGATATAGAAAGGCCCTTTAACCTCTTAATACATGAAAAAGAAAAGAGCCCTTGGAGTGCTCACTCAGAGCATGGGGCCTTGGCAACAGCCAGTAGCCTACCTGTCAAAAAAACTTGATCCTGTGGCTGCAGGATGGCCACCATGCCTCAGAGCACTGGCAGCCACAGTCATGCTCATCAAGGAGGCAGACAAATTCACAATGGTACAAACACTTAATGTTAAGGTCCCACACGCAGTCACATCCCTCATGAGCACCCAATGATATCATTTCCTCTCCAATTCTCGGCTGACACAGTACCAAGACCTTCTCTATGAAAACCCAAGGGTCACTCTTGAAACAGTAAGAACAGTAAACCTGGCCACCTTCCTTCCCACAGAGAAGGGAGAACCCAACCATGACTGTCCCAGAGTAGTGGATGAAGTCTATGCCAGCCGCCTGGACCTCCAAGACCAGGCTATGACAAGCGCGGAGATCATCTGTTCAGCGACAGGAGCAGCTATTTACAAGAGGGCAGCTGAAGAGCAGGATATGTGGTAACCACAACTACCAAAGTTCTGGAAGCCAAGGCCTTGCCGAAAAGATGGTTGGCACTATGAGCTGAACTGTATGCCTTAACCCGAGCCCTCATCCTTAGCAAAGGTAAACAAGTTAACATCTATACTGATTCTCGGTATGCCTTCACTACTGTGCATGTACACGGGGCCATCTATAAAGCAAGAGGCCTCCTTACTGCTGCAGGGAAAACTATCCAAAACAAGGAAGAAATACTAAAGCTTCTTGAGGCCATGTGGCTGCCAGACAAGGTGGCTATCCTACACTGTAAGGGACATCAGAAAGATGACCCCATAACTCAAGGAAATCATCTGGCCAAAAAAACAGCCAGAGCAGCCACCTGTGGTGACCCAGGCGAAGCTCCTGCCTACACTATGACTCTTGCGCCCCAGAAGGAAGTCTCCCCACCCCTGTACACAAACGAGGAAAGAAGTTGGGCCTCAACAGAAAGGGGCACACTAAGCAAAGAAGGATGGTGGGTCATGCCAAATGGACACATCTTTGTCCCGTCATCTATGGGAAAATACCTAGTGAAGGAATATCACCAACTCACTCACCTAGGGAAAACTGCGCTAGAGGCCCTCCGCAAAAAGAACTACTATATCAGCCAGCAGCTGGCATTATGCCAAGTTGTCGGTGAACAATGTGTAACGTGTGCCAAAAACAATGTTCAGTCTGCCCCACGGCCCCCACTTGGCACACAAAGGATAGGGACCACCCCTTTAGAAGACTTAGAGGTGGACTTTACCGACATACAACCAAATAAAGGGTTAAGGTACCTTCTTGTAGTAATCTGCACATATTTGGGATAGGTCGAAGCATTCCTGACCAGAACGGAATGAAGTAATGAGGTGGCCAAAGCTCTTCTACAGGAGATTGTGCCTCGGTTTGGTCTACCCTTAACCACACACAGTGATAACGGACATGCATTTGTGTCAGACATTACACAGACCCTGACAAAGTCCCTCAACATTCCCTGGAAACTGCACGCTGCTTACCGACCCCAGAGCTCAGGGAAATTAGAGCGGATGAATCGCACCCTCAAGGAAACCCTGGCTAAGTTCCACCACGAGACTAATCTCCCATGGCCAGATTTACTACCGCTGGCCCTCCTGCGTGCCTGATGTATGCCTGGGGCACTAGAACTCTCCCCTTTCTAGTTATTATATGGGTGATCCCTCCCCCCACCCCATGTTTAGGAAAACTCCCAGGAGATCTACACCAGATTAGAGACAAGGAAATAAGAGAACAGCTCCAGACCTTGGGGGCAGTCCTAAGCAAGTTACAGAGATACATCATAGAGAGGGCCCCAATTACTTTAGGGACACCCATTCACCCCTTTCTGCCAGGAGACTCTGTGTGGATCAAAGATTGGAAGAGGGAACCTCTTAAACCACAGTGAACTGGGCTTCATACTGTTATTCTAACAACTCCTACAGCCCTTAAAGTTTCCGGTATCACCCCATGGGTCCATCATTCCAGAGTTAAGAAGGCCAAATAAGAAGAACCTACAACCTGGCGAAGTGATCCAGATCCAGCCAACCCACTTAAACTGACCCTCAAAAGGGACACTGGCCCCTGAGACCTCCAGCCTTGCTCCAGCCACACCCCAGAAGCTGGCTGGCCTGCGCATGGCAGATGCTTAAGGAATTAATGTGTGAACCAAGCCCAGGGGTTTGGATGCAACTCTGCCAGCCCTTGCCCCTTACTGATGTCATAGCCCTGATCTTACTTCTTACTGTTGGGCTGATAGAGACTGCACCAACGAGCTGGACATGGGACAAAAGATGCATGCTGGGTCTCACATGCCTCTTCTGGATGAGAGGATTATTAAGTATTGCCTGCATATTATGATAACCTCTCTCACCCTCACAACTGCTGCTTACCTGCTTTTCTCCCAGGATTGTTATATTACAAAAAGGGGGTCAAGGGCATTCAGCACCTTCACCTCCCTCCACAAAGATTGCTACAAGGGAAAAATACCCACTGTCTGTCAGTCACCTGGTGCCCCAAGGACTAAGTATTGGACCATAGAGATAACCCAAAATGTCAGGAACCCATGTCACAACAAGGCCTCCAGAAAAGGAAGTGAGCTTGCTACACTTACCTTCCTCAATGGGGGATCTTGGACGGGGAAGGAATGCAAGATAGCACTCTTCAAAAAGTTATAAAGGATACCCAGGATAGGGTAATATAAGCCATAAAGGCAACCACTCCCCTGGCAGCCTACCAGGGTTTGAAACTTTCAGCCCTTAATCAGATGCTTACCAATTCCCCACTCCAGCATTGGGCCAAAACTACTCTACAAGTCTTCCATAAAACAGATAATCACACCCAAACCTGCTGGATGTGCTTGCCCTTCAGTTGGAGGGCTTACTTAGCCACTCCCATCCTCCCTTTGACCCGAGAAGCTCCTGAAAATCTCAAAACCAACATTTCTGTCTTAATTGGACCCTTGGCCACTGGGGTCTGTCTCACAAATGCCAACAATCTAATCTGTACAGTCCCTGAAGGTATGAACGGTACTTCTCTATGTGGAAGAAATAGAACCTTAAAGAGGAATGAAACCCTGTGTTCAACCCCTGGGGTGTTCTATCTGTGTTCTAATTCGGCCTACCGATGCTTAGAGGCCAACTGGATTCAGATATGTTATTCCATTTTCCTAACCCCAGAGATATCCGTATACACTGAAGATCAGTTCCTAACAGCCTTTAGCCCCAAATCCCAGGCTAAACAGGCAATCCTGCTGCCTGTTCTGATAGGAGCAGGAATTGCGACAGGAATAGGAACCGGATTAGGGGGCATAGGTTCATCCATAGGACTAAACAATAGACTATCTCAAGAGCTACATGAAGACATGGAACGAGTGGCAGATTCTCTGGTAACCTTACAAAGCCAAATAAACTATCTGGCGGCAGTGACCCTCCAAAATAGGCAAGCCCTCGACCTCCTCACTTCAGAAAAAGGAGGGACTTGCATCTTTCTGGGGAGAGAAATGTTGCTGTTTTGTAAACCAGTCAGGAATAGTTACAACTAAGGTTAAAGAACTCAAGGAAAGAATTCAATGCAGACAACAGGAAAGTATCAGTCAATGGAATGGATGGTATCTCATGGATTGGGCATCCTGGCTTCCTGCCCTGGTGGGGCCCCTCCTCTCCATAATTTTACTTGTATCCATCGGCCCCTGAATGCCATGGTATGTTTTATTGAAAACACTGTTGCTCGTCAAACTACTGCATGTATCTTACCCTTCTGAGAGTACCAACCTGTAAAACTAAAAGGTGATGCCTACTAAAAGTTTTTTTTTTAAAGGAATCAAAGGGGGGAATGTTGGAGAAATGAATAAAGTACACCCAAGATGGCCAATGGGACTAAAACAAGCTATGATCTCTAGCTTAGAGACCCCTCTTCTGGGTTCTTCTTGCTCCGTTTGCCGCGCACACGAAAACCCACCACAGATATGGAAGCTGACAACTATAAATTCCCCTTCCCACTTGCATTCAGTGCTCAGATCTTTGGAGAAACGGTCTCCTTTGAGCCCACTGATGTTAAATAAATCTCCGATCCACTAAGATCTCTGAGTGCCGCTTGGTTTTTCCGCCAGCATTCCAGCCTGGTTCTGTAACGTTATAGCTATTATTCCACCACATGGATCTACCAAACCTCTTCCCTTTGCTTTTTTTTGGAGATTATAATTGATATGTAACATCGTATTAATTTCAGATGTATAATACCATGGTTTGATGTTCATATATCATTGTGAAATGATCACCATAATTAAGTCTAGTTCACATCCATCTTAATTTTTTTCTTGAGATGAGAATTTTTAAGATCTACTCTGTTAGCAACTTTCAAATATACAATACAGTATCATTAACTAGAGTCACCATGCTGTTCATTACACCTGCATGATTTATTTGATAAATGGAAGTTCATTTTGGTAAGCTTCACCCATTTTGCCCATATTACACCCTACTCCCTCTGGAAACCAGCAATCTGTTCTCTGTATCTATAAGTTTGGGTTTTGTTTGTTTGTTTGTTTGTTTGTTTTAGATTTGACATACAAGTGAGATCATATAATGTTTGTCTTTCTCTGACTTATTTCACTTAGCATAATGCCTTCAAGGTCGATCCATGTTGTGGCAAATGGTAAGTCCTCCTCCATTTGATTCTCTTGTTATCAGTGCTCTGAGTGGCCAGGTTTGAGACCTGTTCTCAGTATAGTTCCTTTGAGGAGTGAGTATCTTCTTTCCGGGGGAGATTTAATCTGTTTCACCATGGCTGTTCTTAATTGTCTTATCCTCTTTACTCATAATTCCAATGTCTGAAGATTTTTAGGTCTGCTTATATGGACAATTTCCCCCCTACTGGTTCTCAGTTATGGGGTCTTGACTCTGTATATAGGGTTGTGCTTTTATTTGCTATAACTGTTTTTTGGTGTTTTTGAACATAACCTGTGGAAATTCTCACTAATTCACACTGAGGGGAGACTCCTCTGGGCTTTATGTACAGGTTTCTGTCTGAATCACCTGGAGGATGCCCTGAGTTTGGTCTTCTAGCCTCACCACCCACACAGTCTATGTAGCAGAAGCTCAGGGTCTCCAGTGTTCAGTAAGACTCTCCAAGAAGAAAGCCATTTTTGGCACTTTTTTATTTCCCTGGGTTCCTGGTTTCACTTCATTTGGGGGCTTAGCTTGTTCTTCCTCCTTTTCATTAAGCTAAGAGGAAATTCACTTAAAATGTTATTTTATTTCAAATCCAACATTTTAGTTGTTTTGATAGGGAAAAACCTATTATATGATGGCCGACAGGACTGATAAGGGAATTTCAGTCCCTGCCTGAAGACTTCCCTTCCGGGTTCTTCTTCCCACCCTGCTTGCCTCAGGCACCAAATTACTAATAATGAGGAATGCGTAAGTAACAGACTATAAGTTGTCCCCTCTGTTGATGTTCTGGACTCAGACCTGTAGAGAATGATCTCTGAACCCATCGGTATAAAATAAATCTCCTGACTTCCACGATCTCCAAGTGCCACTTGGTTCTTCTGCTGGGTGATCCAGACCAGTTTCTGTAACAGTTTCAGTTAGGAGAATCATTTGGGTATAATTCACCACATTGCCAGATGAATAAATCCTCAGTAAACTTCATTTTGCTGGTCTTCAAAAGATATTTTAAGTTTTCCTTATTCCTGAACATATCAGTCCATCTATTTTATATTTGTATTGAGACAGTGGCCATTCCTGACATCTTTTATTGGTGTGATGTGGCCATGTCTTCTTGGCTTTCACCCACAAGGTCTTGTTCCTTTGGACTTTGAGATTTGTGTTACCCAATTTTCTTTAAACAGTTCTTTAGGAAAATTATTTGAGCCTGGGTTTAAGAATCTCTCTTAAGAATCTTAAATGAGGATTTGCATTTGCTTCTGATTGAGGGTACTTGAGGGTACTACCAACCTGGGATTACTTTAAAATAAATTCTCAGCTAAAGATTTCTTGAACCGCCCAGGTAGGGGGAATTCAGACCACAAACCTCTATTACAGCAGGTGGTTACAAATTCTTAGTTTACTTTTCCCCATACCGAGCATGAAACCTGAAAGAGTCAAGATTTCCTTTCTGTGAGACACGGTTTTTTTCTCTTAATTTCCTCTCATACTGAAGTACAGTGATTGGACCCTCATGTGTATGTCTGGGTCTCCTATCTAACTCCCAAGCAACCCCAGGCTTGGTCTCTCTTTCCCCAAGCTTCACATGCCTGTCAAAATACAGATCCTGTCAGAGTTCAGCAGATTCCCCCAGCATGAAAGCCACCTTCTGAGCTGTCTTTACTCTCATGATTCCTGATTTTACTTTATATTTGGTTCTGAAGGTTTCATCTTTTCTTGGCTGCTCAGAAATATATTTTTAAAAACAGTTTCTTAAAAAAAAATGGTCTTGTTACAGCTTTGCAGTGACAGTCCAAATGACCATGTCTTTCCTTTGTAGTTTAGCTTTCCCAGATCAGGGCAGTACCATGGAAATCTCCTGTTCATTCACTTGCAAACTACTGATGCTGAGTTCTAGAAATAAAAACCCAGAAAACAAACTCTAGACCAAACTCTCTATAGCAGATCTCCCTGCACAGAATTAGGTCACAGTCTAAAGTAATGTTTCTTTCCATAGCTCCACCTTATTTAACTGGAATTTTCTCAGACACCTAGAGGGTTTGGAGTCTGGGATGAAGTGTTCATGATGCTGCTTGTGATGTTGTGTATGAGAAAGACCACCAGTCTTGTGGTTAGCCCTAATCACTCCAGCCTGCAGGCAGAAGTTCTGAAAGAATATGTAAGGGCTAAACACCAAGGAACTGAAGGCTTATATTAATATAACAGTTAATATAGTTAACTTGTGATGTTATTATCGCTATACAAGAGAAGAGCCAACTGTCAAGATGCAAAGAAGCCACAGGATTTGCATCCCAGTGAACCAGTCCTGGATTTAGATGGGTTGACTCACTTGCAATCCTGCCAGAGCATCAGTAGGATTGAATAAAGTTAAATGCATTTCTCTGCATAGTCTAGAAACTTCCAGTCACCAGGACCACTAGCCTGCCAGACCTTTAACTATGACAATGGGAAAAAGCTCTCTTCTTACACCTCTTAAAGGCGTCTTTGATTTCCTTGTTCCTCAGACTGTAAATCAAAGGATTCAACATGGGGATCACCACTGTATAGAAGACTGATGCCATCTTGTCATGGTCCAGAGAATTATCAGTGCTGGGGTGCATATAGACAAAGAGTCCTGATCCAAAAAAACAGATCACTGCTGTCAGGTGAGAAGTACAGGTATTGAAGGCCTTGGACCTGCCTTCAGCAGAGCTTGTCTTCAGGATGGCAGCAATGATATAACCATAAGATATCATGATGACTGAGACAGATATTACACCAAAAATCACTGCTATCACAAACTTCATGACTTTTAGGAAAGAGGTTTCAGAGCAGGATAGGACTAATAATTGAGGCAGGTCACAGAAGAAGTGGTTGATAACATTGGGCCCACAAAAACTGAGCTGAAGTAAAGCACACAATTGGATCAGTGAACCAAAGAGAGCAGTTATACAGGCTCCAACCATCATCTGCACACAGAGGGTGGGTGACATGATGGCGGTGTAGAGTAGAGGATTACAAATGGCAGCATATCGGTCATAAGCCATGGCGGCCAGGAGACAGCACTCAGTCAGACCCAGACTAGAGAAGAAGAAGTACTGCATGGTGCATCCCAGAAAGGAGATGGATTTAGGCTCCTGGAAGAAGTCTGAGAGCATTTTCGGGGTTGTGGAGGTAACATAGCAGAAATCCAAGAAAGATAAGTTACTGAGGAAGAAGTACATGGGTGTATGTAGGTGAGAGTCCATCCTAATCAGGATGATGAGGCCCAGGTTCCAAGCCACTGTCAAGAGGTAAGAACCCAAGAATACTACAAAGAGAGCGATCTTGATCTTGGGATAATCTGAGAATCCCAAAAGGATGAATCTGATGACTATTGTACTGTTCCTTCCTCCAGCCATTGTCTTGAAGTTTCTTCAATCTGCAGAAGGATCCCTGGGTTAATGATAGACTATCTTAATATTATGCAACATGCTTGTTTTAAATATGTTTTCATGATTTAAACAAAAAGTTATCCATAGTAAACATTTTCTAACATAAAAAATTATTTTAAAAACCATTGGAGATTCCATCTCCCAACTACTTTTGATAGTTTGCAATACATTCTTGCAAATATTTTAACACACAGAGACACAGACACACAGACACACAGACACACAGACACACACACACACAGACACACACACACACACACACACAAATTGTTGCCAAATTGTTATCTAAAATTGGTACCAATTTACACAAGTATCAAGATTTTATGACAATATCCCTGGCCATTCTATTGTCAACATTACCCATAATGTTTTTTTTTAACTTTAGTCCTCAATAATCTTAGATGAAAAAATTATTTCATTGTGTTTAATTTTGCATAAACTTTACTGATTTGCTCATATACATTTTTTGCTTATTTGTCTAGTTCGTTGTTCATTATTGATTTGTAGGAGCTCTTTATATACCAAGGATAATAACACTTTTGCCCTCATTTTTGTTGTTAATTATTTTCCAAGTTTATTATTATGAACACTGTTTATGTTGTATTTTGCTATACATATTTCTTTTATTTCTAGGTAGTCAATTTTCTGTGATATACAGGGTTCCTGCCTTTGGTCTTATACTGAAAAAGATTTCTTTGCACAATCCAAAAATTTTTTCTTATATTCTCTTTTTGTTCTTTTGTATTTATATTTGCATTTAAATTTTCTAGATGATTTTAGTGCATATGTGAGGTACAAATCTGAGATTATTTTAGTTTTGTCTTCCCAAACTGATTGCCACTTGTCTCAACATAATTAAATGATTTCTCCACAGATTAAAGTTGCGTCCATGATGACATTTTTTTATAGATTCCCTATTCTGCTCAATTTTTTAAAGTTTATTTATTTATTTTGAGAGTGGGGAGGGGCAGAGAGAGAGGAAGAGAGAGAATCCCTAGCAGGCTTCATGCTGTCAGTGCAGAGCCCAACTTGGGGCTCCAACTCATGAACCGTGAGATCATGACCCGAGCCAAAATCAGGAGTCAGACACTTAACCAACTGAGCCAGCCACCCAGGTGCCCACTGCTCAATTTTTAACCTGTCAGTCTGTGTGCCATCTGTCCAGTCCTGTACACTTTCTAATTACCTATAATCATAAATCATATTTTATTAACAAGTTATATAATTGTAGAGTAAATAATAATTATATAATACATTGATAATGAGTAAGAAAAAGTTCTCTCATTTTTTTCACTCTGAGATTGTTTTTATGGTTCTCATATTTATGCCTTCAGAAGATCTTTATAATGAATTCATCATATAAATAAAATAGTATTTTTATTGCATTTCATTATTACATTAATTTGGAGAAAAATAAAAGTTGTCTATTTGCTGAATTAAGTTATATAAGAGATAACACTAAACCTTCTTATAAATAGTATAATGTTAAGACTATCAAACTTGACAGAAGCACCTGGATCTAGTAACAGACATGTTGGATTCCAAGCTCTGTCCCTATATTACTATACTTTCTCTGTGTTGTCAGTTTCCTTATCTGTACAATTAGATCATTATTGACATTCTCTTTGTATCACAGGGACTCTATAATGCTTGAGGAAGCAGTAATAATGGCAGAAAAACACAAAGAAAAGTGATCCATTATTCTAGAACATTATTAATCTGATTTTAAATACCCAAAGAAGAAGAATATTTAACTACCTGGAAGGGAAAACTGTCCGGACTACATATTATCTATCAGTGTCCCTGATGACGCCACAAGATCCAGACTATGTTGCCACAAACCTATGATCTGAATCATAGGTTTATATGCTTAGAACAACTTCAATAGAAAGATTCCATCAGCTAAGTTCATAATGAATTTATATTTCAAGAAACTTAGAAAAGGTTTCTTTGGAAACACTAGTTGTTGTGGTATTTCTTTTTCTTTTTTTTTAAAAAAGGATTTATTTATTTATTTATTTATTTATTTATTTATTTAGAGTGAGAGTAAGAGCGATCATGAGTGGGGGAAGGGCAGGGTGGGGATAGAGGATCTGAAGTGGGCTCTGTGCAGACAGCAGAGAGCTCAGTGTGGGACTTGAACTCATGAACCATGAGATCATGACCTGAGCTGAAGGCAGATGCTTAACTGACTGAGCCACCCAAGCACCCCTGTTGTGGTATTTCTATGGTATATTTTGTCATGTCTGTTTTGAAGGTACAGTGACCTAGCAATCCTGAAACTGTAAAGTTATTTTTGAAATTATAGGAAATGCTTTCGGTGAAGCTGATTTAAGTTTACCCTTTTGTATCACTGACATATTTTAAATAAAAAGTGTTTTTAATGACAAGATAGAAGCAGTAAAATATACATTACAATACACTTTTTCTAATTTACTGATGAGAGAAAATGAAATAAGGTATTTAGATAAAGATGATGATTAAAACACCCAGTAGGAGAGAAAGGGTATATAACTGGAAAATAGGATATTTCATATTGATTCCTAAAGTTAGTTTTAGTTCTTTTCCTTTTATTGTTGGTTTTCACTTCCCATTGTTTGTTCAAGACCAACATACAACAATCAAAATCACTGGCTGTGATTAGAAAAAAAGAGCCCAAAATAGTAGTCTCAGTACTGCTGCTCCCTTACTTTCCTTCAAGCATATGAAACGCTTAAGGTGGCCAAGCAGCCCTGGTGATCTTATCATCTCTGATTTCAAAGGGATGGCATCAAGAACAGTAAACATACTGAATTCTTCTAGAATATTTTACTATGGAAATTAACTGCAAACACATTTTAAGAAACCCATGAAAAAATAAAACTTAGGTAAAAATAGAGTTAGAAGTTTGAAAATAAAGGCAGGTGAGCGGTTGTTCATAAACTTCTGGAGAACCAACAAACAGCAGTAATAAATTATTCATATGTTTACAACACGAGGGAACAGTACAATGTACCAAGAGCTGTTTAACACTCAGTTAAGAAACACAATCATTTTGAGGTACCTGGGTGGCTCAGTCAGCTAAGTGTCCAACTCTCCCTCTCTGTCTCAGCGCAGGTCTTGATCTCAGGGTCATGGTTTGAGTTCAAGCCTTGTGTTGGGCTCCATGCTGGGTGTGAAGTCTTACTTAAAAAAAATAAAAGAAAAGAAATAAAAGAAACAGTCATTTTTCTGTTCTTGCTTTCTATCTTTCTCCTTTAATACAATATTATATTTCCCAAATAAAATTTTATATCCCATGGACTAAATGTTTTACATTTATTTCTCTTTAATAATAAAGCTCAAATTAAATCACTATTCATGAGCCACAGAGAATGTTTCTCTGCAGCTCAGAAAATAATTTGATGTTCGTTGAATATCTAACATCTGTAAGGCACCAAGACTATCATTTGGGAAGCAGTAAAAGAAGGATTAAATAAGTATTTCATATGGCTCCTGGGACAATTCATTACAGCTCTTTTTACATTTTCAGAAAGGCAGGCAAAGAAAATAGGTGATTTAGTAGGAAGAGAGAAATACACAATGTATAAAGAAAAGCATATTTTCTTGCCTACTCTGGAAGGCTTTCCCTATTATGAATGTGAATTCCTTCTTCTAAACTCCCACTGCACCTATATTTTTCTAGTAGAGTAAGAATTTCAATGTTTTTATTTTACTTTTATGAGTTTTCCCACTTAGACCTTGGTTTGTGCTTTTGGCCAAGAATAAATATTTTTAATACTTAATACCTAATATATCAGTTCTATATGGCTCTGTAACAAACCAAACTTATTGGCTTAAAACTCCAATGATTTATCATTTCTCATGTTTCTCTTGGTTGACTAGTTTGTCTTACTGACCTCACTTGGATCCCATGTGTGACTACATTCTTCTGGTGGCTTGGATGGGGTGGATGGTCTAAGATGATCTCAGTCACTTGTTTTGGGCCTCACCTGTGATAGCTTAAATAGCTGGGAGGGGCTGAGATTCTCTCTCTACGTGGGCTTTCATCCTAGATTCTTCTAAGTGTAATCACAGAGTTCCAAGAGAGCCAGCGCCAGTGACAAGTGCTCATCAGGCTTCTGCTTGCATCATATGTCTGATGTTTCATTGGTGAAAGCAAGTCACATGGCCAAGCAAAGAATCAATGTGGAAGGGGACAATACAAGGACGTGAATGTAAGGAGTTGTGTTTCATTGGTGTCCATTAATGTAATAACATACTACACCTAGGTTGAGGTCATTGGCTGAACCAAACAATGTATGTAGGCATTAAATATTTGTGGAATTGTAATTTATTCAACTACCTCTTCTGGAACAGTGTAGAGAAAGTACTTGTTCTCTCTTCAAGCAACAAACTAGAATGTGTCTTCAGTCCGAAGAGAAATGAGGCAATGTCTCTAGAATAGACAGAACCCAATTAATTGATTGCTCTTGGATCCTGAAATGGAAGAATCCAATATATTTTACCACTTAGAAGTCTGTAAAGAGACTGAGTGGATCAAGAAGTGGTAGAGTTAGTTGATAATGTACGAGCAACTGCTTATGACATTGCAGTAAGTATTTTATACTCACTTTTGTGTGTAATAAATCTAAGCCATCATTTAGCAAACACTGCAATCTCCATTTTACCTAAATACATTTTTTTTTGTTTCAAAATCAAATATACAAACAACACAAAGCTAAAGAGTTAAGTAAATTTTGATATATTAATGGTCTTACCCTAATAAACTTCATAAGAGTAATTATCCAAAAACTCATAATAGGCTATAAACATCAAAATTATGCCTAATCCTGGATGTTCATCAGTAAAAAACTGATATGTTTATCCAATATTTAAAATATTTTAAAACATACCATTTTCTTCAGATTTATAAATATCTGTTTTTGGCAATAAGCCAAGTCATAAAACCATTCATATCCTTTGATGCTGTTCCTTCTATAGAAAGCTCTTTTTAGGGCCAAAATATTGAAAAATATATATTATTTAAAAATAATTTCAAGCACAAACATATGCATTGTAATGTAATTCATTACATTTTACTAATAGTTTATTAATTTTCTATTAATTAGCTCCATTCTACACAGTAATTGCATTTCATCTTCCTGCAAACTTCCTGGTGTCTGAGTTTTCTCATCCCATGAGTGCTTGTCCTATCTGCTTAGATAATAATCACTGTCATCATGATCAATATAGAAATCAGTATAGAGACCTGGGTAAATTTCAGGTACTAATCTAACCCAGGTTAACTTTCTTTTTTCCAGTGAGTAAACAGAGAAGAGAAGAAACTTTAGTTTGAGATCTTTCAAGTACTCTGCAGTATAACATCAGATGTTAATAACGTGTACTTAGCACAAACTATGTGTCATTAAAATGAAATTACATTAAAGTATTATTAAAGGACTTCATGTATAAATTAACTCAATTTTCACAGCAAAATAGGGGAGCAGATGATAAACAATAAATATAAATAAGTTCTATAGTCTGAAAATGAGTGCAACAGCAACAAGTTGAGCAGGATGAGGAGAGTCAGGGCATTGGGGAGAGGGATAACAGGTTGCAGTTTAAATAAGGGGTCAGGGTAGGTGTCAGTGAGAACTCACAGTGGAGTTAAAGCTTTGAAGTTGCTGAGAGAGGTGTATATAACTGGGGAAAAGCATTCTCAGCAGAAGGAACAGCCTATACAGAGGCTGTAAGGTTCGGAATAGCTGAGGTGTTCAAAGATGGTAAGTGTGGTTGGGACAAAGTAAGTAGGAGACAGAGATTAAATTAAAGGCTATTGCTTCGTCCTGGTCAGATCCTATAGATATTTTAATGATTGACCCCAAATAATTTCTTAATAGATAAGACTCAGATGATGGAAAAACAAAGGGATTTGAGAATGGTCTCAAGAGTTTTGGCCTGAGCAACTGGAAGAATAGAGTTGTCATGAACTAAAATGGGAAAAGGAGGAGTGGGGGGCAGATTGAGATGGTGGTGGAAGAGAATCAACAGTTCAGTTTCAGACATGTGTAAGAAAGTTCTATAGACATCGAAACACAAATACTGACTAGGTGGTTTGATACAGAAATATGGCATGTAGGAGAGGGGTTTCTGCTAAACACTGAGAGTTGTCAGCATCCAGGTGATATGAAAGCTGAATGAGATCACTGAGGAAATGAATGCGGAAAGAGAAGGAAAAGGACCAAGTATTGAGCCTAGACCCAGGGTGCTCCAAAGATAAGCAGTCAGTAGCAACAGAGTCAGCAGTACAGGCTGTGTGGGTTGGAAGCCAAGTGAGGAAAGTGTGTCCAAGAGGAGGGAGTGGTCAGTTGGACCACATGGGGCTGGTGACCCATGAAACAAGAGTTGATTACTAGACTTTGCAGTAGGGACATAACTGGGCATCCTGACAAACAGATGCAGTTTTCATGAAGTCATGGGCTAACAGCCTGATGAAGAGCGTTTCAAGCGAGACAGGAGAGAGTTGGTAGTAGTATAGATGCTCTTCTAAAGAACTGTTACTAGAAAGGGAGCTGAGACATGAGGCTGTGGCAGACAGAGCAGCTGAATCAAGAGAAGTTGTTTCTTAAGATTATTGAAAGGACTGAATAATTTTATTCTGTTATCACTGAATTAGACTTTTATGCATAAAACATATGAGGTTTTACTTAAATGCATGAGAAAGCTAAATCATTTTATGTCTCTTATTTTTCATCGTATTGAACATCCCTTCAAACGCCTCTAGAAAGACAAAATGAAAACCAGTCAGTTAAAATTTAAGGAAGGGCTTTGGCTTCAAGAAGATGAACTAGGAGGATCCAAGATGGCAGAATGGCATGGAAGTTTTTTGTGTGTCTCGCGTCCATGAGATACAGCCAGACCAACACTAAACCATCCTACACACCTAGAAAACTGACTGGAGGATTAACACAACAATCTGCACAAACTGAACCACAGAATTCAGCAGGTATGTGGTGTGGAGAAGTGAACTTGGGGAGCGAGAAGGTACAGGAAGGGAGGTGCTTTTGTGAGTGGAGAGAGGACAGAGACTGGGGGGAGGGGGAGAATACAGGAAAAGCACCCCTCCCCAAAAGCAGCTGGAGAGAAAGTGGAAAATTAGAAACAGCTGCAGTGACTAAACTAAAAAGGGAGAGAGGAGAAAGGAGAGCGCTTAAATTCCATTAAGACTGTAAACAAGGGGAGTGCAGTCTGCAACTCCACAGCTTGATACCTGGTGGTGCTCTGGTGGGAAGGGCAAATCCCCAGGAGCTGAGTGGGGTCCGGGAGGTTCTTGGGGCACACGGGGAAAAGCGGTTCCACTGCTGGAAGGATTCAGTAGAGACTGTTGAAGCCACCTGGTCCCAGCAGACCCCAGAAAACGGCCACATTCGCTGGTGCTGGAACAAGGTCGTTAAGGGTGACGCCTGGTGCCAGATGTGTGTTGCAATTTTCCATAATCCCTGAAACACTGATGCTACACTGTCGCGCATCTTTTTTGGGGGCGGGCTGGCACCTGGCTGCAGTCTTGGGGCACCAGCAATAGCATGGTCCAGAGGGCGTTCCTGGGCGCAGCCGACATTCGGCCATGGCACCCTCCCGCAGAGGGGTGGAACGGGTCAAAGCCGCAGTCCTTTGGAAGTAAGGGGCTGGGGAAAACATCTGCATCTGAGACAAAATTTGGGAGGGAGGTACTGCCTGGGGCCTGGTCATGGAGAGTGAAAAAGTGGAGAGTGGATGAGAGCTGAAGACAGAGGACGGGTGTGCGATTGCTGATCTGGGAGAACAGATTGGGTAGCTGGGTGGCACCATTTTCACCACTCCCGCACATGCACATACACACCTACGAGCGCCGCAACAATCCACCCCAGGAGGCTAGAAGTGCCATCTAGTGGAGAGCGGAGCCATTACACTGAGCCCGGCCCAACTGGGCCAACTTGGCTCTGAAGAACACAAGTCTCACCGGCGGCTTAGTTTATGGACTGTAAAGCACTACATGGACTGACTACTAGGGGAAAATGAAATAATTTCAGTCCTACTTCAATCTGTTAGCAATTCCATCTATTCAATTTTCTTTCTTTCTTTTTCTCTTATACACTTCTTTTTCTTGAATACAGAAAGAAAAGAACCTCATTTTTATTTTCAATTTGTATTAAAAATATTTTTCTTTAATTTTTATTACTATATTTTTTACTTTTGTGTAGATTTTTTCAAATTCTATTTTACTTCCATCGTTTTAGTCTACTTCAGTGTATTCACCTTTTCAAATTTTCAAACGATTTCCTTTTCCTTTCTTTTTTTTTCATTTCTTTTTCTTGAATGCAGGAAGAGAAAAACTTCATTTTTACTTTCAATTTTGATTAAATTTTTTTCTTTAATTTTTTTACTATATTTTTTCTTTTATGTAATTTTTTTCAAATTCTATTTACTTCCATTATTTTATTTTAGTCTACTACAGTGTATTCACTTTTTCAAATTTTCAAATGATTTCCTTTTTTAAATCTTTTTTCTCTTTTTCGTTTTATTCTTTTTCGTGAATACAGAAAAAGAAAAGATTCATATTTATTCTTAATATTTATTAATTTTATTTAATTTTTTTCTACTTTATTCGTTACTTTTGGGCATAGTTTTCAAATTCCATTTTACTCCCATCATCTCATTTTAGTCTACTTTACTGTATTCATTTTTCAAATTCTCAAACGATTTCCTTCTTTTAAAAATTTTTTTAAATTAAAAAATTTTTTCTCCCCCTCTTTTTTTCCCTCTAATCTCTCAAGCCACTTTCAACACCAAGACAAAATACACCTAGGATCTAGCATCATTTATTTGATTTTTGTGTGTGTTTTTAATTTTTTAACCTTAATATTTTTTTATTTTAATTTTTTAAATTTTAATTTTTCTACCTCATTAATTCCTTTTCTCCCTTCAAAATGATGAAATGAATGAATTCACCCCAAAAGAAAGAGCACGAAGAAACGACAGCCAGGGATTTAACCAACACAGATACAAGCAAGATGTCTGAACAAGAATTTAGAATCACGATAATAAGAATACTAGCTGGAGTTGAAAATAGATTAGAATCCCTTTCTGCAGTCATAAAAGAAGTAAAAAATAGCCAGAATGAAATAAAAAATGCTACAACTGAGCTGCAATCATGGATGGATACAGCGGCAGCAAGGATAGATGAGGCAGAACAGAGAATCAGCGATATAGAGGACAAACTTATAGAGAACAACAAAGCAGAAAAAAAGAGGGAGATTAAGGCAAAAGAACACGATTTAAGAATTAGAGAAATTAGTGACTCATTAAAAAGGAACAACATCAGAATCATAGGGGTCCCAAAAGAGGAAGAGAAATAGGGGTAGAAGGGTTATGTGAGCAAATCATAGCAGAAAACTTTCCTAACCTGGGGAAGGACACAGACATCAAAATCCAGGAAACACAGAGGACCCCCATTAGATTCAACAAAAACCAACCATCAACAAGGCATATGATAGTCAAGTTAACAAAATACTCAGGCAAGGAGAGAATCATAAAAACAGCAAGGGAAAAAAATCCCTAACCTACAAGGGAAGACAGATCAGGTTTGCAGCAGACCTATCCACAGTAACTTGACAGGCCAGAAAGGAGTGGCAGGATATATTCAGTGTGCTGAATCAGAAAAATATGCAGCCAAGAATTCTTTATCCAGCAAGGCTGTCATTCAAAATAGAAGGAGAGAGTAAAAGTTTCCCAGACAAACAAAAATTAAAGGAGCTTGTGGCCACTAAACCAGCCCTGCAAGAAATTTTAAGGGGAACTCTCTGAGGGGAGAAAAGATGAAAATAATTTTTTATATTTATATTTATATTTATATTTATATTTATATTTATACCAAATGCAACAAAGATTAGAAAGGACCAGAGAACACCACCAGAAACTCCAACTCTACAAGAAACATAAGGCAATAAATTCATATCTTTCAGTACTCACTCTAAACGTCAGTGGACTCAGTGCTCCAATCAAAAGACATAGCGTAACAGAATGGATAAGAAAACAACATCCATCTATATGCTGTTTACCAGAGACCCACTTTAAACCTAAAGACACCTGCAGATTGAATGTAGGGGCATGGAGAACCATCTATCAAGCTAATGGTCAGCAAAAGAAAGACGGAGTAGCCATACTTATATCAGACAATCTAGACTTTAAAATAAAGACTGTGTCAAGAGGTGCAGAAGGGCATGATATCATAATCAAGGGGTCTATCCACCAAGACCTAACAGTTGTAAACATTTATGCAACAAATGTGAGAGCACCCAAATATATAAATCCATTAATCACAAACATAAAGAAACTCATCGATAGTAATACCTTAATAGTAGGAGACTTCAACACCCCACTCACAGCAATGGACAGATCATCTAATCAAAAAATCAACAAGGAAACAATGGCTTTGAATGACACACTGGACCAGATGGACTTAACAGATATATTCAGAACATCTCATCCTAAAGCAGTGGAATATATATTCTTATCCAGGACACATGGAACGTTCTCCACAATAGACCACATACCAGGACACAAATCAGCCCTCAGCAAGTACAAAAAGATCAAGATCATACTGTGCATATTTTCAGACCACAATGCTATGAAACTTGAAATCAACCAGAAGAAAAAAATTGGAAAGGTAACAAATACTTGGAGACTAAAGAATATCCTACTAAAGGATGAATGGGCTAAACAAGATGTTAAAGAGGAAATTAAAAAGTATATGGAAGTCAATTCAAATGATAACACCATAACCCAAAACCTCTGGGATGCAGCAAAGGTGGTCATAAGAGGAAAGTATATAGCAATCCAGGCCTTCCTAAAGAAGGAAGAAAGATCCCAGATACACAACCTAACCTTACCCCTTAAGGAGCTGGAAAAAGAACAGCAAATAAAACCCAAAACCAGCAGAACACAGGAAGAAACAAAGATTAGAGCAGAAATTAATGTTATCGAAACCAAAAAAATAACAGTAGAACAGATCAATGAAACCAGAAGCTGGTTCTTTGAAAGAATTAACAAAATTGGTAAACCACTAGCAGTTTGATCAAAAAGAAAAAGGACTGGACCCAAATAAATAAAATCAAGAATGAAAGAGGAGAGATCACAACCAACACAGCAGAAATAAAAACAATAATAAGAGAATATTATGAGCAATTATATGCCAATAAAATGAGAAAGCTGGAAGAAATGGACAAATTCCTAGAAACATATACACTACCAGAACTGAAACAGGAAGAAATAGAAAATTTGAACAGACACATAACCAGTAAGGAAATCGAATTAGTAATCAAAAATCTGCCAAAAAACAAGAGTCCAGGGCCAGATAGATTTCTAGGGGAATTCTACCAAACATTTAAGGAAGAGTTAGCACTTATTCTCTTGAAGCTGTTCCAAAAAATAGAAATGGAAGGAAAACTTTCAAACTCTTTCTATGAAGCCAGCATTACCCTGATTCTAAAACCAGACAGAGACCCCATGAAAAAGGAGAACTATAGACCAGTTTCCCTGATAAACATGGATGCAAAAATCCTCAACAAGATATTAGCCAACCAGATATAACAATATTCAAAAAAATTATTCACCATGACCAAGTGGGATTTATACCTGGGATGCAGGTCTGGTTCAATACCCACAAAACAATTAACGTGATTCATCACATCAATAAAAGAAAGGACAAGAACCACATGATCCTCTCAATAGATGCAGAGAAAGCATTTGACAAAATGCAGCATCCTTTCTTTACAAAAACCCTCAAGAAAGTAGGGATAGAAGGAACATACCTTGAGATCATAAAAGCCATATGTGAACGACCCAATGCTAATATCATCCTCAATGGGGAAAAACTGAGAGATATCCCCCTAAGGTCAGGAACAAGACAGGGATGTCCACTCTCACCACACTTATTCAACATAGTATTGGAAGTCCTAGCCTCTGCAATCAGACAACACAAAGAAATAAAAGGCATCCAAATCGACCAGGGGAGGTCACACTTTCACTCTTAGCCGATGACATGGCACTCTATATGGAAAACCCTAAAGACTCCACCAAAAAACTGCTAGAATTGATTCATGAATTCAGCAAAGTTACAGGATATAAAATCAATGCGCAGAAATTGGTTGCATTCTTATACACCAACAATGAAGCAACAGAAAGAGAAATCAAGGAATCGATCCCATTTATAGTTGCACAAAAAATAAACATGAAATACCTAGAAATAAATCTAGCCAAAAAGGTGAAAAATCTATACACTGAAAACTATAGAAAGCTTATGAAAGAAATTGAAGAAGACACAAAAAAATGGAAAAAGATTCTATGCCCCTAGATAGGAAGAACAAATATTGTTAAAATGTTGATACTACCCAAAGCAATCTACGTATTCAATGCAATCCTTATCAAAATAACACCAGCATTCTTCACATAGCTAGAAGAAATAATCCTAAAATTTGTAAGGAACCAGATAAGACCCCAAATAGCCAAAGCAATCTTGAAAAAGGAAACCAAAGCAGGAGGCATCACAATCCCAGACTTCAAGCTATACTACAAAGCTGTAACCATCAAGGCAGTATGGTACTGGCACAAGAACAGACACTCAGATCAATGTAACAGAATAAAAAACCCAGAAATGGCCCCACAAACATATGGCCAACTAATTTTTGACAAAGCAGGAAAGAATATCCAATGGAATAAAGATAGTCTCTTCAGCAAGTGGTGCTGGGAAAACTGGACAGAGACATGCAGAAGAATGAACCTGGACCACTTTCTTACACCATACACAAAAATAAACTCAAAATGGGTGAAAGACCTCAATGTAAGACAGGAAGCCATCAAAATCCTCAAGGAGAAAGCAGGCAAAAACCTCTTTGATCTTGGCCCCAGCCACTTCTTACTCAACACGTCTCCAGAGGCAAGGGAAACAAAAGCAGAAATGAACTACTGGGACCTCATCAAAATAAAAAGCTTCTGCACAGCGAAGGAAACAATCAGCAAAACTAAAAGGCAACTGACAGAATGGGAGAAGATATTTGCAAATGACATATCAGATAAAGGGTTAGTATCCAAAATCTATAAATAATTTATCAAACTCAACACCCAAAAAACAAATCATCCAGTGAAGAAATGGGCAAAAGACATGAATAGACACTTCTCCAAAGAAGACATCCAGATGGCCAACTGACAGATGAAAAAATGCTCCACATCACTCATCATCAGGGAAATACAAATCAAAACCACCATGAGATACCACCTTACACCTGTCAGAATGGCTAACATCAACAACTCAGGCAACAACAGATGTTGGCGAGGATGCAGTGAAGGAGGATCTCTTTTGCATTGTTGGTGGCAATGCAGGCTGGTGCAGCCACTCTGGAAAACAGTATGGAGGTTCCTCAAAAAACTAAAAATAGAACTACCCTATGACCCAGCAATTGCACTACTAGGCATTTATCCATGGGATACATGTGTGCTGTTTCGAAGGGACACATACACCCCCATGTTTATAGCAGCACTATCAACAATAGCCAAAGTATGGAAAGAGCCCAAATGTCCATTGATGGATGAATGGATAAAGAAGATGTGGTATATATATATATACCACAGAAAACGTGGTGTGTATGTATATATATATATATATATATATATATATATATATATATATAATGGAGTATTACTCGGCAATCAAAAAGAATGAAATCTTGCCATTTGCAACTATGTGGATGGAACTGGAGGGTATTATGCTAAGTGAAATTAGTCAGTCAGAGAAAGACACAAGTCATATGATTTCACTCATATGAGGACTTTAAGAGACAAAACAGATGAACATAAGGGAAGGGAAACAAAAATAAAAAACAGGGAGGGGGACAAAACAGAAGACTCATAAATATGGAGAACAAACTGAGGGTTTCTGGAGTGGTTGTGGGAGGGGGGATGGGCTAAATGGGTAAGGGGCATTAAGGAATGTATTCATGAAATCATTGTTGCACTATATTTTAACTAATTTGGATGTAAATTTTAAAAAATAAAAAATAAAATTAAAATTAAAAAAACCCATAACCCCCCCCAAAAAAACAAACAAAAAAAAAGGACGATGAACTAAACATACTTATCTCTTTTCCTCCCACTGTGTGTAACTGGAAACCTAGTCAGGATATGTATAGGAACATAAAATGACTCTGTAAGATGGAGAGAAGAAGGCAGACCAGCAAGGGACCCTGAGGCTCAGGGAATGACACAGTAATGAATTCCCTGGTTTTCTTTTTTACTCATATATTCCAGGCCTAGAGTTGGAGAAGCCAGCAACATGGAAATACCAACAGGCACAGACAAAATAGCAAGTTTTCTAGCCAAAAGGCCAGGAAAGGGAAAGTCTAGCAGTCATAAAACATTTACATAATAAACACTCAACTCTAGCCATAGGCATCACTGTGTGGCCTCATCTGTACTCAAGGCAGCAAAGGCCAATGGGAGTGCAGACTTCCACACACATACGGTTATAACATAGCACCCAACATCCTTGCTGAGATGATGTCTGAGAAGTCAAAGTAGGGAACCAGTACTTCCATACATACTGGCCAGTAACAAAGGTCACACCACCATGGTGTCAGTGGAAACCATATGGAGAGCACGAAATGCTTACATTAGAAAAGTGGAAAAATCTCAAATCAACAAATTCAGCTCCAAGTCAAGATATACAGAAAAAAAAAAGCAAAATAAACTCAAGCAAGCAGAAGGAAATAAATAATAAGAGCAGCAGACACCAAAAGGATGTTCAAGAACATTATGAAAAAGTCAACACATGTATATTTACATGCTAAATGAACCACCTCAAAAAACACACACTACCACAATACACCCAACAAGAAATAGATAATCTTCCCATCCCTGTAATAATTAAGAAAATTGAATTTGTAATTTTAAAATAACCCAAAATAAACTCTCTAAACCCAAGATGGTTTCGCTGGAGAATTCTACCAAATGTTTAAAAAAGAACACCAATTCTGTACAATCTCTTCCGGAAAACAGGAGAGGATAGAACACTTCCCAATTCATTTTATAAAACTAATATTATCCTGATACCAAAAGCACACAAAGACAGTACAAAAGAAGAGAGGAAGAGAGAGGAAGCTGACATCATCCTTTATTAAGACAGACCCAATAATCTCTCACAAAATATTAGCAAGTATAATTCAGCAATATATAAAAAAGAATTATATACCATGATTAAGTGGGGTTATTCTACGGATGTGAGACTGGTTCAATATTCAAAATTCCATCAATGCAATCCACCACATTAACAGGTTAAAGAAGGAATATCAAATGACTATACCAACTGATACATAAAAAGCATTTAACAAAAGTCAATATCCACTCATGATTAAAAAAAACCTCAGAGTAATAGGAATGGGAGGAGTTTATCCAAGTTAATAAAAAGTATCTATCAAAAAGCTACAACTACCATTTACTTAATGATGAAAAACTGAATGTTTTCCCTTGAGATCAGGAAAGAGACAATTATACTGCTCTCACCACTTGTGCTCAACATGACTCTTGAAGTTCTAGCAAATGTAGTAAGGTAAAGCAAGGAAACAAAAGGCATACAGATCAAAATAAAACTGTCCTTATTTTAGTGTGACATGATTGTATGTAGAAAATCCTAAAGAGTCTATTTTAAAAAAGCTCCTAAAATGAGCATGCATTAGGTTTACAGGCTATAAGATCAAAATACAAATACAAATTCTATTTCTATATACTAGCAGACATGAGGAAATCTAAGTTACAAATAAACAGTATTTACAGTAGCTCCAAAAATAATTAAATACTTAGGTGTAAATCAAACAAATTTTTGATTTATGCTGAATATCATAAATATAATTCTTAAAAATTCAAATGTTTATTTATTTTTGAGAATGAGAGAGACAGAGAATGAGAAGAGGAGGGGCAGAGAGAGAGGTGGGGAGGGGAGACAGAGAATCCTAAGCAGGCTCCAGGCTCTAAGCTGTTAGCACAGAGCCCGACGCAGGGCTCAAACCCACGAACTGCAAGGTCATGACCTGAGCCGAAGTCAGATGTTCAACTGACTGAGCCACCCAGGTGCCCCCAAATGACTTTTTAAAAATCAAAAAAGTCTAAATAAATGGAGAGATCCATCATGTCCACAGATCTGCAGATTCAATATGGTAAAGATGTGAATTCTTACCAAACTGATAGCTACTTAACTCCAAGTCTCAGTTTCCTACATCACAATGCTAGTAATTTTCTCATTTTGTTTTTCACTGTGCCGTATTGTAAATTTGAAAAAGGTGTTTCCTATAGTTATTTCACAATAATTCACTTAAAAACATAACTTCAATATTCCATGTGGTTGTCTTAGTTATTAAAAGATGTTAATTACACTTTCAGCTTTATTCTCAGTCACAAGCTAACATCAAGAATGTACATGCTCATTGAGAGATGTCACCCGTTATCAAGAACTCTTAGTAAACTGAGAAAGACCTTCTCAAAAAGGGGTTCTAAGTATGATCTGCAATGAATATGAATCTCAAAATAGACTTGGAAGAGGAGGAAGAACATGAATGTTAGTCTTGGGTCAACAGCACTTATTGTGTGACCTTGACCAAGTTGCTTTAATCTTTCTGAACCTCAACTTCTTCAGTCATAAATTGGGGATATAACAGCTGTCTGTAGGGTCACAGTGAGGGGTAGCATGGCATTATGCACATAAGGCACCTTACACAATTCCTGGCACAGAGTGGAAAGTTGCTCTCTGATGGATATTAATATTATTATGAAATTACCTGGGACATAAAGGCTTTCAGTACATGTTCCATTATTTACCTCATGTCTGTGACTCAATTTATATTAAAACCCAGAGAATTTTATCTTATGTTGTTCTTATGACATGAAAATAATAGACAGTGATTTCCCCAGCTAGGTTTTAATTTCCTGAAAGCCAGAGACATTTTTGAATACCCTTGGCCAAGCTCTCTGCTCTCTAGCCATGAATATTGATCCCTAGACAATGAAACTGAACACATAGAAATAGATGTGGCTGAATTTTTCTATTTATTATATAATGATTAATATACATTTTCAACTCACAAAATATGCTTAATAATAAGCATATTTTGAATTGGACATTATCTTTTTTAATATTTTTTTTAACGTTTTTTATTTATTTTTGAGACAGAGAGAGACAGAGCATGAACGGGGGAGGGGCAGAGAGAGAGGGAGACACAGAACCAGAAGCAGGCTCCAGGCTCTGGGCCATCAGCCCAGAGCCCGACGTGGGGCTCGAACTCATGGACCGTGAGATCGTGACCTGAGCTGAAGTCGGACGCTTAACCGACTGAGCCACCCAGGCGCCCCGGACATTATCTTTTTTGAGTATAAAAACAAATATTTCATGGAGTTCCCAGGTGGCTTAGTTGGTTGAACGTCCGACTCTTGATTTAGGGTCAGGTCATGATCCCAGGGTCATGGGATTGAGTCCCAAATCAGGTTCCATGCTGAGCCTGGATCATGTTTAGGGTTCTCTCTCTCAGTCTCTCTCTCTCTCTCTCCCTCAGTCTCTCTCCCCACTTGCACTTGCACATGCACTCTCACTCTCTCTAAAATTAGAAAATAATTAATGTTTCATTTCTTTTTAAACTTTTTTTCGTGTTTATTTTTATTTTTTAAATTAAAAAAAATTTTAATGTTTATTTTTGAGAAAGAGACAGACAGAGAGACAGAGTGTGAACGTGGGAGGGGCAGAGAGAGAGGGAGACAGAATCTGAAGTAGCTCCAGGCTATGAGCCATCAGCACAGAGCCTGACACAGGGCTCAAACTCACAGCTGTCAGCACAGAACCCAATGTGGAGCTCCAACTTATGAACCATGATGTTATGACCTGTGGAGAAATTGGACGTTTAACCAACACTGCCACCCAGGCGCCCCTTCAGTGTTTGTTTTATTTTTAAGAGTGAAAGACACAGCATGAGTGGGGGAGGGGCAGAGAGAGAGAGGGAGACACAGAATCTGAAGCAGGCTCCAGGCTCTGAGCTGTCAGCACAGAGCCCAACGTGGGGCTCGAACTCACAGCTGTCAGCACAGAACCTAACTTGGGGCTCGAACTCATGAACCTTGAGATCAGGACCTGAGCCAAAGTCAGATGCTTAACCAACTGAGCCACTCAGGCACCCCTAAAATATTTCATTTGTACACTTGCTTCTATTATCATTGAATGAGTTTAGAAGCCTTGTCTCTCTAGGCACCTACCCAGAATCAAATGTTTCCAATAAAAATTTATCAGCATTTTCCAAAGGCAGAAAACATTTGGACCCTATGCCAACATAGAGTTGGCAAAAACATTTTATAACTGTAAAGCCATTTTTCTAACAAGACAACTGGTCTACTCAGGAAAAACAAATCAAGCAAACTAAGTACTTGGTATCTTTGTAGACTAAATTTTAATTGACTAAGCCATTTCATTTTCCAATTAGGCCTTGTAGTGTGATTTAAAGAACCATGGGAAGAGTTATTATATGTTACTATCATTTATAATTGAGGTTATGGGTTCTTGTTATTACTGTCCATCATAATTAAAACTTTTTAAAAATTTCTCTTAAAGATTTTATCTCAGAGTAGAAATAAATGTGATCAAAACACCATCACTTTCTTTGATTCTTTTTCCTGTTCCAAACCATTAGAAGAAATTAGAGATAACAAATGGTTGCTTAAGACACAAGAAAGTTGATCTTGCTAAGCAGGGGTCTTCAGAAACGGTGATTGATCACAAAGTGATCAGTGTCCTTAGTGTGTTAAGTGCATGGAGAGGAGTGGCTAACATTGTCAAATTAGAAATGTGATGTAATTTTCCAACCAGAATACCAAGCAGGGGTTCTGAAGTGGCAAGAATTAAAAGGATGGTTAAGAAGGTAGGAAGCCACTTCTCACATCAGTTATTTCCACATATTCCAGAAATGCTATGGGATCTTGGAAAATAGGAATGCACAGCTATTCCCCAATGTTCCTAATAGTAAATAAGGATGGACTTTATACAGGATAAGAACAATATAGGTTCATTAAAATGTCAATTCTTTCTTTGGGTTAGAATTCTACTAATTCAGTGTGCTATTAGTTTACCCATTTTAAGTTAAATCATTGCTGCATAGGGATTGCTTAGTTTGGGCCAGGCCCAGTTCTCAATGATTCACATACACTTCATTTATTCTTACACAACTCTGTGGGCATTGTTTTCCTTACTATACATATGGGGAAACTGAGGCACAGGGAGACTAAATAAATTGTCCAAGGTCAAGCAGCTGGTGAGTGGCAGTGCTGAGATTTTGGACCAGGTCTGCTAAACTCCCAAATCTCTTGCTCCTGAGCATGCTGCTAAGTTAATGAAAGTAAAACATTGTTTTAATTATAGTAAATAAATTAATTATGACTTTATAAATTCAGCTTTTGATCAACACAACCTTTTCAAAGCATGATACCGGTAGGGGGGATATGAAGTAGTCAAAGAAATCACACCAAACTCTCCATGCAACAGTGAGTTCCTACATGCAAGATATTCCTTCACCTCATCTTTTTGTTTCTGTCAAAATTTTCCATTGAGGGGCACCTGGGTGGTTCAGTCAGTTAAGCAACTGACTTTGGCTCAGGTCATGATCTCTCCGTTAATGGGTTCATGAATTTGAGCCCCGCAATGGGCTCTGTGCTGACAGCTCAGAGCTGTGTCTCCCTCTCTCTCTGCCCCTCCCCTGCTCATGCTCTGTCTCTCTCTCTCTCTCTCTCAGAAATAAACATTAAAAAAAATAAAATATTTTTTTCCATTGAGGAGAAACATTTTATTTCCCAGTAGAAAGGACCTGAGCTCTGAGCAAGTCTGAGGCACCGAGAGAAGACAGCCTACAAACAGGAAGATGGTGGGAACACGTGGCCGTGTGGAGGAAGGAAGTTCCCAAATCCAGACTCGGGGTCCTTGAGTATCAACACTAGCACGCTGCCCCCATGCTGCCCAACCAAAGCCTCACCTAGATATTTCTGCAGAAGGTGGGGCACTGCTGGGTGTTTATGGCCTGGGGAGTGTGGCAGTACCTGTGGCCCCCTGCAGGCCCAGACTCTTGTCCCAGATTCCTGGGAAAATCACTGAACACCATCTTTCAATTATCTTCTAAAGGAAACTTCCTCTCCTGTGCGGCCGTGATAAGAGAGGTGCTTCCAAGTGGGGTTCATTTAAATGCCTCCCTAGGACCCAAGGCGGAGACAGGATAACTAATTAATGTGTCCAGGGTAATTGTTCTCTAGTAGAAAAACATGAGAGATTTCCCCTGCTGATTCCATTTTCACTTTACAGATCCTTCACGTTTAGAAAACTTCTTTAGACTAAGGAATCAATAGAACAGGAATACATTTAATACACCATCTTAATCTAAAACCTTTCATTACAGGTGGATATTTCTCAGTCTTTTCTGCTACACACGGGATGGTATAATGGGTGTGTTTCACTCAACATGTTACAATGCATATTTAAATGACTCATAAACATCATTATAAGGTATTAGTGGTTATATAATATTCCACTTTAAAAAATACACCTCTGGTGGATTTTTTTCCCTCTGGTGGATTTTAAATGAAATCTAAGTTTTTGCTATGAAAAATTATCTTGAGTCGATGTCCAAAGCGTCTACACTCCAGATAATTTCTGTAAAATAAATTTCTAGAAAGGAGAATTACTCCATTGCTACAAATGCATTTTCCTAGCTTTCCATTTTCATTTCATTTTATTTATGATCTCCTAACATTTAGAAAAATCTCATTTTTTTCATAGTGAATCTTATGGGTCTAATTTCATCCATTCATTTGAAGCAAAGTTCTTCCCTATTCAGAGTCCAGATAAGTATTTACCTATTTTTAACTGACTTTTTTTTTTTGGTTTAACACTTTTTTAACTACTTAAATGATCCAGAATTTAACTTATGGTTGAGGACTTAATTTTTTTCTTTTTTTCTTTTTTCTTTTTTAAAATTTACATCCAAATTAGTTAGCATATAGTGAAACAATGATTTCAGGAGTAGATTCCTTAATGCCCCTTACCCATTTAGCCCATCCCCCCTCCCACAACCACTCCAGAAACCCTCAGTTTGTTCTCCATATTTATAAGTCTCTTATGTTTTGTCCCCCTCCCTGTTTTTATATTATTTTTGTTTCCCTTCCCTTATGTTCATCTGTTTTGTCTCTTAAAGTCCTCATATGAGTGAAGTCATATGACTTTTGTCTTTCTCTGACTAATTTCACTTAGCACAATACCCTCCAGTTCCATCCACATAGTTGCAAATGGCAAGACTTCATTCTTTTTGATTGCCGAGTAATACTCCATTGTATATATACCACATCTTCTTTATCCATTCATCCATTGATGGACGTTTGGGCTCTTTCCATACTTTGGCTATTGTTGATAGTGCTGCTATAAACATTGGGGTGCATGTGTCCCTTCGAAACAGCACACCTGTATCCCATGGATAGATGCCTAGTAGTGCAATTGCTGGGTCGTAGGGTAGTTCTATTTTTAATTTTTTGAGGAACCTCCATACTGTTTTCCAGAGTGGCTGCACCAGCTTGCATTGCCACCAACAATGCAAAAGAGATCCTCCTTCACCTCATCCTTGCCAACATCTGTTGTTGCCTGAGTTGTTGATGTTAGCCATTCTGACAGGTGTAAGGTGGTATCTCATGGTGGTTTTGATTTGTATTTCCCTGATGATGAGTGATGTGGAGCATTTTTTCATCTGTCAGTTGGCTATCTGGATGTCTTCCTTGGAGAAGTGTCTAATCATGTCTGGGGACTTAATTTTTTTCTTAAGAACCTTTCCATTAAATTGAAAAAACAATTAGATTTTTCAATGATGTGTGGTAAATCCTTTATCATATATTATATTTAAGGATTATGAACACATTTTGTTACAATTCTGTCTCTACCTTGAACATTACAGGCAGGATTCAAAACTGTCACCTATTTTATATACTTTCAATTTTGCATTTTATTATGTTGCATTAAAATTATTTATTTTTACATCATGCCCCCTACTAAACTGTGAGTTTCCTAGGGAAGGATCTGTAGTATTTATCTCTCTCAGCACTTGACACTAGTAGCTGCCCACTAAACGTTGACATAAATGAAAAGATGAGTGAATATCAGTTAGGTTTAATGATTGAAGAACTTTATACTAAGCTCATTTCTGTGGTTTAAGTTATTAGAGGACATTCTCATGTTCTTTTAGCTAGGTCCTGTTTGAAGACATTTCTTTTTTCTTCTTTTCATATTATTTTTGTTTTCAAGAGTTTTATGGAAGTATAACTTACATATCATAAACTCTACCCATTCTAAGTGTACAATGGGTACACTAAAATCTACTAAACTTTAGTAGATTTATAGATTTATAGAGTTGTGCAATGATCACTAGAATCCATTTTTAGAATATTTCCATCACCCAGAAAAAGATCCCTTGTGCCCATTGTGGTTTTCTGGCATGTCAACTATAATTTTGAACAGGGCACTGCTGTCTCTGAACTTCTGTCCGTCTATCATCTCAGATGACTGAGATGGTAGGAGTCTTTGGCCCCAAAAGAAAGATATGAGTGTCCCAGTCATGAAAAGTAAAGGAGAGTGGTGTGTGCTTATGGAGTGTATACAGATGTATAGTGGCAGAATACCTTGAATACCTGTAGTGACAGAGATAGCATTAAGGACAACTGAAAAATCAGGTGGTGCTGGAAATTATGTGTGGAGTTTTTAATTCTGTAGTTTTAGAGAGTGCAGGTATTATTCCTTTTTTTAAATGTTTATTTATTTATTTATGACAGAGAGAGAGAGACTGCAAGCAAGTAGGGGAGAGGCGGGGGGGGGAACGGGGGGAGGCACAGAATCTGAAGCAGGCACCAGGCTCTGAGCTGTCGGCACAGAGCCCAATGCAGGGCTCGAACCCATAAACCACGAGATCATGACGTGAGCCAAAGTAATTACCCGACTGAGCCACCCCGGCATCCCTATTCCTTTATAATACGTGCCTTTGCCTTTGTTTTTCTATGATAACAGATCCTCTCAGGCTTATTCTGGCTCAAGTCCTAAGGTTCTCAGCACCAGTGTTCATCCTTACATTACTCATGCTATTTCAAATAAAGAATTGCTGTCCTCCCCGCCAAGGGTAAAACTATTCACCTGCAGGCAACTGGAGTTTGGCTCCACCAGTGATTCACTTTCTGCCATTCATTTTCCAAGGCTAGCTGTCAAGTCCTGCTTTCATCTGCCTGTGAATATACCCAGGTCACTGACTCCCTTTTTACACCACCAATTCATTCTGAGTGGGAATAACCCTCTTCCACAGTGGTAAGAGCAGAGAAAATGATCTAAGCAAGAGAGTGCCTCCATCACCGCAGCCACAAGGCATGTCCACTCATGGAATGAACTTTTGTATTCCCAGCATCACATGGTTTGCAGGCATTTCTTCACCCAGCTGTATGTCAGTGGCTGTTATCATCAATTCCAAATATAAATGTCTTTGGTAACTTTTGAAAGGCCAAAAGGATCTGAACATCTTGTCTAAGGAAGCTGGAACAGCCCACAGTTGGATGGCAGATGGGACATCAGGTATGTGTTTTACTGTCTTCACTCTAGCCCCCCTCGGGCTCTTCTCTGCTCTTGATTTTTTTAAATTTAATTTAAAACAAACAGGAAGCCTGAAGAATACAGTACAATAAAAAAAGTTACCCATAATCCTGCCACCCAGAAACAACTACTAATATTGTTGATTCTCTAGGGGAGCTCAACATTTTATCCCTCCTGTATTCATCACCTAAGGCTCCGTGGGAACTTTGCATCTTACTCACCAAGGGGAAGTGCAATTCAGTGTTTCTGGGCTGGACAAAGTGGTATGAAGGCTTTCTTTCGGGGGTGCATACCTAAGGAACTGGGCTAAACAGAGATTATTAGGGTCTGTTAACCTTAAAAATAAAACTGTCAGTTATTTTACCAGCAAAAATGGGTTTCTTCTAGTAACAGAATTGCAATTTGGGACATGCAAGCTATGGCAAAAGCATAAGCAAAGTCCAAAAACAGACAGGAATGTTATTATTTATTTTTTGAAAAGAAGGAGGAAGCTGGGAGGAGTAAGTTTGAACAAAAGTTCATTGAAGAGAAGCAAGAGTTCAGGGTGATGACCCTGTTTCTCACTGGCTGAGTTGCAGAGGCAGTCAGTTTCTTGTAGGAGATACAATCTGCCCTGTTGGGGCCTATAACTGATGATTCTTTCCAGTAGATACTGCTATTGGGGTTTGTAATTGACACTTCTGTTAGGATCTGTAACTGATAATTCTTTCCATAATTAACATTTGAGTGATAACTGCACCCATGTCTGGCCTCCTGATTCCATTTTAGTGAGGTTTGCCTTTATTTTCAAAGGCCTACATCTTACCAATTTTATTTATTTATTTTTATTTTTTATAATTTTATTTCATTTATTTATTTTGAGAGAGAGAGGCGAGCAGAGGAGGGGCAGAGAGAGAGGGAGGGAGAGAATGCCCAGGCTCCTCACTGTCAGCACAGAGCCCCAGGGGCTCCATCTCACGAACCGTGAGATCATGACCTGAGCCAAAATCAAGAGTCAGACGCTTTACCAACTGAGCCACCTAGGCGCCCTATTTATTTATATATTTATTTATTTAATAATTTTTAAATCCTTCTTTGGTCAGCTTCACCTGAATCTGAGATGGCTGTGCATCTTATTCTCTTAAACTTCCAGATTTTCTGCACTGATAAGACAGAAATCTGACTAAAAGAGAAGGGGAAACACCATGAAACCATGTCCAGAGGGATTTCTTGCCAGGCTGTCTCCTACTTGCAAAGGCTGAGTAAATAGCAATGAATTAGACACACAGACAAGCTCAAAAAGAGTACTAAATCCAGATTTCTAATCTGGACTGAGAAATTGAGTCAGCATGGCTTGGTTAACCTCCCACCACTATGGCCGCTGAAAAGTCTAATGAGGCAATCAAGGACTGGCCACAAGTTGGAGGGCATCTTTGACTCCTTTCTGGGATGTTGGGGGCCATGTCATGCTTTCGTTGAATCTCTTGTCAGCTTAAAGAAGATGAGTCACTGGAAAATACTGGTGGCTGAAGCAGTTGAGTTGTGTCTGTAATAATAAAAAAGATGTGGACACCTAGTTTTGGAGGGCCTCTCAATGAAATCCTAGGATATGGTGGATAGAGCTCTCACCAAAAGTTTAGTACATAAGTTTGGCTCTTCTGTTCCTTGCTCCTTGCTTCCAAGTTAGTATGTCTGGGGCCTTTTCTCTACTGGAAAATAGTTTGTCTCTCACTCTTCTCCCACCCCTCCCCCACCATGTTTCTTTCTCTCTCTGTCTCTCTCTGTCTCTCTCTGTCTCTCTCTCTCTCCCTCCCCCACCTCTGCCATATTCTCTTTCTCTTACCCCTACCCTGTCTCCTTCCCTCTCTCATTTCTCTTCCTTCTGCATGGCAACCACTCCAAGGGGAGCCACACAGTCTAAGTAATTTAAGACATAGTTGTGAGAAGAGTAGTCGATTTTTTCTTTTTTCCCTTTTTGTCTCTTGTGATCATGGTCTATGGATATGCTCTGAACTCAGAATTTGGTCTTAGGAGAAATAGCAGACCACTAGATTGTGACCCATCTCTGTCACAACGTAGAATAAGATATTTTCGTAGAATTAGAAGAAATTAACGTAGAATAAGATATTTTCATGCCACAAACTGAAGTGTGCAAAAATGCATCTTCTTTATTGCCTTTTAATATAATTTCTATTTTGAGCCTCTATTCCATCTGAAGACAGAAACTTAATGCCTTCACTTTTATTTGCAAACACTTTCAAGTAAAGTCACTCACCTCCGGATTTTCTCCCCAGTTACTGAATATCTATAAATCTATCAGTTAAGATGTTCGCTTTCCTTTGCTCCCTGGGATTATTTCTAAGCTCCAAGGCTTGTGAAGTTTTGTAAGCTATGGTAGAGAGGACTTTCAGCTTTCAGATATGCATTGTCTGGCATTCCCACAACAGGCAGTTTCTCCACATTGTTCTTGGGCAATATCTTTCACCCTTGGCATTTAGCCTGTTACGGCCCCATCCACAGCCACCGATGGAGATGTTTGTGGTCTTAATGATTTCTGGTCATTAATCCACATATTCTGCAGTTTCCTGCCTCTAAACATCTGATTCTTTTGGTCCAGCAACCCCTCCCATCCCCTCTTTAGGTGTATGGGAAACTTCGTGACCCTCCTCCATGTTTCCCTGAAGCTGTGGAAAACTCAGGATGACTTTCTCAAGATCTTTCTCATCCTGGGCTTCTTCTTCTTTTTTTTTTTTCTGCACTCCATACTCTAGGCTACCACCTTGTATTTATGTGGTAAATAGGCAAACTCTAGGACCTGTGTTGTTTGCTCATGTTCCAGTCAAGGAGCACCCGTGAATGTCATCTACTTTGGATTCTTCAAAAAGCTTCTTTATCTTTCTGGACCCTCAGCTTAACCCAAAATGGTCAGGGAGCAGGGCCCAAGACTCCAAACTAACACATCCAAACTTTCTGGATTCACACCCAACTCTTGGCTTCCTCTGTTTATTAGTGAGGAAGATCTTTACTTGGTATTATTAAGTTTGTCACCTTCTAAACCTTTTTGGTCTAACACTTGAACCAAAGCTTTGAATTAAAAAAAAATAAGAATTTTCAACATTTATTCCTTGTTCTATGGCAACTTTCTCCCTAACATGAGTGACTAATGTCTGATTTTCCAGCTTGGGGAAAGACTTTCAAGATTTAAGCAAAGAAATATCATCCTGCCACCATGTAGAAAAGCACAAACACAGAGCACGTGGGTGGCTCAGTTGGTTAAGTGTCTGACTCTTGATCTCAGCTCAGGTCTTAATCTCAGGGTCATGAATCCAAGCCCCACACTGGGCTCTGTGCTGGGCATGAAGCCTACTTAAAAATAAAGTTCAAACATGAAACTCCCACTGTAGTAAATGGTTAATTCTTGTCAGACTCTCCAAGTTTTAACCTTATCTGTACCACTCATGAAATATTAAACATTAGGACAGTTAAACATTTTGCTCCAGTTTTTTTTTTTCATGTTGAAAATGAATATATAAAAATAATGCATCTGTCATGGGATTGTAAGGATTAAAAGACTACATACGGGCTAGTATTTCATTAGTATACACTGACATAGCCATACTGGTAGTTTAGTGATTTTTTCATTCTGATAGGTTGGTGTTTATCCTGTGTCAAACTGTTAAACAGTTTTTAATCAGCAGTGTAGAGACAGCTGCTAGGTTGGCTCTTCACACTTCATCAGCTTTAGCTGGTGAAAAGAGAGTGAGCAGTGAAAGGATTCAGAGAGGGGGCAGCATGAGTATTATGATTACACTCCCCTACTGTCTCAAGTCCCATGGGGGCAACATGGAGGCAGATGTAGGAAGATCATGTGCACAAGGTATGGGTCTGTGTAACAGCTGGGGGACACTGATGCTAAGATGCCCCCAATCTTATAAAGGGCTGCTGGCAGCCAACCCATTCTTTCCTCCAGACAGAGACACTATCATTATTATCCTGGATGGTAAGCAAATATTCTCAAAGGTTGGAAGGAGGTGTCTCTATTTCTACCATCCTGGATTTTTTTTTGACAGAGATTTCTTAAACATTGCACAGTCATTTTCTTACAAGATATGACCTAGATCATCTGAAAAATGAGTGCAATTGTGTTAGCAAAATTCATTTAATAATCACCATTGTCAGTGTCCCATCTTTGTCCCCAAAGAAAGGAAGAATAATTCACTTTATGTTGACTGGTAGGGATCTCCCATCCTAAGAAATGGAATATTTGACTGTGGGTCTTTTAGAATAATTAAACCCCATTGACTATTTGAAAATATTTTAAATCACTCTTGTGAATTTGACAGGTGAAAAGTCACCCACTGCATTGTTATAATCTGCATTTATCCAATTACTTGGAGTTTGAGCTATTTTTCATACATTTGTTTAGACTCACTTTCTCTTTTGTAATTCATCCTCACACAGGATTTGTAATAATCTCACTACTTTTCAGACAATGGATGTAGCTTCCATCAAAATGTGAATCATTTGTAGATCATCATTTGTTGCTTTATTTTCCCTTAAATGGCTACTTGTCTTTGAATTTTTTTGTGTCATTGATTGAAAAGAAATATAAAGTCTTTAGAGTACCAACTTATTTTCCTTTGTGGTTTCCTCTACTAATTTTAAGCTTGTTAAACTCTTTATTATTTACAAATCACATTTATTTATATTTTCTTAGCTATATTTCTCAAATTTGTTCACATTTTTTTTTTATTATTTACTTGTGGCTTAAATGTGTTTTATTCATATTCTTCCGTCCACATGGCAGCTATAGTTTATGTATCATGAAACAAATAAAAACTTATTTTTATATTCCAAAATATTTAACTAAATATAAGATTATAAACTGAATACTTTTATCAATAATTTATAGATGCTTTTATTAAAAATGTTAATTTTCATGTTACTAGATCTTTCTCTAAAATAAATTTTTATCCCATTTTTCTGTTTTTCAATCTTTGCACCATTTTCACATGGTTTAAATTATTGTATGAATTGAAAACCTAGAGATAAGCCAGTAGTTATAAGTATTTTTTCCAAAATACTCTTATTATTGTCAACCTTTATTCTCCAAATGGAACATTAGTACCATTTTACAAAGTTCTTTCCACTACTTCCCACCCACCACCAAATCCTGTTGGGATTTGGATCAGAATTAATTTTAACAAACACATTCCTTGGTTAAAACAGGCAAGTTTTCAGTATTTTTTCCTCAGATCAAGGCCTTTCTCTTTTCTTAAAAATTCAACAATCTTGTCTCCACCTTTTTAATGATTATCTTTTGAATCTCCTGTTATATTACACTGGTCTCCTAAAGCACTCCTTCGTGCCTCATCATTTTATTCTCATATTTATCTCCGTACTTTGTCTCTGAATTCTTGCAAACTGGTTTTTTTTTTTCATTTTTAAAAACATTTTAAAATTTTTTATTTATTTTTGGGTGGGGAGGGGCAGAAAGAGAGGGAGACACAGAATCTGAAGCAGCCTCAAGGCTGTGAACTGTCAGCACACAGGGCCTGACGTAGGGTCACACTCATGAACCACGAGATCAAGACCTGAGCCAAAGTCAGAGACTTAACCAACTGAACCACCCAGGTGCCCCCTTTTTATCTGAATTCTTAGGAAAGATCTCAGGGAAGTTCTTCAATTCGATGCTTAGTTTTTTGAAACATCCACTTTGCTGTTCACTGCCTCAACCATTTTTTAAATTCTTGGACTTACAGAGCTCATTGTGGTCTCCCCCTTAAATGAAAACAGGGTTGCTGACTTCTGAAGTCAGATGAATGTCAGCCTTCCTGAAGATGCGCTTGCAATAGTGTAGCTACTCACTGAGCCACATCCCTGGATATGTCTCAACTTGGAAAGCTTAGGAACCATTTTCAAATCCCACTTTTAACTTCCCTTTCAGAAAACTACCTTCATTCACCAAAAATAAAGCAGTAGAGCACTTAGGAAAAATGAGACACAGGCATGTTAGTATAAAATAAATATTATTTGCAATTTTAAATTATGAAATAATTGAGATACACAGTGATCAACAAAACAACCAGTCAGCAATCTGTGCTGAATTAGCTTTTAGCCTATGCCCAGAGTCCTAGCAGCTATCAAACCCCCTCCTCTTCTGCTAACATAGCAAGGAAAATGTCACTTCTTAGAACGCAGGATTTTCTACTGCCTATCTGGGAGTATGTCCATTCTTAGTCATGGGGCTAAATTCCCGTGGCAACCCAGAAACCCAGGAGATATGTCATGATAGAATTAATGGATGCAGATGTCTTCCCTCACACAACAGCACATAAAGTACACTTGTTTCTTTAAAATATCAAGACAAAAATGTTAATCACATGTAGTTACAGAAAGAGAAACACACAGTACCATCCAGAAGTCTGTCTAATCACAGAGCCTCTGTATGATTAATTAATCTCTGGTCCTCTGTTGCTCATGAGACACACCTGCACAAGGGTACGTGTCATATACATCTAGATGTTACAGGTGATTTAAGGATCAGAATAAAAAGGAGGCTGGTCTTCTTGGAAATAGGCTCTTTTGCATTAAGACCCATATCACTCTTTTCTGAGGACTATGTTCTTCATAATTGAGATTTTTAATTTTATATATTGAGGCATTTCTCCTGGCTATGGCCTAAGATTGTGGAAAGCAGAATCTAAGGATAAAAAACAGGAGTGTGCTTTCTCTCCCAGCCTCAGTTCTCCAGGACTGCACTACGCCTTGTAGCAATCCAACCAAGGGTACAAGGGAAACAGCTAAATCTAGACTTTCTTATGTACCAGAAGTTTAGCTTCTTATATCTAATTTCACCAACCACTTCCCACCTGTTAATTATTGGAAAAACAACTTCCTAATGGAGACTTGTTCTACTTAAAATACAAAAAAAAAAAAAAAAAAAAGTAACATGAGGACATTGTTGTTGATGCCAAAACCAGGCACTAGATCACTTTCTCAGCAGAGTGCCAGTTTCTCATTCCGTTTTCTGGTTTCACAGTGAAGATGGATGACTCTATAGCAATAACAGACAAGGAATTTCCTAGGGATTGCTAATGAGCCAACTAGTCGACCAAACCTTAACTAGGGCAGACATGTTCATCATTCGTATTACAATAAATTTCTTTTTGTTTGAAGTTAACAAATCTGATCTGGTATAGTTACTCTTGCGTTGGACAAATCCATAAATGAAGAAATTCATCCATTATTTCCAGAAATGAAAAAATAGGTTAAATCTGAGAACCAACCTAATTACTTAGGAAATTCATTTTAAAGAGATCTCTCAACACTAATAGTAATCTCTGCCTTACCTAAAATGAGTTGCCATAAAGACACATGCTGGTCTCCTGGCAGCCTTGATCAGTACTGGCATCTCTGGTTCTTGAGGTAGAACACTAGGTAGAGATGGAATATTGAAGGTGAAGGGTCATACCACCACAACTAGCTACAAAAACAGTTGTGAATTGTTCGGCCTTTCGATGTATTGGTTCATAACTGATGAAGGATGGAGATGTTGAGCTTCCAGTTACTTTTCATGCATTTTCTAGTCCTTGTGCCAGTCACGGATTTATACTGGGAGAGTGAAGCAACTGTAATTCATCCCACAGTTAGGACAGTTGTGGTTCAATGTTTTAGTCACCAGTTTTTCCTATACTGTACGTTTGAAATAAATTCCATAATTAGTAACAACAGAAAAAGATTCTCTTCTTCCTTCTGTTTAGGGCATCTTTGATTTCCTTGTTCCTCAAGCTATAGATCAATGGATTTAGCATGGGGATTAGAACAGTGTATAAAACTGATGCCAACTTGTTTTGGCTCAGGGAATCACCAGAGTTAGGATACATATAAACAAAGATACCTGAGCCAAAGAAGAGAGCCACAGCTGTCAGGTGAGAAGCACAGGTGTTGAAGGCCTTGGACCTGCCTTCAGCTGAGGTGATCTTCAGAATGGTGGCAACAATATAACCGTAGGATATCATGATAACCAAGACAGATGTAAGCCCAAAGATCACTGTGAGCACAGAGGTCATGATTTGAAAGAAAAAGGTGTCAGAGCAGGATAGGATCAGCAACTGGGGAAGATCACAAAAGAAATGGTTGATGACATTTGGCCCACAGAAATGAAGCTGAAGTAAGGCACACAGTTGGACAAATGAGCCACAGAATCCAATTACACAAGATCCTCCCACCATCTTCACACAGAGGGTGGGCAACATGATGGCGGTGTAGAGCAGAGGATTACAAATGGCAGCATATCGGTCATAAGCCATGGCGGCCAGGAGACAGCACTCAGTCAGACCCAGGCTAGAGAAGAAGAAGTACTGTATAGTGCACCCCGCAAAGGAGATGTATTTCTGCTTCTTGAAGAAATCTGAGAGCATCTTGGGCGCTATAGTGGAAACATAGCAGATGTCCAGCAAGGACAGGTTACTGAGGAAAAAGTACATAGGTGTGTGCAGATGTGAGTCTACCCTGATGAGAGTGATGAGGCCTAGGTTCCAGGACACAGTCATGAGGTAGATCGCTAGGAATATTGAAAAAAGAACACTGGCGAGCTTTGGAAATTCAGAGAATCCCAAGAGAATGAACTTTGTAACTATTGTACTGTTCCTTCCCCCAGCCATTACATTAGTATTCCTAGGGTAAGTAGACAAAGAAGAGAATAAGTCTTTAATTCAGTTGTTATCCCAATTTCTATTAACACCTTCTACTCACACTAAACACAAAGCCAAGAGAAATATGGAGCCATTTTAGAAAAAATAACCCTGGTTAACTTTGCCCCTAAATAGCTACAATGGTCCTGTGTATCAATTTTCCCACATGTAAAAGAGGACAATTACACTTTTCACTGTTAGCCAACCAGGCTCTTACAAGGACAAAGGAAAGTGTAATAACATTCTTAAAAGATGCTTTAGAAATTTTAGGATATTATTGAAGGGGCTATAACTCCTAGGTATAGTTTAGTGACTAAAAGCATGGCCTTAGATGTCACATAGGTGTCTTTGGAATGTGGCTCTGCTGTCTGTGGGTTTTATGACTCTGAATAGGTTGTCTGTTATCTTTCTACCTGAGTTACTTAATCTGTAAGACAGAGATAATAGAACCTATCTCATAAGGTTCAGTTGAAATTAAATTAGTTCAGTTATGTATAGTGCCTATCATGCATATAGTAAGTATTGAATGAAGTTGTGTCATTAGCTATTATCTTTGTAATGTAGTTTTGAAGCAATCCTTTGGTTTGTGAAAAACTTTTAAAGTTTAAAAGGTTGGCAATACATATAACATTCTCTGCCTACAGTGGAATTAAGTTAGAAATCAGTAACAAACTGGTAATTAAAGAAACATCATAATTTGAAACTAATCACATATTTTTAAACTATTTAAAAGTAAAATAATAAATTATAATAGAAATTAGAAAGCATCTGTAACTTAAATATAATGAAAAATACTATTTACCAAATCTTGTGGATGTTTTAATTGAAATATAATTGGCATATAATATTGTGTGAGTTTAAGGTGTACAGTGTGTTGATTTGATACATTTATATATTACAATATGATTATCGTCATAGCTTTAACTGACACTTCTATCATGTCACATAATATCATTTCCTTTTTGCAGTAAGTTAAATCTTGTGTATTTAAAGATGGACTTAGATAGAAAAGACTGAAAACAAATGACCTGACCACAATTCTTAGTTAGGAAGGAACAAAATTTTAAAAATATTAAATAAAGAATTTTAAAGTACTACAAGAAAATCAAGAGTTGATTTGTGACATATCTGGTGATATCAAGCAAAAAAAAAATTTTTTTTATTTTTAAGGAATGAAAAGGGGGATATAACTCTAGCTCCTGCAGTTGTCACAAAGGACACTCTAAAAACTTCCATGTCAATACATTTTTAAAACTTAGAATATACAAATTTTTAGGAAAGTGTAACTTGCCAAAAGTGACTCAAAAAGGAATAGGAAACATGAATATTTAATAAACACTAAAAAATAGTGTTTTAAAAAATAGTGTCAATAGTAAGGGTCTTCCCATGAAGAAAACTCCAGGCCCAAATGGTTTAATCAGCAAGTTTTACCAAAAACAAAGGAAAATAGTAATTCCAACTATACACAAAATCTAATGTATAGATACTTAGATCAGTTTCCAAGTCATTTTGTGGGACTATCATAACTTTATACCAAAAGCTGACAATAATGGAATAAAAATGGAATATTATAGCCATATTAACTATGTACATAGATTAGAAACATCTTGAACAGAATTTTGACAAACTGAATCCAACGATACATAAAAATAATACAGCATGAACAAGTTGTGTTATTTCAGAAAAGTTATTTCAGACAGTTATTTCAGAAAAGCACGTTGCCTTAATATTAGAAAATCATTTAGAGTAATTTACCACAGTAAGAGATTAAAGAAGAAAGCAATATAATCATCTAAATGGATATAACTAAAAAAATTCATTCATGATTTTAAAAAATCAGCAAATAAGGAAAGTAATTTAAACTTGTCAAGGATATCTTACAACCAAACTCAGTAAATTAAATTTTTAATGGTAAAATAATGAAAGAATTATCATAAGGGTCAAAGCAAGGAAATAAAGCTCACCGTCACATATTAATCTTTGCCTTAAAGATTCTAGCTAGTGTAACAAGGGCACAAAAACAATCAATTTCAAAAGTCAACTTTGGGCCCCTGGGTGGCTCAGCTGGTTAAGTATCTGACTCTTGATTTTGGCTCAGGTCATGATCTCACAATTCATGAGATCGAGCCCTGCATCAGGCTCTGTGCTGACAGCATACAGCCTGCTTGGGATTCTCTCTCTCCCTGTCTCTCTGCTCCTCCCTTGCTCTCTCTCTCTCTCTCTCAAAAATAAATAAAAATAAAAGGTCAACTTTAGAGAAGTATAATTTACAAACAATAAAATATATCAATTTTATAAGGTCGACGAATTTGCTCACCCATTTGCCACCACCACAATCAAGACATAGGACATTTTCTTCCTTCCAAAATATTCTTTTCTGCCTTTTTAAAATATAATTCCTCTCTCCTAACCCCTTGTCTTAGGTAACCACCAATCTGCTTTCTGTCACTCTATATTAGGGGAACTTCACTAGATTTTCAAAATGAAATCAAGTTGTATGTACTCTTTTATGTTGGGTTTCATTTGTTCAACAAAATCTTTCTGAAATTCACCCATGTAATTGTGCTCCTCATCAATAATTTGTTTCTTTTAATGGCTGAGTAATATTTCATTATACATATATACCACAATGTATTCATTCACCTGTTGATGGATATTTGAATTGTTTCTAATTTGTAGCTATTATAAAGAAATCTTTTATGAATTTTTGTGAGCAAATCATGGTGTAGACATATGCTTTCATTTGGTGGGGGGGTAAGTACTTTGCAGTTGAGTTGGTGGATTATATGGTAACTGTGCATTTAACTTCAAAAGAAATTGTCAAATTGCTTTCCCAGTGCATAATTTTTAAAAGTTTATTGAGATATAATTCACATACCATATAGTTCACTTGATTGTACCATTTTACATTGCTAGCAACAGCTATGACAATTTCACCTTTTGAGGATAAGAAAGAAATTATATTTTTCTTACCTCCATGGGATCTGGTTACTTTTGTAGAAAATCCAAAAGAAACTAAATAGAAATATGAGAATTAAGCATTATTCCCACATGATCTGAATGTCTATGTAGAAAATAAAAAAGACTGTACAGGTAACTCATTGGAAGTAATGAGAGTTTAGCAAAATCAACATATAAAAATAATGTTAAAAATCAATTTAATGACAAAAATCACTATCACAGAGATTAAGTTCAAGTTGGAGGCAGCAAAAAAAAAAAAAAAAAAAAAAAAAGGAGCCAATATACTGCTGAAAACAAAGTCAAAGACAGAAGGAATAGGCTTTTTAAAAGGGAAGTAAAAGATTGAAAGAGTTGAAAGGATTAATGAGACTGTAACACCGGTAGAAGACAGAGTGCTCTTGTCCCTAAAGAAAGCAAACCAAAATAAAGGAAAGGAATGTTACTGAAAAAAAATTCGGTAGTATATTCTGTAATGAAGAGTTAATGCCACAAATCTAATGAATGCAACTTGTCAAAACAAAGGTCACACACTGATTTAAAAAAAAAATCAGAGGCACCTGGCTGACTCAGTGGGTGGAGCATGTGACTCTCAATCTTGGGGTTGTGAGTTTGAGCCCCACATTAAGTAGAGCTCACTTTAAAAAAAAAATAAAATAAAAGCTTCAAAAGTTAAAAAAAAATATCTTCTGAGCAATCAGAAAAATAACAAGTTACCTCAGGGGAAAATACCAACCCATCTTTACATTTCTTCATATAATATTCAACAGCAGAAGAGAGAAAGTCATGGTTTTAAATGTTTAAACATTTAAATATTTAAATGTTTAATGTTTTAAATGTTAAAACATTAAAAGTCATGTTTTTAAATGTTTAAAACAATTAAAGTTTGGGGGCAGAGAAAGTGGGATGCCCCAAATCTGGTGCCAAACCAACGTGTCATTCAAGAGTGCAAGCAAATTTACATCCATTTTTAAAAATGAGAGGGGCACCTGGGTGGCTCAGTCGGTTAAGCAGCCAACTCTTAATCTCGGCTCAGGTCATGATCTCACGGTTTCATGAGTTTGAAACCTGCATCAGGCTCTGTGCTGACAGCAAGACCATCCCGTAGGTAATACTGGACACTTGTTTTCAATATCCACATTTAGAAAGCACATATCTTCATCCTGTGTCATGTCATAAGTGCAGGGCTTTGCCTGGCTCCCACTCTGAGCACCTATGGGAAGCCATGAGAAATGGTTACATGGCCCACAGATGCATCCTCATTGTTACATGCCACCTTAGTGGATTTTTAAAAGCCTTTCCCTCCCTCTATTTCCCTCTCCCGCAAGTAAATTTCACAGAACTTTGTTAAATAATCTGATGATTATTTAAATTAACTTCTAGTTTTAAACTTGTGCATCTTTCATGTAAATGTTCTCTCTTCTTACTCTAACATTGTCCACTGCAATGTGATGAGATAGCTCTTGTTAAAGAATGTGTACATACCTGTTCAAATATTTCAGAAGAAAACAGAAAAAGAAAAAATCAGGGTTTTTTTTCTCACCTAAATCAAAGATACAGTTAATATTTTGTGTGGAATAGGGAGTGAACATGAGGCAAGAGACTGTCGGTTTACACCCAAGTGAAATGGGTGTGAGGTCTTCCAGACTGCTAGTAATGTCAATAACAGGCTATAACAACAAGAACAAAAAGCCCAGAAACAGGTGAGGTTAAGAGGATCCTAACGGTTGGATAAGATGTATCTGATATACATAACCCTTTGCACCACTCAGATTTGTTCATGCCCTCCCATTGTACCTCCAATACTACAATATAGAGGCTCCAATTTTGTGAGAACAAAATGCCATCAGTTCCTCCCAAGAGGAGAGGTACAGTCAATAGGGCTAGTGAAGCAAGTTTCTTCCTTGACAAGTAGCTAGTTCTGAGGTCCCAGCAGATTAATCTTCTCTCTCCACTACTAATTTCAGACTTCCCTCACTCTCAGCCATTATTTCAGATGGTCTAGGCTTCCTGTTCAGAGAATTAACCCACAACTACATCCCTGAAGAATCCGAGTGCTTAGTTTCTTTGCTCTTAATAGTTCTTGGTTGCTGCAATTGCCCATTAACTGTTCTCCTGGGCATCAAAAGATGCCCCGGTGAATTCTCTGGGCTCCAGACACACTCCTTCTAGCTGACTGTGTAGCAGCAACCCTAACTCCTCAAGATAATCAGATCAATTATCCCCACCATACAGTAAGTCCTTTCTTTGCCTGATGGTCTATTAGCATCAGGTGAAAGTCTCAAATTCATTGGAGTCCTTCTGTGTCCCCTGACAGACTGATTCTACCTGGGATCTAGAGCCTCTAACTTGGTAGAACTTAAGTTTATGGGGAAACAAAAGCACAAATTGTAAAAGTGGGTCACTTGGAATCACAGCGAAGGGGTGAAAATCTTATTCCATTCTTTGGTTCCTGGAGCCATATACTTAAGGTACTTGGGAAAAGCACTATATATTACTTGTTTACTTAGTTCACATACAGCTTCCTAGAAGATAGTGCCTTACCTATCAGGAATTTTCTAGCTGACACCCTAATTCAGCTATTAAACCATATATTTCTGCATAAAGACATACAATAAAATATCAATAAATCTCATGATCATACTCCCATTAGTTCACCTTCTTTGCCATAAAGTGTATCGTTTTAACTGAGGTAATGTCATATGGGATAGACTGGGTGTTCAGCAAGCCTTAGATGGTGGTACTGGCAGAGATAGTGCATGCATGGAAGGCAGGCCTTTAGCTATAGAATGTGTCAATTTAAGTAGGCATAAATCCCTCTTCCTTCCAAGGTGGTAGAGTTCACTATTATATACCTACCACCAAGTGGTTGGCTGGTGTTCTTGAGTACTATTGATGGCTCTGGCTTCACTTATTTTCTAGCACATTGGACATTCAGTTGTGTCAGTAATTTGGCCTTTATGAGAAAGAACTTGAGCAGTGCCTTCAACCATTCCACCATGGCCACTCGCTGTTCATGATGGCCATGAACTGTAATATACAAAGAGACAGGCTGGGTGACATCTGGTCTTTGTCAATCTGTCCATCTAAGTATGAAAACTCCCACTGGAATGGATGCTTTCTGGTGAGTATTAACGTGACAAAAAGATCTGTGTGTTTCATGCCCATAGGTTCATCCATATACTTCTTCCCTGGACGTTCTTGTCCCTGGTCTTCCAATATTGCTCTTTCCAGGCTCCTGACCAACCAGTCCAAGCTATCTGACACTGCTGAAGAGCCCATGTGTATCTTTAACCCAGGAGCTTTTTCCCTCAATGTAAATTGGACAACCAGGTGTGCTTCTTGGGACTGTGACCACTAGGAGGATTTCCCTTCACCACTGTCCTTTAGGGACACTTTCTTGGGCAGTAACAGTCTGCTTTCCACTCTATTACTACACATTCTTGTCAACACTTGACTTTGTCCTACTTGTTAGTTTTTAGTTAAATGGTAGGTGTGAAATTATATTGCTCTATAATTAATGAGATTTAAATCCTTTAACATGTTTCAAGACCATTTGTACTTCCTTATGAAATTTCTATTGACTCACTTAGCCCATATTAACTCAGACATTTGTCTTTTTTATTTATAGGAGTCTGTTATATACTCTAGATGCTAATCAGCTGTATTTGTCTTAGTATCTTCTCTGGTCAGGAATGGATCTTTGAGGGATTCCTAGAAGTCTCTTAATAATGTCTGTATGGTTCTTGGTTTAGAAACATGTGAACTAAACAAGTTAATCTGTAAACTTAATCTGTTAATCTGAATACCAGATATGCAATGGTGAAATGTGGATCAAGAAATGGCAATACACACACTTCTTTTGAAAGTTAAGGAGGAAGAGACATATAACACTCACCAGACTATAGCAATCCCTATTCTACTAAGCCGATCTTATGAAGAACCCTCAGAATGGGAGTGCACTATTCCATGACTAGGGACTACTACATTCATTCTTCCTAGTCCATTATTTTCCATGACACTTAATTTCACTTTCTGTAAAGTCCTTACTTTGATATTTCTCCTCTTTGGCCACATTTGAACAGTAAATTGAAGAATGTCTCTTCCTTGGGAGTGTCTGATCAGCTATCTCAGATTGCTTCCTGGACACTGAAAATTGATGGCCCAAAAATTCTTTTAAGTCTCAAAGAGCCAACTTTATGCTAGTCCAGACTAATATTTGACTTATTTTCTTACTTAGGTCAGCTCCCCAGATCAATAGCCATATTCACAATTCTTTTCCAGATATCTCTGTCTTTATCTCTCTCTCTATTTCATATATATCATAAATATAAAATATCTTAGTCATATCAGGCTTCTGTGTGAGAATCACACTCTAAGTCCCTAAATTTCTTTTACATGGACCATTTTGTCAAATTAAAAAGATTTACTGAGCATAACCTTCAACCACTTAGACTTTAAGACAATGGGGGGTGATAACCACATCCTTGATATGGTCCTTAATGCAAGGCTGGGCTTTATTGCCCCCTCTTTTTTTCTGGGTCCTTCTAATTTTTATCTTTACTGGTTAGAGATAGAAATCAGTTTTCTCCTCTAGTTGTGTAAGTCTCCAAAACTTATTTTTTTCTTTTCTCCAAGTTTTAATTTAAATTCCAGTTAGTTAACATACTAGTAATATTAGTTTCAGATATGCAGAATTTAGCGATTTATCCTTTACATACAACACCCAGTGTTGTATGTATGGAGGCCATACATTTTTTGTATGTATGTACATATGGAGGTCATACATCCTTTACATACAACACACAGTTGTATGTATGGAGGTCATCACAAGTGACCTCCATAACACCCATCACCTTTTCAACCCATTCCCCATCCACCTCCCTCCATCAACCCTCAGTTTGTTCTCTATAGTTAAGAGTCTGTTTCTTGGTTTGCCTCTCTTTTTTTCCCCCCTTTCTGTATGTTCATCTGTTGTGCTTCCAAAATTCCATATCTTAGTGACATCATATGGTATTTGTCTTTCTCTGACTGAGTTATTTCACTTAGTATGATACACTCTAGCTCCATCCATGTCATTGCAAATGGCAAGATTTCATTCTTTTTGATGCCTGGGTAATATCCCATTGCATATACAAACCATATCTTCTTTATCCATTCATTATTCCATAGACCTTTGGGCTCTTTCCATAATTTGGCTATTGTTAATAATGCACCAGGATGCATGTATCCATTCAAATTAGTATTTTTGTATCCTTTGGGTAAATACCTAATAGTGTAATTGCTGGGTTGTAGGGTAGTTCTATTTTTAATTTTTTGAGGAAATTCCATACTGTTCTCCAGAGTGGCTGCATCAGTTTGCATTCCCAACAGTGCAACAGGGTTCCTCTTTCTCCACGTCCTTACCAACACCTGTTGTTTCCTGTGTTATTAATTTTAGGCATTCTGACTGATGTGAGGTGATATCCCAGTGTAGTTTTGATTTGTATTTCCCTGATGATGAGTAAGGTTGAGCATCTTTTCATGTGTCTGTTAGTCATTTGGATGTCTTCTTTGGAAAAATGTCTGTTCATGTCTTCTGTCCATTTTTTAACTGGATTATTTGTTTTTTTGGGTGTTGAGTTTGATAAGTTCTTTATAAATTTTGGATACTAACATCTGATAATGGGATACTAACCCTTTATCACATGTGTCATTTGAAAATATCTTCTCCTATTCCAAAGGTTGCCTTTTAGTTTTGTTGATTCCTTCACTGTGCAGAAGCTTTTTATTCTGATAAAGTCACAATAGTTTATTTTTGCCTTTGTTTCCCTTTCCTCAGGAGACATATCTAGTAAGAAGTTGCTACAACTGATGTTCAAGAGGTTGCTGCCTGTATTCTCCTCGAGGATTTTGATGGTTTCCTGTCTCACATTTAGGTCTTTCATCCGTTTTGAATTTATTTTTGTGCATGGTGTAAGAAAGTGGTCCAGTTTCATTATTCTGCATGTTGAACACACCATTTGTTTTCCAACACCATTTGTTGAGGAGACTCTTTTTCCATTGGATATTCTTTCCTGCTTTGCCAAAAGGAGTTATCCATATAGTTGTGTCTCCCCTTGTAAGTTAGGGACTTTTTTTGTATTGCTGCTTTTAAGAATTTTTTCTTTGTGGCTTTATTTTGCAAGTGTAATTACAATATGTCTTAGTGTTGGCCTGCTTTTGTTGATTTTGATGTAAGTTCTCTATGCCTCCTGGATTTGGAAGTCTGTTTCCTTCCCAAGATTAGGGAAGATTTCAGCTATTATTTCCTCAAATAAACCTTCTGCCTCCTTTTCTCTCTCTTCTCCTTCTAGGACTCCTATGATACAAATGTTATTACATTTCATGGAGTCCCTAGGTCTATACCTGTGATCCATAATTCTTTCTCTCTTTTACTCAGCTTCATTATTTTCAATTACTCTATCTTCTATAACATTTAATTGTTTCTCTGTCTTCCATTCTTGTGGTCATTACATCTGGTCTGTTTCAAATCTGTTACTACATTTTCATTTGATTTTTTTCACTCTTTTATCTCTGCTGTAAGGATTTCTCTGATGTATTCCATGCTTTTCTCAAGCCCAGTGAGTATCCTTATGATTATTGCTTTAAATTCTCCATCAGGCATATTAATTATTTATACCTGTTTCAATCAGATCTCTGACCACAACCTTTTCTTGGTCTTTCTTTTGGGATGAATTCCTCTATCTTGGCATTTTTTCTAAGTCTTGGAAAAGCCTGTTATGCTTCCTGTTCCTAATAGTAATGGCTTTATGAAGAAGTCGTATAGTGTTCAGGGACTGGCACTTCAAGAAATGTCTCTAGTATGTGCTGCGTTTTTGGCTGAGTTTTGGCTGCCCTATCCTTCAGGCCAGTTGTCTGAAGAGACTCTCCTTGCCTGCAGTGGGCAGTGTTTAGACCTTGGCCACAGTGTGGTGAGTTTTAACCAGGTGTGCTCTAGTCTGCTTGTTAAATGAGACCTGATGCTACTTCCACTAGAGCTGAAGCCTTGCAGAACTCTCTGGTTGGTAGACATGGTGCAGGTGGGGATTTGTGCTGGTTTTCTGAGGAAAGGTTCCACTGCACTTGGACTTAGGCACACTTGCCCAAGAAAAGCAGCACCAAAAGAGCACAGGGGAGTGGGAATTGGTGTAAGCAGGTTAGGCAGCCAGTGTTGGCACTGTGCTGTTTATGCAAGCTGGTTTATGATGATGGGGGAAGGAAATGGTGCCAGCCAGCTCCTTTGTCCCTGGAGAGGGATCTCTATGCTTGCTGCTCTCGGGGAGGCACTGCCAGAAAAGCGAATAATTTCCCCTCGTGCATCCCGGGCAGTTTTTAGATGGCTGTTTTCATGCTGTATTCATGTTGCTTGCCTGCCTGGACCAGTGCAGTGCACTTTGGGCTCTATCCCAGACAAGCCTCCTGACTTTTAAAACTCCAAATTTTAGGGACCTGGTGTGGCAGGTCTTCTGGGGGAGTGTCTTGCCATGCTGGGACTGATGTAGATTTGACCCAGAAGGGCAGTTGTGCCAGAGCACAGAGGCATGGGATTTGGAGCAAAGTACTCTAAAGAACCAGCGTCTGGGTTAGCCACCACCAGCAGGTGTCTCTGTGGCTATGCTTCCCTATGGTGCTCCCTAGCTCTTTGGTCCCTGGAGTGGCATCTCTGTGAATGCCACCTCTCACAGATGCACTCCAGGAAGAGCAAACTGTCTCTCCCCATGCACCACAGGTCATCCTCAGATTGCACAGTCTACCCCAGGCTTCTTGAATGCCTTCTCCCCAGGAGTAAGGCAGTACCTTCAGGGCTCTAACCCAGCCATGAACTCCACCTCTAAAACTCCAGTGTTTGAGTTTTTGCAAAAACTCATGAAAATCAGCCCCTCTCATTTTCCCAGCCAATGGCTTTGGGGAAGCATTCTCTTTGTGCATCCCCCTATGTGCTCCTCTCTCTCTCTCTCACCCTTCTCTGTGACCTGGGCTCCCTCCTCTCTGCAGCACCCATGATCTGTTTCTCCCCCAAACCATGTCTCTGCACTTCCTCCCTCCCTCTATGTAGCCTCTTCTGCAGTTTGTTCTGTCAGTCCTCAGATTGATTTCTTGGGTATTCAGAATAATTTGATAGTTATCTAGCTGTGTTTGAGGGATGAGACAAGCCTAGGGTCCTCCTACTTAGACTGCCATCTTAGCTCCTCTCAAGTCTCCAAATTTCTTGACTCTCTATATTCTCTTGCATTTCTTCCTTGCAAACTGGCCAGTTGTCTTGTGAGCTTTTCTCATTCTGGTAGAACCTTGTTAAATTCATCTAACAACAACCAATTCATGCTACAAGCATTCCATTTTCCCACATAATCTCCCTTCAAAGTTATCACAAGTGCCGTCGTACCAAATGTTTTATTGTGCCAAACATAAATTACTATCCTCCCAGTTGTCAATAATATATTGTTTAACACCTATTTCCTGGCCCTAAAGAAACTTACAAATGTTAACTCTGATTTTTTTAATAGCATACTACCACCTGTACAGATTTCTGTAACAGTTATGATGGACTGAGTATGTTACAGTAGCAAATAATCCAAAACAGACTTATTTTTTGCTAACAATACAAGTTTCTCTTATGTCAGCTGGGGGCTCTTCTCTTGCACCACCATCTTATTCCTTACAAGTCAGCCACTGACTAGACCACTGGGAATAAAAAAGGTAAAAAATCACACATATATAATCTCTACCTAGAAGTGGGATATGTCACATCTGTTCACATTTTCATTTGCCATAACGAGTCACATGCCCAAACCTGACTTCAAAGGGATGAAATACAATCCTCTCTCAGGGAATAGAGGGAAAGCAGATATTTGTGAAAAGTTACACAATATATTACAAGGCTTGTAAGTACTATTAAAGCTGTTTTTCATACACTATTCTGCGTATTTTGTGTCCTAAGCCCTAAAAGGCACCAATAATTCCATGAAAATATTCTCTTTTCCCATCTGTTTAAGGCATCTTTGATTTCCGTGTTCCTTAGGTTGCAGATCAATAGATTTAAATCACCACAGTGTATACAACGGAGGTCAGCTTGTTTTGGCTCAGAAAATCATCAGAAGTAGGGCACAAATAGACTAAGGTGTGTGAGCCATAAAAGAGAGTCACAGCTATCAGGTGAGAAGCACAGAAGTTGAAGGCCTTGGACCTGCCTTCAGATGAAGTGATCTCAGAATGGTGGCAGCAATATAACCATAGAATATCATGATAACCAAGACAGATGTGAATCCAAAGATCACTGTGAGCACAGAGGTCCCGATTTGGAAGGAAAAGGTGTCAGAGCAGAATATGATCAGCAGCTGGGGAAGATCACAAAAGAAATGGCGGATGACATTTGGCCCACAGAAATGAGGCTGAAATAAGGCACACAGTTGGATAAATGAGCCAAAGAATCCAGTTACACGAGATCTCACAACCATCTGCACACAGAGGGTGGGAGATATGATGGTGGTGTAGAACAGAGGCTTACAAATGGCAGCATATCGGTCACAAGCCATAGCTACTAAGAAAAAGCACTCAGTCAGACTCAGGGTAAAGAAGAAGTACTGCATGGTGCCCCCTACAAAGGAGATGTATTTCTGCTTCTTGAAGAAATCTGAGAGCGTCTTGGAAGCTGTGGAGGAAACATAACAAATATCTAAGAAGGCAAGTTTATTGATAAAGAAATACATGGGTGTGTGCAGGTAGGAGTCCATCTTGATCAGAGTGATGAGGTTGACATTGCAGAACACTATCACGAGGGAGATGCCTAGGAAAAAGGATGACTTCAAGTTTTGGAGATTCAGAGTATCCCAATAGGATAAACCTGGTAATTGTAGTGCTGTTTCTTCCTTCACCCACCGCCATGGCGTTTCTGAGAACTGAAGGGAAATAACAAAAGGAATTTCTTATTATTCCAGTATCTTCAGGCTATTAAAAGTAAATACATGGTGTTACTTAGCTATTCAGCCCTGCACTTTAAGTAATTGCCTTGTAAACAATATAACAAGAAAAAAAGAAAAAGAAACTCCCCATACATATTTTTATTTCTTTATTTTTTAGGAATATTTTTATTAACCTATATTGAAAAAAAATCCATATAAGTGTAGATCTTAACCTACAATTAAAAAACAATGTATCTAGAGACACATACCCATTGACGATGGATGAATTAGGGGGAAGTGGAGCAAATGAAACTTATGAAAGAATTCAAAAAAGAAACTAAACATTATCTTGAGATCATACATGGAGGACTAACTGCCCAAACTAGCAACTAAAAATGCTGGATAAAATATTTTATAAATTTGCTCAAATGCATCAACTAGTTGGTTTTCTTTAAAGGCAAATACTATTCAAAACAAACACTAAATGAAAAAGAACACAGCAAGGTAGCACAACAGTTAACCTGGTTTGGGACTGCAGTCATTTGTCAAACTGAGACAAATGAGCATAGATATTTTTTAGCTTCATGGGACTCAGGGATCGGGAATAAGGACCCGATCAAGAGATTCCCATATAAGGTGGGTGCACCCAAAGGAATATACCATTAATACAAAAGTAAAAATTCAAACAACCATTATCCCACAATAATGCAAAGAAAGTTGTATGTCTAAAACTTGGCATTGAATAGAAAGGATGGAGTTATTTTAATCTCCTCAAAGAAATTCATAACTATAAGGTAGTTAACACTGGAATGCCTAGTGCAGTCCAATTTCACACTACTTGAAATACCTGAAAAATCTCAAATGGGAACTGAGTTTAAAGAGATACTCAATATAGTCAATTCAATAGGCTAATGCAATTCAATATAGTTAGTCCATAAATCACTTGTCACAGTCAGATATGAGATAAGGAGCTTGTGGTACATTATAAATCAATTCACAGTTTCACTGAAAGTATTGCTATGAAATAAATGATAGATGAAGGAAACAATACGCATAATGCTGTAGTTGATTTACATTCTGGGGAAATCTTATCTTGCTGTCATTTGCAAACTGGCACCAGTCCATGTACCTCAATTTGAATAGCTCTGTCCTAGATACCTGACAGAAGCAGATGAAAGTGCTCTCTGGAGAAACCCACCTTCATTTCAGAGTTCAAAGTATTTTCATAGATGTAATTCCAAGAAAATTAATAGCTCAAAGTAAAAAATCACTAAGTATGTAAGTATATGAGAGTTAACAAAATATTAGCAGAAGCACACCAAAAACGGCTTTAGATCAATTGGACTTATCAGAATAGAAATAAGTTGCACAAATTTTAAGAAATATGAACATCTGTAAATATGAGTAAAGAGCAAGCAGACTCATATATGGCTAGTGAGAACACGTAGAAAACCACCTGGCTGTGGGTCTGGGAGAAGCCTCACAAATCTGAGTGTTTAGGAGTGCTCTGAGGAAAGCAAAAGGGCAGCTGTGGGCATCCATCCTCGCTTTGAAGGATAAAGAGAAAACATACAATCTTAAGAGTTCTGTCTCAAGAGGAAACAAGAAATGTGGAGCAAGAATATGCATAGAAGAAGTCTGAGAAAACTTCAGAATCCCTACCAGGGCTGACAAAAGATATTTGTCTCCTAAAGCCAGTTGGTAAAGCCTGAAGGAGACAACTCCTTTAAATGCAATGACATCAATGCAAATCTTCAAGGAACATGAAAAAGCAAGGAAACATAACACCACCAAAGGAACACAATAATTTTCTAGTAACTGCCCCTAAAGAAATATAGATCTGTAATATGCATAATAAGAATTCAAAATAGTTGCTTTAAGGAAGCTCAGTTGAGCTATATGAGAAAACACAAAAAGAGATCAGGCAAACAATACACAAACAAAATGAGAAATTTAATGGAAAAAGAAAAATCATTTAAAAAAAGAACCTAAGAGAAATTTTGGAGTTGAAGAATACAATGAATGAAATGAAAAATGCTATGGAGAGTATCATTATAAGATTGGCTCAAGCAGAAGAAAGAATCTGTTAAGTAGAAGACAGTCCTTTGAAATCATCCAGTCAGAGGAAAATGAAGAGAAAAGTATGAAAAGAAGTGAAAAAATACCTATATGGATTATGGGATACCATTAAGAGAAACATTCTGTGAATTATCAGACTCTAAGAGAAGAGAGGGAGAAAGGGGATGAGAGCTCATTTACATAAATAATGGCTAAGAATTTCCCAAATCTAGGAAGAGATTTGGACAATCAACTTCAAGAAGCTCATGTAGTCCCCCCAAATTTTAACCTAAAGTTATCTTCTCTGATACATTATATTTAAACTGTCTCAAATCAAACACACACAAAAAGAAATTTAAAAGCAATAACTGAGAAAAAATCCTCACATACAAGTGAACTATCAGCAGATTTCTCAACAGAACTTTGCAGGCCAGGGAAGACTGGTATACTATATTCAAGGTGATAAAAGAAAAAAATATGCCAACCAAGAATACTTTACCCAGCAGAGTCGTCCTTCATAAATGAAGAAGAAATAAAAACTTTCCAAAGCAAACAAAAGCTGAAGTGGTACATCACCACTAGACCTGCCTTACAAGAAGTATGGAAAATTCTTAAAGCTGAAAGGAAAGGGTACTAACAAGTTACATGAAAATAGACAACACACTGACAATGGTAAGTATATAGCCAAATTCACAGCACTCTAATACTGTAATATAATGGTGCGTTAAATCATTATAAACCATTGAAAAAAATCCATGTAAGTGTAGATCTTCACCTTAACTTAATGCCAGTATAAAGGTCAAAGGACAAAAGTATTAAAAAAAATAACTATTGCTGCAGTAATTTGGTAATGGATACATAGTATAAAAAGAGGTAACTTGGGACATCAAAACCATAACAGGTGAAAGGGGAGAAATATAAGGGTAGATTTTGTATAATCAAAGTTGTTATCTGCATAAAATAGACTATTATAACCATAAGATGTTTTATGTAAAGCCACATTATAGCCATAAAGCAAAATCCTACAGTATATGCATAAAAGATAAAGAGAAGCAAAAGCATGCCACTATGGAAAATTATCAGTTCACAAAGAAAGACAGAAAGAGAAGAAGAAGAAAGGAGCAAGGGAACTTTGAAACAGCCATAAAACAATCAATAAAATGTCATTAGCAAGTTCTTACCTACCAATAATTACTTTAAATGTAAATGGACTAAATGCTCCAATCAAAAGGCACAGAGTGGCTGAATGGATTTAAAAAAAAATAAATAAAAAGACCCAACCATATACTGCCTAATGAGATTCACTTCAGGTTTAAGGACACACAAAGCCTCAAAGAAAAGGGCTGGAAAAAGATATTTCATGCAATAGAATATCTTTCATTCCATTGGAAGGTTATTTTGTTCAATGAAAATGAAAATAGACCAGAGGTAGCTATACTTATATCAAACAAAATAGACTTTAGGGCAAAAACTGTTACAAGAAACAATGAAGGTCATTATATAATGATAATGGTTTAATTTATCAAGAGGATATAACAATAATAAATACATATACACCCACCATCAGAGCACCTAAGTATGTATTAAGCCAATACTATCAGAACTGAAAGGAATAACAGACAAAAAACAGTACTCCACTTTAAACAAAAGACAGGTCATTCCATACTAAAACTCAACAAGGAAACAATGGACTTGAAATATACTTTAGACCAAATGGACCGAACTGCCATATACAGAATATCCAACAGCAAAAGAACACACATTCTTCTCAAGCACACATGAAACATTCCCTAGGATGTCCTTAGGCCACAAAACAAGTCATAACAAATATAATATGACTGAAATCATATCAAATATATTTTCCAACAACAATGATATGAAACTAAAAATCAAAAATAGGAAGAAAGCTGGAAAAATAAAAAATATGTGGAAATTAAACAGCACAATTAAACAATCAATGGTCAAAGAAGAAATCAAGAGAAATGAAAAATACATTAAATGGAAATGGAAACACAGCATACCAAACTATGGGATAAAGCAAAAGTAGTTCTAAGAGGAAGTTTATAGAAATAAATGCCTACATTAAGAAAAAATTTCTGAAATAAATAATCTAAATTTACACCTCAAGGAACCAGGAAAAAAAAAAGGTGCAAACTAAGCCTAAAGTTAGCCAAAGGAAGGAAATAACAAAGATCAGAGCAAAAATAAATAAAATGGACACTAGAAAAACAACAAAAAAGATCAACAAAATTAAGAGCTGGTTTTATCTTTTTTTTTTTTTAATTTTTTTAACGTTTATTTATTTTTGAGACAGAGAGAGACAGAGCATGAACAGGGGAGGGGCAGAGAGAGAGGGAGACACAGAATCTGAAACAGGCTCCAGGCTCTGAGCTGTCAGCACAGAGCGTGATGGCGGGGCTCGAACTCACAGACTGTGAGATCATGACCTGAGCTGAAGTCGGACGTGTAACCGACCGAGCCACCCAGGCGCCCCTAAGAGCTGGTTTTATAAAAAGATAAACAAAATTGACAAATCTTTAGTTGAATTAAGTAAGAAAAAAGAAAGAAGACTCAAATAAAATCAAATGAAAAAGGAGACATTACAATTGATAATACAGAAATACAAAGGACCATAAGAGACTACTATAAACAATTATATGACAGAAAATTAGGAAATCTAGAATAAATGGATCAATTCTCATAAACACACTCACTACCAAGAGTGAATCATGAAGAAACAGAGAACCTTAAAGATGAATAATGACTAAGGAGATTAAAGCAGTGATCAAAAGCACCTCCACAAATAAAAGACCAGGACCAAATTACTTTATGGGTGAATTTTACCAAACATTTCAAGAGGAATTAATACCAATTCTTCTCAAACTCACAAAGCACAAGAGGAAGAAACACTCCCAAACTCATTATATGAGACCAGCATATCCCCAAAACCAAAGCCAGATGGGGACATTACAAGAAAAGAAAACCATAGCAATATCTCTGATGAATAGATGCAAAAGTTCTCAACAAAATATCGGCAAACCAAACCCAACAGCATATTAAAAGGATCATACACCATGACCAAGTGGGATTCATCCTGGTGCAAGGATGATTCAACATATATATCAATCAATAAATGTGACACATCACACTAATTAAAGAGATAACAATCACATGATCATCTCAATAGATGCAGGAAAAGCATTTGACAAAATTCATTACTGTTATGATAAAAATCCTCAACAAATTGGGTATAGAAGACTATACAGTATGGTGATTATAGTTAATAATACTCTATTATATACTTGAAAGTTGCTAAGAGGGTAGATCTTAAATGTTTTCACCATAAAAACAAAGGTCATTACATGAGCGGATAGACGTGTTTAACACTGTGGTCATTTCACAATATATGCATGTATCAAATCTTCACACTGTACACCTTAAACTTACACAATGTTATGCGTCACTTATATGTCATTAACAGTAGAAAAATAATGAAATAGGAAAAGCGCTCAAAAATAATTTGGTAATATTAGCCTAAAATTTAATGAGGTTAGACTTAGAGATTGAATGTACATATCTTATCTGGGGAAAAGTTAATACATAATGATCAACACCAAGTCATCTCCTGGTGAAGTAACAGGACTTCAGTGATAAAAAAGGAATCCTTTGGACATCGAGGGAAAAGAAAAATACCAAGTTACCTGTAGGGGAAAACATCAGATTGGCCCTGGACTTCTCCACAATAACACTGAACATCAAAAGGCTGTGGAGCAGTATTTACAAAACTCATCTCCTTTTATAACCAAACTGTCATTCCAATATTAAGGCCACACGAAAATATTTTCCACCATAAAAAATCTCAGAGAACACAGTATCCATTAGCCCTTAATGAAGAAAAAAATCTACCAGAATATGAATATGAAACAGCAAAGGTTTTTTTAAAAAATAACATACTAGTGATAGCATTTCATTCAGTTAAAACAACCATGGCAATTATGGTTACAGGATACACGAATGCATCATATTTCAGTCATTTGAAATGACAATGTAAACATGTATTTATTGATAATAAAAATATCCAAGATAAAATAAGTGGAAAAATCAGGTTACAGAACAATGCATATTGAAAAATAAAATTTACACAACTCTATATACAGGCACATGTAAGAAAAATTTCCAAAGTATTTACATGAAGATAATAGCAGTGGTTATCTCTGGATGGCAGTAGCATAGGTGATATCATTTTCTTCATAATGCATTAGCTGACATATTTATAAATTTTTAGTGGGAATATTTTGTGTTGACTATTAGGAGGAAATTTAAGATATTTTTCTTTAAAAAGATACAATCCATATAACTCATGTTTTAACTGGTTCAGATAAAGTGAATTAGCTAGAAGAGTCATAAAGTCATACAAGTTTATCAATTTCCAGTGCCTACAAAAATGGCAATAGAAAGCCATTATCAATATTTCAAAAGCTAATGAAAATGTGTACATTTCCATTATACCACACGGAGATTTTACTTATTTATTTTTCTTTTATTTCATTATTTATTTATTTAAAAAATTTTTTAAAATTTACATCCAAGTTAGTTAGTATATAGTGCAGCAGTGATTTCAGGAGTAGATTCCTTAATGCCCCTTACCCCTTTAGCCCATCCCCCCTCCCACAACCCCTCCAGCAACCCTCAGTTTGTTCTCCATATTTATGAGTCTCTTATGTTTACCACACAGAGATTTTTAAACTACCAAATTCCTTTGCTTTGTAGGAGAATAGTCACAATTTACTGTGATTTCTTTATTTCACACTAAGAGCAAGACTTGATTGTCTTTAATAAAAATGAAGAAATTCATTGAGAGAGAGATTAAACCATTACCTGTCCAGGGTGTGTTTTTTGCTAAATTTGTCAGTTGAGCTTCATTTTCATCCCGTATTAAGTGGAATCAATGGTTTGTATTCTTTGTATGGTGAGAAGGTTAAAACCAGATAAACGTATACACTTCAGCTACTGTGATGATCATGACTAACTGAGAGCTTGAAGGAACCGGTGTTTCACCTCCAGTGGGTTTCCCTGCTACAGAGAATCAGGCAGGCCACCCAACCAAGTCCAATGTTCACAAAATAGAGGTGATTAGTTTAAGTTGCTTTTAAATTTTCTTTCTTACTTAGTTCTTTCTCTAAATTTGGATGCCTGTTTTCTTCCAAAATATGCTGTAAGCCTGTATACATTTTTTAAAATTTTTACTAAAGCCCAGTTAGTTAACATACAACATAATATTAGTTTCAGTACAATATAATGATTCAACGCTTCCATACATCACCTGGTGCTCATCACAACAAGTGCTCTCCTTAAACCCCCCCCCCCGCCCCCCACCTATTTCACCCATCCCACCACCGACCTCCCCTCTGGTAACCATCAGTTTGTTCTCTATAATTAAGAGTCTGTTTCTTGGTTTGCCTCTCTCTCTCTTTTTCCCTTTGTTCATTTGTTTTGTTTTGTTTGTTTTTGGATTTAAGAATGATTTTTTGTTATGATGAACAGAAATACAAGATTCTTCTGAAAACTGGAAGAGCTGACAGAATATGGTTTAACTTAATTAAACCTTTTTCAATGTAGCCTCTTCTCTCCCTTTAGTTGTGGAGCTTGATCTGTCAGTCTTCAGATCTATTTCTGAGGTATTTAGGATGATTTGATAGTTATCTAGTTGTGTTTGGTGAGTCTAGGGTCCCCCTACTCTACCACCATTCTCCTCTCCTATAAACCTGTATATTTTATCTATCTACTTGAAGACCTATCTGCCAAACTTAGTTATAAATTTATTGTTTTCTTTTCCCAACATATTTCTGTTTTTATTTTTCCTCCTGTTTTCCTTGCTGTTTGTATTGATATTCTTTTTCCAATTCTTTCAATTACAACCTTTGTTACTTTTATTTCTTTTCAAAAGATTACCTCTGATTTTTTCATTGGCTGCATCAATTAAGTACTATTATATTTTACTCATATTTTCCTTGTGTATTATTTGACACCTTGTATAGAGAAAAGGCTTTGATATCTGCAATCCTGAGTTTGAGTTCTTACCCCTTCACTTACTAGCTTTGGTTCTTAATTCCTCTGGCCTTGGTTTCCTCATCTGTAAAGTTGGTCTAACAGAATTTAGCTAATTTAAACTTAATTTCTTGAACATAGCATTCATAAATAACAATACCTGACACATATATAGTGTTTATCATGTGCCAGGGTACTCTTCTGAGTTCTTGACAAATATCAACTCACTTACTCCTTCCAAACAATCTAACAAGATATATAGAATATCCCTGTTTTACAGATGAGAAAACTGAGGCACAGAAAGATTATGTTACTTGCCCCACATTACACAGCTGGTGAGTGACAGAGCCTGGGTTTGAATCCAAGTGTTTGGCTCAGGAGAAATTTAATTTCCAATTACAAAATATACTGTTTCACTCTTGCTGCATAACAAATCACCCTAAAACTCAGTGTTTACGGCAACATTCATTTATTGCCACTTCAGGTCAGCTGCAGGTTGGCTGAGATTCAGCCAGTCTAGGGGAGGCTTATTAAATGGGTGACTCCTCTGAAGTTGGCTGGTCTAGGATGAGCTTGGCTGAGATAGCTCTGACCCATGTGTTCCTTTCCCTAGGACCAACAGACACCCAGAACATGTTTTTCTCATAGCAATGACAGAAGCACAAAGAAGCAAGTGAAAACACACAAGGCCCTAAGGCCAATGATGAGAACAAGCACTCTGTCACTTCTGTCAGCTAAAGCAAACCACATGGCAAGCCCAAGGTGAAGACAAGAAAATGCACTCTACCCATGACAAGACTGTAGATGCAGGGAGCCTTGAAATTTGGGGTTAACAATTCAATCTATCACACAAAGTGAATGGATTTTGCTTTACTTTTTCTTAATACCCTTGTGATCAGATAAGGTTATCTACCTTATTTCTACTGTCAGAAATTTATTGAGATTTTATTCTGTTACCTAGTTCTAGATTCCTTTTTTAAAGTTTTACAAACCTGGAAAAGAAGACATGTATTTACAATAGTCATTTTAAATCTATCACTAATGCTTTTATTTATTTTTTTTTATTTTTTTATTTTTTTATTTTTAATTTTTTTTTTCAACGTTTATTTTATTTTTGGGACAGAGAGAGACAGAGCATGAACGGGGGAGGGACAGAGAGAGAGGGAGACACAGAATCGGAAACAGGCTCCAGGCTCCGAGCCATCAGCCCAGAGCCCGACGCGGGGCTCGAACTCACGGACCATGAGATCGTGACCTGGCTGAAGTCGGACGCTTAACCGACTGCGCCACCCAGGCGCCCCTATCACTAATGCTTTTAAATACCATATGTTTAAATTCAATTTTTGTCAACTCTAGATCTTAAAATTGATTGGACATAAAATTCATGGAATTTTAATTGTGGTACCATAACTTTATTTTTGCATTTTTCACATTTAACTTTGCATGTTTTGTGTCTGTTAGTCAATGCAGTTGTTTTATTACGTCATTATGAATTGGGTTTTCTGGTCAATACTTGAATTAGTTCACTCTTTCTCTTAAATTCTACTTTGCTTAAACTAATATTGCTACTCATTTAGTTGTTGTTTCTGTATGCTATCTATATGTTCCCTCACCATCTTGTATTTAATTATTCTGAGTCATTTGCCTTTAGGAGCATCTTTAAATAAACAGAATATCATGGTGGCTGGATATTCTTTTAACCCAGTGAGACAACTGAACTTTTATTTGTCTAATAGGTAGTGTTTTGGGGTCTTTTCCTCTTTAAGAAGTGAGTTTAACTCACACACACACACACACACACACACACACACACACACCATCTTTGTAAATGTCTTTTTCTGTTTGGGTGTCATTAGTCAATTGTTTTGCTTTTTGCTTGTTTTTGTTGTTGAAGTTCTCCTGATTACTCAGCTCAAATTCATTTAGTACTATTCCAAGTAGAAGAGGTCAGTGAATTATCAAAGCTTCTCCCTCACTTACTTCCAAAAAACACCTTTAGTCTAATCAGTACAGTGACATTAGAAATTTCTCAAATCTCCTGGCATGTGGACTCTTATTATCTCTAATTTCTAGTAGTAATAAATATGATTCATTATTTGCAACTTTTGCAAGTCATTTTGTTGGGAATGTATTGGGAATGACCAAGATATCAGTGTAAAACCTACCCTCTTATCTAGAACCCTCCAATAGTTGCATTTTTTAAAATACAATACATTTTCCATTTTAAAAAATTACAAAATTACTTAAGGGAGTAATGTCAGTTTCATTGTGACATAAGACAGTTTCTTTTTTCTCTTTTTTAACAATTAAAATCAGCATCTATCTATGAACAAAAGTACTTTTTTGGGGAGTTGTGGGATCCAGCACCATCTGCCAAGGATCCTGGGAGGAATCTTTCCCACCTGTTCATCAGGTAATAGGCAGACAAACCTTAGTGTGGGCTGCAGAACCAAAAAAAAAAAAAAAAAAAAAAAAAAAAAGCCAGCCCCAACCCCTCTGGGCCATGGTTGGGGAAAACCATGAGTGGTTGGCTTGGGCAGACACCCACAGATGAGAGGATTTATGGAAGTCCAACATTCACAAAGAAATATTTCAGCACTCATTGGAGGGAAAAAGCTGAATTTGAATCCACTGGAGACAGTAAGAGGAACTAGGCCAGTGTTAATCCCCCCAAAAAGGCAACATAACACGGGACTGAACTAACCAGCAATAATTTCTCCAAAGGGTCAAAGGAAGAATGGTGAGTGAGTACCTGTCTAGCTTAGTTGTGTTAACCTATTTCTCTCCTGCAGTACCAGAATAGTGAAGCAGGACCTCTATGCTTGGGTAAGGAAAGTAATCAAAAACCTCCCAATACAGAAAATTGGATTCTCTGGTACATTTTGCCAAATATTTCAAGAAAGTGAATAAAAATTTTTCTCAAAATTCTTCCCTAAAATCGAAGAGAAGGGAACACTTACAAACTAGTTTTGTTAAACCAGCATTACCCTGATACCAATGCCAGATAAAGACACTACAAGAGGGGCGCCTGGGTGGCGCAGTCGGTTAAGCGTCCGACTTCAGCCAGGTCACGATCTCACGGTCCGTGAGTTCGAGCCCCGCGTCAGGCTCTGGGCTGATGGCTCGGAGCCTGGAGCCTGTTTCCGATTCTGTGTCTCCCTCTCTCTCTGCCCCTCCCCCGTTCATGCTCTGTCTCTCTCTGTCCCAAAAATAAATAAATAAAAAAAAAAACGTTGAAGACACTACAAGAAAAGAAAAAAATGTAGGTCAATAACCCTCATGAATGTAGATGCAAAAATTCTCAATAAAATAGTAGCAAACCAAATTCAACAATATATTTTTAAAAATCATGTGCTGTGATCAACTGGAATTTATCCCTGGGGTGCAAGGATGGTTCAACAAACACAAATAAATGTGACACATCATTAATAAAACAAAAGACAAAATCATATGCTCCTCTCAATAGATGAAGAAAGTGCATTTGACAAAACACAACATCCTTTTGTGATAAAAACTCGCAACAAATTGGGTATAGAAGGAACATACCTCAACATAATAATGGCCATGTATGACAAACCTACAACTGACATCATACTCAATGGTGAAAGACTGGGAGCTTTTTCACTAAGACCAGGAACAAGAAAAGACTGCCCACTCTCACCACTCTTATTCAACATAGCACTGGAGCCCTAGCTAGAGCAATCAGGCAAGATAAAGAAGTCTAAAGCATACAAATAGGAAAGGAAGAAGTAGAACTGTTTCTATTTGCAAATGATTTGAACTTATATATAGAAAATCATAGTCAACCAAAACGCTATTAGAAGTAACCAATGAATTCAGTAAAGTTGCAGATAAAAAATCAACATACAGAAATCATTTGTTTTTCCATACACCGACAACAAAACATCTGGAAAAGAGGTAAAGGAAACTATCCCATTCACAGTTGCATCAAAAATCAATAAAATATTTAGGAATAAATTTAGCCAAGGAAGTGAAAGATCTATACAATGAAAACTACAAGACATTGATGAAAGAAATTGAAAAGAACACAAATGAATGGAATAATATCCCATGTTCATGAATCAGAAGAATTAAAATTGTTAAAATAACCACACTAACCAAAGCCATCAATAGATTCAGTGCAATCCCTATCATAATTCCAATGGCATTTTTCAAAGAAACAGAAAAAGATCCTAACATTTTTATGGAACCACACACACACACACACACACACACACACACACACACACACTAGCCAAAGCAATCCTGACAAAGAACAAAGCCAGTTTGTTCTTTGAGGCATCCCACTTCCTAATTTCAAACTATACTACAAAGCTATAATAATCAGTATGGACATAAAAATAGATACATAGACTAATGGAACAGAACAGAATGTCAAGAAATGAGCCCCCACGTACTAATATTTGACATAGGAGGAAAGAATACTTAATGTAGAAAGGATAGTCTGTTTGACAAATGGTGCTAGAAAACTGGATAACCACATACAGAAAAAAAGTGGACTCCTAACTTACACCACCCACAAAAATTAATTAGAATTTTAATTAGAGGGATTAGAATCTTAAACATATGACTTAGAAGAAGTCATAAAACAGAAGAAAACATGAGGAAGAAACCCTTTGACTTTGGTCTTGGCAATAATAAATTATAAAATGATATTATGTAACTTTTATTTTCTTAACTCTAATCCTACCTAGTGTCATTCAAATACCAAATGTGTTCTCCTAGATTGTGCATCCAGAAGCACAATTTTAATCATTCATCCCCCAGAGGGTTAAAAACTAAATTTTCATCTTGATGTGCACAGACTCAGCTATGTACCTCAGAGTAATCTAAAAGTCTGGAGACTGGAGATCTATTAAGTGAACCATATGCATGTCTCAAATGAGTCCTGTCCACTGCCAAGGCTCTGATTCTCCTCTATTCTTTAAACCTTATCAGTGTATGTGAGCATGTGAGATTCAAAATCAGCTTACCATAATTTCTTGGGGCTCAAACTTCTACTCATTAACTGATCTCTTGGTCTAAATAGTCTTTCTAAAACAACTCTAATGAATAATGGGTTTGATCTTTATACAGTATTAATAATAGAACATCACTGAAATTATTTGGAAAAAAACACATTCAGTACCTTAGAAAGATTACTAGGATCATTTAAGGAAGATTATTTGGGCCAAGAGGTCAATTATAATAATTAGTAGAAACTATCAACCCCTAGAATCTCAATTATTTAGGCTCTTTGACTCTTGACTAAATACAAAGTGAAATTCTGAGTCTTTATGCTAAAATTCATGCTCAGCTTTTCATCTTTATGGTCCATGGCTCCCAATGATATCCTTCTGCACATTCAGCACTCTACTTTGCAACTTACTCTGACTAAAGGGAATTCTCTTCTCTTTTGTGAAATAAATCCTGCAAAATGAGGTCAAGCTCTTCCTTTTGACCCAACTTTCCACTGACTCCCTAATAACCCATATGAATTCTTATTCTTTTCATATCCCTTAGTCTGTGGGTCTATTTTAATCACCTTGCATTGAACTATGCCTAAATATGTAGAATTTATTATTTTATGTATGGGTCTGTTTCCTAACTAGATATGAGGACAGGAAGCTTTTCTAATTCTCTTTTCATCCTTACCACCCACCTTGATGTATGTATCTAGCAAATGCTTAGTGAGGGCTTGCAGATTGACTGTTCCCATGAGATATTACATGGCTAAATGTCTATGCAATTACTAATTACTAAGAGTAGAATCTGGGTATATACCATTGGTCTAACTGTTCTTCAGGGACAAGTCTGGATAACTATGTTTTATTTTCCCCAGGTTTTTTCTTTAAAATAATACTTAAAGGAATTTCCCATCAGTACCCATAGCTAATGTTTCTCAACAATAGCTGATTAAGGCATTTCTTGGAAGATAGAAGCTCCTGGGAACCTCACCCATCCACAGCAGCTCCCAGAAGGTTAACTTCCAGTTACCATCAGCAGCTCTTATTCATCACCTCCCTGAGCTCATCTGAACCGGTCAAGAGGGAGATCTGTGCAGTATTATGGAAATATCTTCCTTTAACATCTAGCAGAGTTTTGTCTCTTAAGGAAGGCTTCACAGAACCTTAGCAACAGACCTCCCATACATTCTTACACATATATAAAGAGCAGTGCTTCAAGAATATACCTCTACCTGGATTGGGGGGCCAAACATCCTTTGTTCATATTACAGTTTCCTTAGCATGGGATAAGCCCCCACACTCTCTCCTAGAGATTCCCCTTCTCTCAATCCTCCCCAAATGTAAACTCATGGAAGATTTGGCAAAAGCTTTAAATACTTCTTCACTTAAAGTTTTTAGTTAAAAAGAATAATTCATGTGACTAATTAAAATTGAGAAAAAGCATTCATAAAGAACCCATTAAATCTCTAAGAATAATATATAAATGTAATGGCATTTAGTTTTTATCATTTGGTTAATGTCTAAGCAATCTGGCAAATCAACAGTCAGTATTGGGACCCATCTTGTTCCTCTTTTTAACCAGGCTTCTAGGACCAAATGTTTTATTTCCTCCTTCAGACAACACAAACTAGCCAGGGTTGAGAACCCTGCCTATTGCTATCTATTTCCTCTCCTGACCCTTGAGTACTCCTGGAAAATATAAGTATTAGAGTAACTCTGACCACCTACTCCATCCACTGTATCACCAATACAACCAAAAATCTAGGACATAAAATATTGAACACACACAATAGCAAAGAGTGTATACCACCTTCTATATTTGTTCTTAGTCTCTGCAAACATTGAACATTCAGTAACTATATTATTACAATGAATTCTCACACAAATCTCCTCACACCAAATTTGAACAGATGCTTAAAATACCAGAACAATTTGGTAGTGTGATCCCATTGCCTATGTCAACAGGGCAAATTTTCCAGATTTAATGGGGGAAAGAGGTTTGAGTCCTACAGTATCAGAAATTGCTATTAGTTGACATGAATTTTGCACAGCATCTCCCCCCAGAAATCCACATTGGACATAAGATTCAAGAATTAAAACATCAAACTCATAAATAAATGCTACTGAAGGGACCACATCCTTCATTCCATTACTCTTTATGATTCAAATCACCCCCCGCTTCATTAGATTACACCTGGTAATGTGACCAAATCTTAATAGATGATTAGCCCTGAAAAAGGCCTTAGACAAACATTAGCTATCTCAGACTGCTCTTCCCAGAAGACACAACTGGCTAATTGTATAGTTTCGTTTCTTTTCAAAGGCACATCCCCTTTCTCTATTCTCTCCCATTATGGTCAGAAACCAGAATAAACATCAATCACCATCATGTCTTGATTACACTGCATCAAAATATTTGGGAGACAGGCTTCTACATTCCTGGGGGCATCTGTCAGGTATCACTCTTTTACAATCAGAGGTTTGAGACTGAACAGGGCTCAATCTCCGAAGCAAAAAGTGACAGGTTTCTAAACCTTAAAATTTTACAAATACTTGCAGATTACTTATAAGTGAGGTCACTATTCATGTAGGGCAAAAGTATGAAATTCCAGGACTTAAATGTACTGTGTTTGTATGGAATCAAGTCACTTGTCAGTCCATTTGGCATATTATCTGTGTCAAATTAAGCTTTCTTTATACAAAGATAGTATAAATTTTGTTATATTTCATTCATGTGCATATTGTTTTAAGGTTTCTGATGGGACAAATCTGGACAGGACCTCAGCAGGAACATTTCTTCTTTTGCAGCCTCTTCAAGGCATCTTTGATTTCCTTGTTCCTCAGACTGTAAATCAAGGGATTCAACATGGGGATAACCACAGTGTAAAAAACCGATGCAAATCTGTCAAAACTGGAGGAGCCACCAGAGCTGGAACTCAAATAGACAAACATACCTGAGGTATAGAAGAGGGACACTGCTGTCAGATGAGAAGCACAGGTGTTGAAAGCCTTGGACCTGCCTTTAGCTGAAGTGATCTTCACGATGGAGATGACAATATAGCCATAGGATATCATGATGATGAAGGCATTTGTTATCCCAAAGATCACTGTTAATATAGCATTCAAGAGTTGCACAAAGAAAGTGTCAGTGCAGGACAGGACTAACAACTGGGGCATGTCACAGAAGAAGTGGTTGATGACATTAGGCCCACAGAAGTGAAGCTGAAGTATGGCACACAACAGGGATACAGAAGCAGAGAGTCCAGCCAGATAGGACCCCAGCACCATCCGAATACAGAGGGTGGGTGACATGACTGATGAATAGAGAAGAGGATTACAAATGGCGGCATATCGATCGTAAGCCATGGCTGTCATGAGACAAGACTCACTCAGTCCCATGATTGAAAAAACAAAGTATTGAACGGCGCAACCCACAAAGGTGATAGTCTGCTGCTCTTGGAAAAAGCTGGAGAGCATCTTGGGGGCTGTGGAGGTCACATAGCAGATATCCATGAAGGACAGATTACTGAGGAAGAAGTACATGGGTGTGTGGAGGTGAGAGTCCATCCTTATTAAGATGATGAGGCACAAGTTCCAAGTCAGAGTCATAATGTAGATGAGCAGGAGTACAACAAAGAGCACTGCTAGGATTCTGGGGAAATCAGAGAATCCCAAAAGGATGAAATAAGTGATCTCTGTAATATTTCCTCCCCCAACCATTTGCTTGGTGCTTCTAGAATCAGAAAAGAGAGAAGAGAATGCACTGCTGACTCAGGTGAAATGACAGAATTACATTGCTCATATATGTCATTCTCTCCTCTACTGAGAACTGGGAAAGAAGCAATGCTTCACTTTCCTGAAGAAAAGACCCCACCTTTTCATCTTGAAGTGTCAGGAATTACGTTTTAAAAAGTGCTTCAGGTTCTCAGTTATTCCATGACGTCTCATGAAAATTAAAAGAGATATTTAAAAATAGACCACTTTAAAAAAAGCAATAGAAACCCTATGGTTCTTATATATAATGCTAAGAATCATTGATTAAAATAATAGGTTTTTAAAAGACCTCTGATAAATATGTAACTGCTGCATAAGTGGCATCACTGAAGAATACATTTGAAATAGCTCTTCTCCCCCAAATGATCATCTAGATAGGTTTCTTAAATTTCTTATCTCAACCATAAGAAAAATTACCCTTTTTATAATAATGTCTCAAACTTTTAAACAAATTTATCTAATAAAACATCTCCAAAATGGCCTGGTAAGTTACATCATAATATGTAATTCTGAAAACATTCTCTTGGGGGCACAGCAGATGTGCTCAATTAGGTTATGGAATATGTCTTCTTAGGGAAGCCTTCACACAAACTATTCCATACAGAGGCTAGCACAACTCACTATTGCCCTCAACTATCGTCTCAATTTTAGAATATTTTGTTTCTTAGGAAACAGCATAGTACTGTGGTTAAGAGTTTAGACTTTGGTGTTTTAGTTCTGAAAAACATCATCAAGATTGCACTATAGGTCATTCCTGACATCAGCCCCCTCCCCAGGACAACTAGCAATAGAATAACTATTCATAGGCAAGACAACATTTTGAAAATCCTAGAACATGGAAATGAGGCAGAAACACCTACCTTGGACTACAGAGACCGCATAGGTGGGTAGAGGTCAGCCACACTTTGACTGTACTGCCACTCTCCCATGCTGGCACAGTGCCACACCAACAGGATTCCTTTTACCTATGGTTTCCCCAGTTGGGGCAGGAGAGGGAGGGAGAGATCCCAAGGTGGGTGGTTATCCAGCTCCCCCAGAATTGTGGGTCATTTCGTGGGATGTCCA